>NC_056660.1:52793000-53121500 GCF_018350195.1 Panthera tigris
TTAAAATTCTGAGTCTTTTCCTTCAATAAATGATCTTCTTTGCATATAATTTTCCAGAAGGTGGATATTAATTTAATTTGAGAGCTGATGTCCAAAAGGCAAATTCAAATCACAAATAAAACACTCAAGCTCACAAATACCCCCAAACAAAACCAATAGAAATTATCATCATATAAGACTTACTTGGAGCTGAAGAAGTAGTAATGATCAATGAGAGCTGCTTAGCTGGTAGGTTCTGGCTCAGGGTCTCTCATGAAGTTGCAGTCAGGATGGCTACTGGGGCCTCAGTCTTTGAAACCTTGACTGGGGCTGAAGAATCTTCTTCCAAAACGGTTGTTGGTAGGAGTCTTAAGTTCTACACCACATGGGCCTCTTTGCATAGATGTTTAAGTGTCCTCTATCATATGGCAGTGGGTTTTCCCCAAGACAGGCAATGCAAGAGAGAGCAAGTCAGAAGTCACAGTGTCTTTTATGAATTAGCATGGGAAATCTAACACTGTCACTTTCACCACATTCCATTCTTTAGAGTCACCATACAGCCCACATTTGGTGGGAAGGAGAATTAGGCCTCATCTTTAGAAAGGAGGTGCATCAAAGAATGTGTGGACATATTTGAAAACCACAGCACTTCTAATGAGGCTGGGTGAGTAGGACATCAGTGATTCCTCCAGGAACCCTGGCAGAGAATTGACTGTTTGCCTGCGTATACTACCTTTGCAGATAGAGACTGGTGGTGTGCTGGTTAATATTTAGCAACTGGCTTTCTAGAAAATAGAATACATGGATACATATGTATGTATATAAGTTTTACTGCTGTAAAAGATATGTAGCACACAACAAATGATAAAATATACAATACTCTTTATTATGAATTCCATATAACAAATCAGTTCTGACCATGTTTTTGCTGATTTTTGCCAAATGCTTGTATCTATAACATTTTATGCACATTTTTTTGCATCTAGACAATCAACGAAACAAAAAATCAAGCCCAGCTCTGTAGCAATTGCCAATTTCCATGGTGTAAATGCTCCCAAAATAGCCAATTTTGGGTTATCAACATACCACTGAATGCAGAGTTGGAAAGAGATTCACAGGAACACATCATTATACAGTAGTATTTCTACCATGAAGATACAATAGCTGTAAGTAACCTAAGGTGTACAAATAATAATAAAATAGAGTAAATAAGAAGTGATAAATTTTTAGTATTTATTGCCTTTTAAAATACAACTGATGTAATTTTAAGCTTAGATAGTTTTTAATACAAGTTGTATAAACCTCTAGCTTGTAAAATTCTTGAAAATAAGCTCTTACAGGGTGCTAACAGCCAGCTCCAGCACACCATTGACTGGAAACACCTTTACCTTCCACTACATGAGGTATTCTCAATTTTTCAGCAACCAGAATTGAACACATGAAACAAGAAGCACAAGTAGTTTAAGAGAGTAATATCGGTCAGAACAAACAAGAGAAAAATGAAACTGATAAAAAAGAGGGATGAAAACCTGAATTTTTTTTGTTTTATTAAAAAAATTTTTTTTAATGTTTATTTATCTTTGAGAGAGACAGAGACAGAGTGGGTTAGGGGCAGAGAGAGGGAGACACAGTATCTGAAGCAGGCTCCAGGCTCCGAGCTATCAGCACAGTGCCCCACGCAGGGCTTGAACTCACAAGCTGTGAGATCATGACCTGAGCTGAAATCGGATGCTCAACCGACTGAGCCACCCGGGCTCCCCCTGAATTGTTTTTTCTAAAAGGCATCCTTAAAGAGATTTCAGTTCAACCCCTCTCAAAATTAAAGAATTTAGTAGATAAAGAGAAGGATAAGATGGTCACCACTGAGACATTAATCAATGATCTGGAAGATAAAAATAGAAATCATAAAAAGAGAAGAGGTAACTTGTAATTTTGCAAAGCACATCATAGTTTAGTACATCATTGATTGCGCTGCCATGACAAATAACTATAGATACTCAGAATTGTCACGTAAATTATTTTTAGCTATGCAAATATTTTATATTCCTCTTAGCTTCAACATATGCATATGATATTTTTAATCTATTAAACATTAATATACTAACACAACAGTAACATTTATGTTCACTGTAGTTTGAAAGCCATAATAAATTAAAAAGTTAAAATACTCCTTCGTGTATATATTGTGCATGTAGAGATTTTTTGTTGTGCAATCCACTTATGTGGTACCATATTTAAAGATGTATTAAGAGGAACAGGGACATATTGAATAAAACTTTAACATTTATATTGAAATGCTCATCTTACTTGCTAATATTAGTGGTATATTAGCAGAACTTAACGTATGTAAGATTATGGAAAACACACAGTTTAAAACTACTCTCTTTAATATTGGCAAATGAATTAATGGCATTAACCATGTGCTAGTTTGTTTCTAAATAAAACCAAAATACACTCTGATATGCTACTACAGAGCCGGCAGAGGGAGCTCAAACATTTTTGCTATGTTTTTTAATTTACTATTGAAAATATTTTCTCTTTTAAAAGGTGTTAGATTCTGAAAAATATGTAGTTATCATTTAAATAATAAAATGTGTTCATAAAAAGTCTTTCAGTTAAAAATATATTCACATAGAAGACATCAATATCACTTAGCTTATTTAGAAATGTCAGGCAATTGAAATTACGTTCTTTCCATTTACTTTTTCCAATAGCCTGCACTTCCAAAAATTTTTCTAACCAAGATTTCTGGTTCTGGTAAGGTGGATGAAACTAAAATGGAAACTTTCCAGCTATAAACATTAAACATGGTAGATAAAATATGACACATTTTAAGTTTAATTCTTGTATATGTAATAAAACAGGAACATATTCCCATTCACTCATTTCTCAGCTCCTCCACATAAACACCATTCGTTATTATTTTTGTAAGTATCCTTCCAGAATTTATTTATGAATACACAGACACATATGAATATAAAGTCTCATTCTAATGCACTTTTTCCTATACAATAAGTAGCATTTCATACACCCTATTCTGTATCTTGGTTTTATCACTAATATATCTTGGAAACCTTTCCATAGTCTACAATTGAGAACTTAATCACTTTTTAAAACATTTGTATAGTGGATAGCAAGCGTTTTATGAATATATCACAATTTATTTACATGTTCCCATTTGGTGGGACATTTTGAGTTCTGATATTTTTCGATTGCAAATAATTGAATAATTATTGAATATTATTGAATAATAACCTTATATACATGTACCAAGTTGTATATGTAAAGAGTATACCTGAAGGATAAAATCCCAAAAATGGGATTGCTAGGTAAAAGGACATATGAGTTTATAATATTGATGGATATTGCCAAGTTACCATATATGAAGATTTTTATCAATTTATATTCTCTCAGGAGCAGTGTACCTATTTCATAACAATATTTGTCAACTGAATGTTATCAAACTTCTGAATTTTGCCAATCTGATAGATGACATGTATCTAGGTATAATGTACATTTCTCTTATTATGAGTGAATAGAACATCAGTGCCAGAGCCATTTGTATTTCTTTTTCATGACCTTACTGTTCATAATCTTTTGCTCATTTTTCTGTTGGTTTGTTGGTCCTTATTACATTGCATTCTCTTCTTATTAGGGCAATTAGCCCTTTGTGATATGTGTTGCCACTTTGTTGTCTTTTGACTTATGGTATATATTTAGCACGCAGAAATTTCCATATTTACATAGTCAAATTTATCAATCTTGTTTACAGCCTTTTAGATTTTGAGTCACAATTAGAAAATCCATCCCCACTCCCAGGTTATAAAGAATTCTCCCATGTTTTCTTCCAATAATTTTATGGGCTTTTTTTAAATCGATTTTTGGATTTGAACTGTATTCTGAAGTACAATGTGAATTATGGAACCAACTTCATTTTTCCAAATGGGTAGCAAAATGTTCCAAGACTGCCAATAGAGTATAACATCCTAATGACTTCACCAAAAAATCATGGCAACTAATAAATGAATTCAGTAAATTTGCAGGATACAAAATCAACATACAAATATTAGTTGCATTTCTATACACAACAAAAAGAAACAAAACAGTCCCATTTGCAATAGTATCAAAAATAATAAAATACTTAGGAATAAATTTAACCAAGGTGGGTAAAGATCTATACACTGAAAACTATAAGAAAAAAATTGAAGAAGACACAAACAAATGGAACAATGTTCCAGTTTTCTGAATTGGAAAAGTTAATATAGTTAAAATTATTGTTAAAATACTACCCTAAGCTATCTATAGATCCAGTGCAATCCTTATAAAAATTCCAATGGCATTTTTCACATAAATAGAAAAGGTAAGCCTAAAATTAGTATGGAATCACAAAAGACCCCAAGTAGCCAAAACAATATTGAGAAAAAACAAAGCTGGAGGCATTACACTTTCTGATTTCAAATTCTGTTACAAACTTATAGTAATCAAAACAGCATGGTACTGACATAAAATCAGACATACAGACCAATGAAACAATTAAGAACCCAGAAATAAACCCATGCATATATGATCAAATAATATTTGACAAGGAGGCCAAGAATCAATGAGAAAATGATAGTCTCTTCAATAAATGGTATTGGGAAAGCATGCAAAACAATGAATGAAATTGGACCCCCATCTTAAACCACTCACAAAAACTAAACTGAAATAGATTAAGGACTTAAGGTCTATAAGACCTGAAACTGTAAAACCCCTACAAGATAACTTAGGGGAAAAGATCTTGACATTGGTCTTGTGAAAGGTTTTTTGGATATGACACCAAAAGTGAAAGCAACAAAAACAAAAATCAACAAGTGAGATTACATCAAACTAAAAGCTTTTGCTAGCAAAAGAAATGACCAGTGAAATGAAAAGGCAACCTATTTTCCTGTATGCAAATCATTATCTGATAAGGGGTTAATAGCCAAAATATATAAGAAACTCATACAGCTCAATAGCAAAAAATACCAAATGATGTCATTAAAAAACGAGCAGAAATTTGAATAGACATTTTTCCAAAGAAGGCATACAGATGGCCAGCAGCACATGAAAATATGTTCATTGTCACAAATCTTAAGGAAATGCAAGTCAAAATCACAGTGAGATACTACATCACACCTGTTAGAATGGCTATTATCAAAAAGACAAAAAGTAACAAGTGTTGGTAAGGATATGGATAAAAGGGAACCTTTGTGCACAGTTTATGGGAATGTAAATTGATGCAGCTTCTATGGAAAACATGTAGGTTTCTCAAAAGACTAAAATTAGCACTACCATATGATGCAACAATTCTTCTAAATATTCATTCAAAGAAAATGAAAACACTGATTTGAATAGATATGCATTCCCATGTTTATGGCAACATTATATCCAATAGCCAAGACATTGCAACAGCTTAAGTGCCCACTGACAGATGAATGGATTAAAAAAAGGTACACACACACACACACACACACACACACAAACTGGAATATTATTCCACCGTAAAAAACAATGACTTCTTGCTATTTGCAACAACATGGATGGACCTTGAGGGCATTATGCTAAGTGAAATTGGTCAGACAGAGAAAGACAAATACCATATAATTTCACTTAGATGTGGAATCTTAAAAAAACAAACAGACAAGCTCATAGATACAGAGAACATATTGGTGGTTGCCAAAGAACATATTGGCGGGTCGGGGGGTGGAGGCATGATGGGTTAACTGGGTCAAAAAGTACAAACTTCTGGGGGCACCTGAGTGGCTCAGTCAGTTGAGTGTCCAACTCTTGATTTCACATCTGGTCATGATCTCACAGTTTGTGAGATGGAGCCCCATTTGGGGTTCTGTGCTGACAGTGCAGAGCCTGCTTGGGATTCTGCCTCTTTCTCTGGCCCTCCCCCACTCACGATCTCTCCTCTTCTCTCTCTCTCTCTCTCTCTCTCTCTCTCTCTCTCTCTCTCTCTCTCAAAAATAAACATTAAAAAAGTATAAACTTACAGTTACAAAGTAAATAAGTCATGGGGATATAATGTACAGCATAGTGAATATAGTTAATAACATTGTATTGCACATTTGAGAGTTGCTAAGTAAGTGGATCTTTAAAGTTCTCATCAAAGAGGCACCTAAGTGGCTCAGTCAGTTAAGTGTCTGACTCTTGATCTCAGCTCAGGTCTTAATCTCAGGGTTGTGAGTTTAAGCCCTGTGTTAGGTTGCATGCTGAGCATGGAGCCTACTTTAAAAAAGGAAAAACTTAATTAAAAAATCTTTTATATAAAGTCCTCATCAAAAGGAAAAAATTTTAACTATATGTTATGACAGATTTGGGTAGACTTATTGTGGTGATCATTTCACATTATATACAAATATTGAATCATTTTATTGTACACCTGAAACTAATATGTTATATGTCAGTCATACTTCAATTTACAAAATATCTGTTGACTATATTTATGTAGGTCTATGTCTGGGCTTTCTGTTCTGTTCTATTGGTCCATTTGTCTCTTCTTTGACCAGTACCACACTGTCTTGATTACTGTAGCTTTATAGTAAATCTTTCAGTTCTTCAACTTTGTTCTTTTCTTTCAATGTTTAGTTGGTTATTCTGGGACTTTTTCCCATATAAATTTTAGAATCCATAAAATAACTTGCTGGCATTTTGTTTGGGATTATACTATACCTATAGATCAAATTGGGAAGAACTGACATCTTGATGCTACTGAGTCTTGCTGTCTATGAACATTGAATATCTCTCCATTTAGATCATCTTCATAAAATCTTTCTTCATTGTTTGGAATTTCCTCATACAGCTCTTGTACATATTTCATTAGATTTATACATAGGTTTTTCCGGGGGGTGTGCTGCTAATTTAATGTGGTAGATGTATTTTTAATTTCAAATTCCACTTGTTCATGGCTGGTATATAGGAAAGCAGTTGATTTTATATCGACCTTGTATCCTTCAACCTTTCTATAGTTGCTTATTAGTTCCAGGAGGGTTTTTTGTCAATTTGCAGAGGGGGGGAGGTTCTACATAGACAATCATGTCATCGATGAACAAAAACAGTTTTATTTCTTCCTTCCCAATCTGTACAACTTTCATTTCGTTTTCTTGTCTTATTGCATTAGCTAGGATTTATAGTATGATGTTGAAAAGCAATGATGCCAGAGACATCCTTGCCTTGTACCTGATCTTAGCAGGAAAACTTCAAGTTTTTCACTATTAAGTATGACATTCACTCTCAGGTTTTTGTAGATGTGCTTTATCAAATTGAAAAAGTTCTGCTTCTATTCCTAGTTGGCTAAGAGTTGTGTTTTGTTTTGTTGTTGTTTAAGGTAGTTAACATCACTGAACTCACAGGATCTTTCCTATGGAGGGCAGCAGCTGCAATCTCTGTTCAGATCTTTTGGCCTTATCTAGGTTACTTTATGTTTTTATTTTTTATTTTCTTTTTATTTTAGAAAGAGAGAGAAAGCATCAGCATGGGAGAGGGACAGAGAGAGGGAGAGAGAGAGAGAGAGAGAGAGAGAGCATCTCAAACAGGCTCCATGCTCAGCACAGAGCCCGATACAGGGTTTGATCCTAGGACTCTGGGATCATGACCTGAGCTGAAATCAAGAGTTGCCTGCTCAACCAACTGAGCCACCCAAGTGCCCCTGGGTTACATTAAATATACCCTGAACAGCTAGAGCTTAGGCTTCAACTAAAATATGAGCAGAGTATTTGGAACTCTGGACCTCTCTTATATGAAATCTTCCTTTTTTCCTTCCAGCTATAGTTGTCATCCCAAACTCTATGCTTTGTTTATTTCTTGAAGTCAAAATGTGGGTTTCTCTCCAAAATTTAGCTCCTTCACTGGAGCCTGCCCTTAAGATAGAAATTATATATAAATATATATAAACCTGTAGCCACTTCCTTCAAGTGTTGCCCTCCCTCCAGTTTCTGCCTGATTTTGGTCACTCTCCAGTTCATTTAGGTAGTTGTTTTCTAAGGAATTTTTAAAATTATGATGTATTTGAATGATTAGTGTCAGTGCAGAGAATTGGGTCTAGTGAACAAAGGTTGGATCCAAGAAATTACACATAATAAACTGATGATAGTCTGAAATGGAATAATGAGCATAAGAATAGGGAAGGCAAAAAATTAGGATCATCTACAAGCTCATATTAAGAGTATCATAACTCTGAACTGCCACATTTGACCAGTCTAAAATTTTCTCTATCGTGTAGAGAGGATTAAAAAAAGAATTGAGGTAGTAGCAGTCAGAATTATTGTCACAAAAAATTCATAAATGAGGTAAAAATAAAAGAAATTAGTGATAGGTTGAAGCAAAAATATTTGTTCCATTTCTCCTTAGTTTCCACTACAGGAAATAAATCCAAGCATTTCATGGAGTACCATTGATAGTTGACTGCATAGATGTATCATATTACATAAGAATTTTGACAACTACTAGCAATGGAAACCTGACTACTATGACTTAAACACCTTAGTGTTTATTGTTTTACATAAAAGAAGTTCAACTGTGGGCTTTCCACACCAGATGGAGTTCCACAAAGACAACAGGAATCCAGGACTTTCTGTATGTCTACAGTGCTTTTCTTGATTCATGGCTCTATCCTCAGTGTCACAAGATGGCAACAGGAATTGTAACCATCATATGTCCATGCATATGTCTCTATGCAGGCATACCCCATCTAGATGTTCAAATAAGCATTAGGAAGTCACTTTCTTTATCTGTCACCTGTGTTTTTATATGGAATGGAAATAGGCTTTGACATATTCTTCCCTTCTGGTGGCAAGATAACTACTAGAAATAATGATCTTACATTCTCCCAGTTTAGTGATCTCAGTGGAAAGAGATCACCTGTTTCTTCATTTTAGAAAGAGTCATAAGAGGGACTCATGGTCCTTGGTATCATGTGCCTAATCCTATAATAATTGTAGATAAGAGTATGTGCTGTTCCGATTGGTCAGATCTGTGCTGTGGACCTCATCCTCCCAGGTCAGTCCCAGCTAAACCATATGAACTGAGTTGAAGGAGATATGTCTTTCCAAATTAAACTCAATGCTAGAGAAAAGATGAATGGATTCCAGGCAGACAAAAACAACAGGCCTGGTGCAGAGGGTAATAACTTTGAAGAAAAAGTTTAATTCAGGTATTTTCAGTCCAGAAATGAAAAGACAAAATAGGCAAAATACTGGTGACCTATGAATCCCTTGCATGATTCCTATTCTCTCAATATTATTCAGTAACAATGTCCACAAGGAGAAAGTATACTCCAGGCCAGTGCTGGTAATACTTTGAGCATTATGAAAAGCTTTTGTAGTTCTAAAACAACTACCAATATACCAAGAAGTTTTTCATAAGTATGCTATTTATAGGGATATTTATTTGTGGTAACTCTTTTAATACCTAAATCAAAGAGATTTAAAGTGATGCACAATCATAAGTTAATCCTTTCAACACTCTGTATTGTACAAGATTATAAGGAGAATGGGGCTCAAAGCAGTGATGTGGTTTTTTTCCAAGGTCACGAATTGAATTAGTAGCTAACCAAAGTTGCAGACTCCCAAAATATGACTCATTCTGCTCCACATTTCTATACCTTATTTTAGTTTATCATAATGATTGTTCCTTTTTAGAATTTTTTTTTGTAGGTGAATGGCAGAAAATGAAAATGACCATATGTTTGAAGCTCAGCATCATCTGCCCTAGGGAAATAATAAACAAAACAGGAGAGCACAAATACTCAAACGAAAGAAGCAAATAGGGCACAGCCAAAAAAATCTACGGAGAAAAATTGCCAGTACCTAAAAATAACCAATAGTGGTGTGTAAATTGAGGTATTAAAACTTTCAGTATTTGCCATGACAGTGAGTACATGTAGAGCTGGCTGTCTTTTATTTTGTTTTAACATAATGTCATACTTACAGAAAAATTTCAAAAGTAGTACAAAGAATTCCAGAAAACCCTAAACTCAGATTCCCCAAATGTTAACTTTTATTGTCTCATAATCTTCTTCTTCATTCTCTGTCTCTACACGTGAATGTGCACATGCACACACACACACACACACACACACACACACACACACATGCACTTGCGCTTCTGAATCATTTAAGAGTAAGTTACAGATACAATACTTCTTTCCTGCTATATACTTCAGTGTGTGTTTTCTAAAACCAAGAACGTTTTCTTATATGACGACAGCACATTTTCAAAATTGGGAAGTTAATACTGATACAACACTATTACCTACTATACAGCCTTTATTCAGCTTTTACTAATAGATCAGTAGTAGCAATTACAGCAAAAGGAATTTAAGATCATGCATTACATTCAGTTGTCATATCTCTTTACTTTCCTTGAATATGGAAGTCCTGAGACTTTCTTTGTATTTCATGAAGCTGACATCTTTAAAGAGTACAGGACAATTATTTTGTAGAGTGTCCTTCAAATTAGGTTTTGTCTGATGTTTTCTTGTTATTAGATTCAAGTTATGCAGGAATATCACAGAAAGGATGCTCTGTTCTTCACAGTGCACATCAGAAGGCATATACTGTTCATTTGTCTCACTACTTGTGCTTAACCTTGATCGTTTGACTAAAGGCTATCTGTCATGTGTCTCCACTCTGACATTATTATGCTACCTCTTATAATTAATAAATGACTTTTGGAAAGATACTTTGAGATTCTGTAACTATCCTGTCACTCCTCAGACATTTACACACTAGTTTTGGCATCCATTGATGACTACTACCTACTACTAACTAAAGTAAGAATTTTTTAAAATGTTTATTTATTTTAAGAGAAAGTGCCAGTGGGGGAGGGGCAGAGGGAGAGGGAGACAGAGAATCTTAAGCAGGCTCCACACTCAGTGCAAAGCCCAACACAGGGCTTGATCCCATAACCGTGAGATCATGATCCCCTGGCCAAAATCAAGAGTTAGACACTCAACTGAGCCACCCAAGTGCCCCTAGAATGAGTATTTTTCAATTAAACTTGTTTCCAAAATGTATACCACTCATGCCATGCTAAGCATTAGCATAATCATGGGACTTTTATTATAGATGAATTCCTATAAGCTAAAAAACATGATAATCAGGGGCTCTTGGGTGGCACAGTTGGTTAAATATTGGACCCTTGACTTTGGCTCAGGTCATGATCTCACAGTTTATGGGATAGAGCCCCACATTGGGCTCTGCACTAACCAAGCCCTCTCCCTGTCTCTCTCTACCCCTCTCCCTGCTTGCTCGCTCTCTCTCAAAATAAATAAATAAAAAATAAAAGGCATGATCGGGGCGCCTGGGTGGCTCAGTCAGATAAGTGTCCGACTTCCGCTCAGATCATAATCTCGCGGTCCGTGAGTTCGAGCCCCGCGTCGGGCTCTGTGCTGACAGCTCAGAGCCTGGAGCCTGTTTCAGATTCTGTGTCTCCCTCTCTCTCTGACCCTCCCCCGTTCATGCTGTGTCTCTCTCGGTCTCAAAAATAAATAAACGTTAAAAAAAAAAAATTAAAAATAAATAAATAAATAAATAAATAAATAAATAGCATGATAACCAATGATAAGGTTATGGGATACATTTTCAATATGCCTAAAAATGAACTAAGGACTGTTAATAGGCACCAGTGATTTTATTGGGGGGGGGGATGTTAGTGTTCTAAAACTGACTCATGGTGGATGGTTGCACCACTCAATAATGTTACTGAGTCACTGAATTGTACACCTGAAATGAGTGGATTTTATAATATGTAAAACATATTTCACTAAAGGCATAAAGGTATAAATATAGGAAAAATGTATGAGTTAAAGAAATAATTGACTGATTTGAGTCAGAACCCAGAAACAAAGACCAGTGAAAGCAACTTTTAAATGTCATGATTTACATAAATAAGAAATAACTTCTAACTCAAGGGTTCTTAACCTTTTCTTATATCATAGGCCCTTTTGGCAGTCTGGTAAAGCCTGTGGATTCCTATTAAGAATAATGTTTTGAATACATAAAATATATAGGATTACCAAAAAAGTAACTATATTGACAACGTTATAAAATATTATTTTTCTGGAGCACCAGTTTGCCTCAGTCAGGATAGCACATGACTCTTCATCTCAGGGCCATGAGTTTGAACCCCACACTGGACATGGAGCCTACTTTAAAAAAATTATGTTTGTAATGTAACAATATATGAATTTTTAAAAATATGCTACATAACAACAGATTTCAAATATAGGCAAATCAAAGTTAAATTGTATTTTTATAACACTTATCCGTGTGAAGGCCATTGTTACTTAATATGAATAAGAACGATAAACTTTCTTTGACAGGGCAATGTGTATGACATGTAAAATATCCAATTGATTTCCAGTTTGGGGTTTTTTTGGTTACAAGTGTTGACAATCCAGATTATCAAAAATATATTATCATAAATTTAATTAGTTTCCAGAGGTTGCTTAACAAGAAGTGGATAGGTTCCCCCAAGGAATACCAAAATTCTTTGAAGCTGTTGAGTTAAAGTTCTATTATGAGGTTATATAGCTTCAATAGGTGAAGGCCCAGATTAGTACTCCAGTGCAAGAGTGTCCATGGACAGGGAGGCTGAAAGCTAATACCATAGTACTTTTGAGGAGTGATCAGCATAAATAATATTTTAATATGTCTATAACAACTTCACTGTGGTCTGAAAGTATCTGTGGATTCTAATGGTGACAAGGTCACAGGGACCAAGATTTCTGCCAACATTCATGTTTGAAGGACTCTCTAAATTTCAGTTAAATGTTACTGAACATAAATTTTGTTTTTACCCATCAAGTTCAAATACCCTCTGAATTCTATCCATGGACCTTTTGGGTACACAAGGAGTTCCGATTAAGAACTCCTGATATAAACAGATAGATAAATTGAACAGAATTCATAAACTCTCATATTTTGGTTATTTGGTACAGGGTTCCTAAAGACAATGTAAATACATCTTTAAGCCAGGCTGTTTTAAGAGAAAAGTCAAATTCCCTGGGTTTCATCTGTGTCAAGTTTAAAGACTTGAAAATAGGGGCACCTGGGTGGCTCAGTCAGTTGAGCGTCCAACTTTGACTCAGGTCATGATCTCACGGTTCGTGAGTTCGAGCCCCGCGTCAGGCTCTGTGCTGACAGCTCAGAGCCTGGAGCCTGCTTCCGATTCTATGTCTCCCTCTCTCTCTGTCCCTCCCCCACTCATGCTCTCTCTCTCTCTCTCAAAAATAAATAAACATTCAAAAAAATTTTTAAAAAAAGCACTTGAAAATAGAGTCCTAATTCTCAGTTTCTTTCAAGTTCTTCCTCATAAAACATGGTCAAACGACTTAGTGCTGTTAAACAAACAAACAAACAAACAAACAAAACAAAACCAAAAAAACAACTCCAATGATGAGACATCTCTTTCTGCTCTTTCATTACTAGGCATTCTTGCAGCTTTGGTTTTTTTCTGCCTCATCACTTTGACAAGAAGAAATTGGTCTCTTGTTTTTTATTCTTATTTCCAATTTGGGGCTACCTTTTTAATTGTTTCATTCTCATCTATATTTAGATGTTGAATTCTTTTTTTAGATGTTGAATTATTTTTAAATTCATTGCAAGTGGGAGAAGTCCAGTTACTGTTCTCAAGCAATTAGTTCTTTCCTATTACAAAACTCAATTTAGTCCCAAATTGTATTATCTGCTTCTTTAGTTCTCTGAAAGAAAAATACTAGAGATGAAGTTTCTGCAACCTATATTCTAATCAAAATAAAAATTCTTGGAATTAAGATATAATGAAATATACTGCTGGAAGTCATATATGTTTAATCTTTATAAAATGTTTTTAAATTTATTTTTGAGAGAGAGAGAGAGAGCATGAGCAGGGGAGGGGCAGATAGAGACAGAGACACAGAATCTGAAGCAGACTCCAGGCTCTGAGCTGTCAGCACAGAACTTGACAGGGGGCTTGAACTCATGAACTACGAGATCATAACCTGAGCTGAAGTTGGCTGCTTAACCAAGTCACCCAGGCACCCCTGTTTAATCTTTAATCTACGTTGTGCCAAATCAGGTACTCCTAAGACTATGTCTCTGAGCCTCAGTGCTGGTTATGTAGAAAATGAGTGGTCATGTTCTATCTAATCTCTAAAGTACATTCTACCTCTAAACACTTAATAAGTCATGACCATATCTTACACAGTCATCAACTGGACTATGTTGGTGGCCACCTTCCCTTGATCTGGCTGGTTTGTCTACCCCTAATCCCCTAGCTGTTAGGAGTATTTGCTGTTAGCAATTCATAGATGTCCCCATCTCAGGCAAATTGCTCTCTTCCTTTCAGCAGAACAGAGAGAGACTGGAGCAGCCACACCCTTGAAGGGCTAACATGGGGCACATAAGTTGGCCCCTTCCCTCAAGATGGGATGAGAATTTCCTGGGGGACTGGACTAAAGTTGAAGTTAATGTCTTGATGAGATTACATCCTTGCTAACCTTTATTCCATGTGCCGCCTTGCCTCTCTCACTCACCTCTTGAGATCACTTCCTCAACTAATCATTTCAATAAGAATCCTCATCTCAGGCTCTGCTTCTAGGACTTGATACAAGATAACCTCTTACAGCAGGCATTCAGCAAATCTTTGTGGACTGAATGAATGAATGAATGAATGAAGTTAATCTGTTTGGTGTTCATCATAAAAGTTTTAGACAAAGCCTTAGAATGTCTCATGTAGTTTTCCGCAATTACTATGTGTTGGGAATATTTCCTAGCAAGTACTATGAATATGTCTGTAAACTTGCTTCTTTCTGTCTTTTCTGATAAAATTAATTAGTTCATTTGCAGAAGGAGCTTCCCGCAGATGCTTATTCAGTGTTCAGCCGAAGATGGACTTAACCACTGGCCCAAGTGATCAAAGTTACAAACTCAATATTTAGGGAGGAAAGGAAAGCTGCTAGCTCATGTTCCCAGAGTTCAGCACCTTTAATTAATTATTTATTTCTAATATAAGGGGGTACATTATCAACTTATTAGCAATACAATATTAAGAATGTATGAGAAGACAGTGCAGTAAGTGCCCAAATGTGAAGCTAACTTTCAATTATTCAGTGATAGAGAGGAGTCATGTAAATGAGTAGGTTGGAACAGATTATACAGCTTGTACCAAGCCACAGAGAACAGACAAAACTCATTTATCAACATATCTTGTTTTAACTAATAACCCAGTGTTCTTTTTTTTTAAGTGGAAAAAGCAGTTGTATAAATTTTTAAACTTTTCACTGGAGAGGAATTCTCTGTAATTACTCTTCAGAACAATCGCAAATACAAGAGCTGCTCCTGTTTTCTAATAGTAAAGTCCCAGATACCGTGGTTTGGATTCTAGCTCTACTGGTGTATGGACGCTTTCTCTACTCAGCTCTAGGTATCAGTTTCCACACCTCAAATTTTTATCTTTTAGGGGGTATTTAGTTGTTAATGAACACCTGTTTGGAGATCATTAGGACATTCTCCATTAAAAGTAGTAAAAGTTTTATCATTTTTGCATTTGTGCTTCTTGCAGTAGTGTGGTTAAGCTGGAAAAAAAAATGTTTTTCCTTAATAATTTTTCCATGATTAGGCTACATTTACATGTTATTGTGGGGATTTACGTTATTACAGTCAAAAAGCACTAAGATTTTAGTGATCATGAACAGAAAACTCAATTTTCTTTTGTTTATTAAAGAATGTAAGAGAATATATACATATATTGTTTATTGTTCTGCTTGTTAGAGAATACAGGATTGATCTACCACTGTAGTCTTCAGCCTAGTTAAATCTGAATATTTTAAATTTCTTGAGTGAAATAACTGTTTCTTAAAATGCTCGTATTTCCCACAGTGCCTAGCAGACAGGAAGCATTTTCAACTCACCTTGAAAAAAAATACTTTAAAACCCCTTGTGTTTGTTTGATAGAGCTGTCATAACAAAGTAACACAGACTGGGTCATGTACACAACAGAAATTTATTTCTCATGGTTCTGACCACGGTATCAGCAAGTTGGGTTTCTTCTGAGGCCTGCTTGGATTGCACATGTGCATCTTCTTGCTGTGTCCTCACATGGTCTTTCTCATGTGTGCATGTCTATGTCCTGATCTCTTCTCATAAGGACACCAGTCGTATCAGATTAGGACCCACCCATATAGTATCTTAATTACCTCTTTAAATGCTCTATCTTCGGGGCGCCTGGGTGGCTCAGTTGGTTCAGCCGCCGACTGCGGCTCAGGTCATGATCTCGCGGTCCATGGGTTCAAGCCCCGCGTCGGGCTCTGTGCTGACAGCTCAGAGCCTGGAGCCTGTTTCAGATTCTGTGTCTCCCTCTCTCTGACCCTCCCCCGTTCATGCTCTGTCTCTCTCTGTCTCAAAAATAAACGTTAAAAAAAAAAATTAAAAAAAAATAAAATAAAATAAATGCTCTATCTTCAAATACAGTCACATTCTAAAGTACTGGAGGTTAAGACTTCAACATATGAATTTTGAGGAACATAATTCAGCCCATTACATTCCTTTATGTTAGTCTCATACATTTTAACTCTTATCAAGTTTGTATACTAAAACAAAAAATAAATACTTAAATTATCTTTTTTATTTAAAATTTTGATTTTAGAGGTGCCTAGGTGGCCCAGTGGTTAAGCATCTGACTTTGGTTCAGGTCATGATCTCGTGGTTTGTGACTTCGAGACCCATATTGGGCTCTCTGCTGTCAGAACAGAGCCAGCTTTGGATCTTCTGTCCTCTTCTCTCTCTCTGTCCTTCTCCCACTTGTGCTCCCTCTCTCTTTCTCAAAATAAATATACATTAATATATATACATATATAATTTTCATTATATTTCACTTTTTTTTATTTTTGAGAGAGAGAGCTAGTGCAAACCAGAGAGAGGAGCAGGAGGTGAGAAGGGGGGGCGGGGAGAGAGAGAGAGAGAGAGAGAGAGAGAGAGAGAGAGAGAGAATCTTAAGCAGGCTCCACTCATGCCCCACTTCAGGTGAGCCCCACTTCTTTCTCTCTCTCTCTTTCTCTCTCTCTCTCCCTCTTCCCCTCCTGGGATTCTCTCCCTCTCTCTCTGCCCCTTGCTCACTTGCACACTCTCTCTCTCAAAAAAAAAAAAAAAAAAGAGTCAGACGCTCAACCTACTGAGCCACCCATGTACCTCTTAAATTATTTTTTTTCTGTTTTTGTGAATATATGTTTTATTTTTTTCTATTTTTTTATTTTTTTTAATTTACATCCAAATTAATTAGCATATAGTGAAACAATGATTTCAGGAGTAGATTCCTTAGTTTCCCTTACCCATTTAACCCATCCCCCCTCCAACCAACCCTCCAGTAGCCCTCAGTTTGTTCTCCATATTTAAGAGTCTCTTATGTTTTATTCCCCTCCCTGTTTTTATATTATATTTGTTTCCCTTCCCTTATGTTCACCTGTTTTGTTTCTTAAAGTCCTCACATGAGTGAAGTCATATGATTTTTGTCTTTCTATGACTGACTAGTTTCACTTAGCATATATACCCTCCAGTTCCATCCACGTAGTTGCAAATGGCAAGATTTCATTCTTTTTGATTGCCGAGTAATACTCCATTGTATATACATCCCACATCTTCTTTATCCATTCATCCATCGAGGGACATTTGGGCTCTTTCCATACTTTGACTATTGTTGATAGTGCTTCTATAAACATTGGAGTGCATTAGTCCCTTTGAAACAGCACACCTGTATCCCTTGGATAAATGCCTAGTAGTGCAATTTCTGGGTCGTAGGGTAGTTCTATTTTTAGTTTTTTGAGGAACCTCCATACTGTTTTCCAGAGTGGCTGCACCAGCTTGCATTCCCACCAACAATGCAAAAGAGATCCTCTTTCTCCGCATCCTCAAAAATATCTATTGTTGCCTGAGTTGTTAATATTATTCATTTTGACAGGTGTGAGTTTTGTGATTTTGATTTGTATTTACCTGATGCTGAGTGATGTTGAGCATTTTTTCATGTGTCGGTTGGCCATCTGGATGTCTTCCTTGGAGAAATGTCTATTCATGTCTTTTGCCCATTTATTCACTGGATTATTTGGTTTTTGGGTGTTGAGTTTGAAAAGTTCTTTATAGATTTTGGATACTAACCCTTTATCTGATATGTCATTTGCAAATATCTTCTCCCATTCTGCGGTTGCCTTTTAGTTTTGCTGATTGTTTCCTTCACTGTGCAGAAGCTTTTTATTTTGATGAGGTCCCAGTAGTTCATTTTTGCCTAAATTATTTTTAAATAAGAGTTATGATTATAGCATTTGTTTTTTCTAGCATTTGCTTGGAAAATTAGGTATACTAATTACAATTTAGTAGCTGTTATAAGCTATATAAATGTTCCATATGTGAAGAAGCAAATATTAATGAGGCTAATGAGAAAAATTGAGCTTCCATTTCCTAAACACTTCATATAAATAAAATACAGAATTCTCTGAGACAAATCTAGGACTTTTAATTAGCATCTTTTTTATTTATTTAGTTTTTGAGAGAGAGAGAGAGAGCACAGGAGAAGGGCAGAGGGAGAGGAAGAGAGAGCAGACTCCACACTCAATACAGAGCCTGACTTGGGGTTCGATCGAGTCGGACGCTTAACCAACTGAGCCACCCAGGCACCCCTAAAATCACTTTAAGTGTAATGTAAGTAAGGAAAAACCTGGGAGTGTTCTCAACAAAATTCCTTTTTTTGTTGTAATTATAATGAAAGGCATTTCATTTATATGAGAAATTTTTGTCTCAGAAAAGGTAAAAAAGAGAATAAACTATACTTTGGAATTTTGTTTTTTTAAAAAATAATTATTTAATTAATTTTTTATGTAAGGCGAGTCAAGTGAAGTAGTGGGAGTGGAGAAGAAACAAAGAAATCTGTAACTGGCTATGATCAATTAATTGTAAACACCACTGCACTCAGACCAGCCTCTGGCTTTTTTTTTTTTTTTTTAAACCAAAAAAGTTTGGATCATCTGAAGATGATACAATATCCTGGGAAAATGGAAAGAAGGGGATGATTATCTTCTTTATGTGTTATGTATGCAAATAAGTGACCCAAGTCACCTATTACAGAAGGCCTCTATATCAACTTTATAAAATATGGATATCTTGCCTATGGCAAACATATATATTTCAAGAATATATACTTGATATTGGATTGAGGCTGTTCAACTTAGGGTTAGCTATAGCCTTTTCATAGATGCTATTATTAGGTTGAGAAAGTTCCTGTCTATTCTAGGTTTTGAGAGTTTTTATCATAAATAGGTGTTGAATTTTGTCCAATGCTTTTTCTGCATTAATTGGTAGTGATCACGTGGTGTTTTTCTTTAGGCTGTTAGTATAGTGAATTACAGTGATTGAATTTCTCATAGTGAACCAACTAGCCCTGTATTCCTGGGACAAACCCCACTTGGTTGTGATGTATTATTCCTTTTTATATGTTGTTGGATCTAATTTTCTAATATTTTGCTGAGGATTTTAGCATCTATGTTCTTGAAGGTATGATTCTGAATTTTCTTTTCTTCCAGTGTCTTTGTCTGGATTTGGTATGAGAGTAACTCTGGCCTCATTACATGATTTGGGAAGTGTCTTCTATTCTATTTTTCTATTTACTTCTACTTATTCTATTTTTTGCTTCTATTTGCTGGAAAGAATGTATTGAATTGTTTTTATTTCTTCTTTCAATGTTTACTAGAATTCTCTAGTAAAATAATCTGGCTGGATATTTCTTTTTCAGATTTTAAACTATGAAGTCAATTTGTTGAGTAGTAATAGGATTATTCAGATTAAATTTTAGTAGTTTGTAGTTTTCAAGGATTGGCCCTTTTCATCTTAGGCGCATAGGAGTTATTAAATTGATGTGCACAGAATTATTTATAGTATTCCCTTTTTATTTTCCTTTCCTTATTATTCTTTTATTGTCTGTGGGATCTATAGTGATATCCTCCCTTGCATTCCTGATATTAGTATTTTTGTACTATTTCCTCCATCTTGCTAGAGATTTATAGATTCTGTTTATCCTTTAAAAAAATTTTTTTTTAATGTTTATTTACTTTTGAGAGAAAGAGACAGAACGTGAGTGGGGGAGGAGCAGAGAGAGAGGGAGACACAGAATCCGAAGCAGGCTGTAGGCAGTCTATGAGCTGTCAGCACAGAGCCGGACTTGGGGCACAAACTCACAGACCGCAAGATCATGACCTGAGCTAAAGTCAAACGACTACTACTGAGCCACCCAGGCGCCCTTCAATTCTATTTATTCTTTTCGAAGACCCTCCTTTTTGTTTCATTGGCTTTCTCTATTGTTTTTCTGTTTTCTCTATTGTTTTCTGTTTCAACTTGGTTGATTTCTGCTCTAGTCTTTGTTACTTCCTTAATTCTTCTTGCTGTGGGTTTCTCTCTTCTTTTGCTAATTCCTGAATTAGAAACTTAACATTATTGATTTGAGACTTTTCTTCTTTTCTAATATAAATATTTAATGCTATAAATATCCTAGTAGGCACTGCTTTAGCAATTGTCTTTCAGTTTTAAGATTCATTGTATATTAAGATTATTAGCCCTTTGTCCATCTTATATGTCACTAGTATTTCTTCCTGTTTGCCAGTTTATGACAAACTTTACGTTTTTTTGTCATGCAAAATTTTTAAATTTTTATGTAGTCAAAATTATTATTTTCTTATTTGTCTCTGGATTTTGAATCGTGTTTAGAAAGTCTTTCATTACACCAAGGTTAAAAAGGAATTCACTCATGTTTTCTCTTTTTAAAAAAATTTTTAAAAATGTTTATTCATTTTTGAGAGACAGAGAGAGACAGAGGGTGAGCAGAGGAGGGGCAGAGAGAGAGGGAGACACAGAATCTGTAGCAGGTTCCAGGCTCTGAGCTGTCAGCACAGAGCCCGATGTGGGGTTCGAACCCATGAACTGTGAGATCATGACCTGAGCCAAAGTTGGACACCTAACCGACTGAGCCACCCAGGCACTCCACTCATGTTTTCTTTTAGTACTTTTATAATTTTTTAATTTATGTTTAGATTTCTAATCTATTTGGAATTTAGATATGGATCTAATTTTATCTTTTTCCAAATGGTTACCTAGTTGTCCAAGTACTTTTATGTTCTGAGGTTAATAGAAAACTCAGCAACCAAAAATGAATGAATAGATAAATGAATGACAAGATTGTTGAGAATACAGACTCCTCAGGAATTAAGTTTGAGATCATTCCACCAAGTGAAGAGCCCCAGCTAGCTGATATCTTTCCTGAGAGCAAACAAAATATGGAAAGGATAGATGTCAACGACAGTCTCATGGCCAATTACAAAAGCTGGGGCTATAGCAGCTTTGCATATTTTCTATTTGCTTAAATGCATATATTAGTGATTTTTTTCCGCTCTCATTTATGATTTTATATACGTGTTTTTGAAGGTTACATTTACAGTTTAGCCTTTAGATAACAGAATATTCAATTGGACTATGATTGAATTATAATACAGTAACTCTTGGCATTGTGTGTCTCTCCATTTTGGGAAGAGGGTAAGAACTTTTTCACGTGTACAGAGGACAGCTGTAACTTACTGGTGGAGAACTTGAGTTGTTTTGTCATAGAATAGAGGTCTAAATGTGTGGAGAAAAGTGTATATGGAAGCTGAATAGCCAGAGGATGGGCTGTGAGGTTATCGATTTATTGTCTGTCAGCTACAAATCCACCATTATTTGCCCTACTTTGTAATATTACAGCTGGACTTTAAACAACTGGTGTGACCCTCCAGGCAATAGCAGCAGGAACATACTTCTCTTCCAGATTCCTGTCTTCCAATATTATTCTTTAGAGCAGATTAGCAGCTGGCTGTTCAGAGGAGCTCCTGGCATACCCTAAGGTTATGATCTCCCTACCAGAAGCCTGAGCAGCTCTGGTCTGCCTACGCTTTCAGGCAATGGTGTATCACTTCTAGAAACCAGCTCCAGCCCACTCACAACTGCCAGCAATGGTGCACCCTTTTCTGCAGACCTATACTCAGTCAACTTCTTCGGCTACCAGCAGGCTATGTGCTACTGTGGTAGCCACTTTCTCTCTGAAGACATCAGAATCTCAGCCTGAGCTATGGGATAGCCTGCTTCTGGTGATTAGTTCCTTTATTATCTATGGTTTCACAGTCTTTGTACAAAAAGTAGCTGCTTTTTTACACCTAACATTTCTGGACTCTTTTTATTCATTTTGGTAGATGACCACCTTCTACTTTCTAGCAATTCTTTATATTGTGTTATTCCTGTTCTAATAACTGGTGTGATTTCTGTCTCCTGACTGGACTCTGACTCATAAACCCTTTGAAAAGAATATCATTTTTTTGAATTGTAAATTGCCTATTCTCATTGGTTTACTAGGTTATGAATAAATGTCCTACATCAGATTGCATTTTGTTTTATAGTGAACTTTCTGTTCTCTAAGCTCCTGTCCCCAAAAAGAAGATGTGCTATGGAACTTGATTTCATCTATTATGAAATACACAATAGCAACCTTTGTACTTGAGTAAGTGTAAAAGTTTTGTTGAAGCATTGTCATAAATAATTGCCTAAAGTCATGGAGTGAAAATTGATGACGGTTCGTAAATTTTATCGGTTGGTGCAAATGAATCAGCAGCAAGTTTACTGTTTTTTAAAGTCTTTCATTTTCAGAACTATGAAAAGTTCATTGTAACTCTCAGTAGTTAGAAAAAAGCAGTCACTTTTTTTTCTGCAACAGACCTTTTCAACAAAAGGATTTGTGACAGATTCCTGAAATCTAAACACAATGCAAAAATTTTGGATGGCTTTTTTTTTTAAAAAATAAAAACCATTAACATATAACAATCAAGACAAATACTGGCCCTTAGAGTTAGACTGAGCTTTCTACTCTCATTAAAATAAGCTGCAGGGATGCCTGGTGGCTCAGTCGGCTAAGCATCCTAACCATCCGACTTCAGCTCTGGTCATGATCTCACAGTTTGTGGGTTCAAGCCCCGCATTGGGCTCTGTGCTGACAGCTCAGGGACTTGAGCCTGCTTCAGATTCTGTGTCTCCCTCTCTTTCTGCCCCTACCCTGCTTGTGCTCTCTTTCTCTCAAAAATGGAATAAACATTAAAACATTTTTTTAAAAAAGCTGCAAACACTAATGTTATAGAGAAGTAGTTCTCAAACTTTAGCTAAATCACCTCCTGGGCTTGTTAAAATCTGGGTTGCTGGATCCCACCTAAGAGTTGCCTATTCAGTAGTCATAGGGCAGGACCAGAGAACCTGCATTTCTAACAAATTTTCATATGATACTCATCTGGGGTCCACACTTTAAGAACCAATGTTTTCTAGAGCAACCACTCAGGGCCTACTTCCTCTATTATCTCCCATTTCTCTCCCTTTCCTTCCATTTAGTCCCAAACTGTTTGCACTTGGTATTATTATCTGGGGTTCCATATTCTTCACACCATATTCTGCCTTAAATTCCTGTAACTCTTTTTCCAACATTATTGCAAGTTAGCACATTTTTTTTCTCTTTTTTTCCTCAGTCACCTGACCTTGACATTTCCCATTGCCAAAGACTTTTAATTGCCTGCCCTAATGTTCAGTGTAATATTATACTAACTTAAATTGCAGCCCTGTAGCCAGTGTCCCTCCTTTTCCCCTCTCCCTCTCCTTGAAGATCACAAACACACTCTTCTATTCCTAGTAATGAATGGTAAGTGTGAAATTTGGAGAGATGAGTTCAGGGTGTGTTGATCTTTTCAAGTTAGTCCATGCTGGGAACTAGGAGGACATGAAGCATTCCTTAATAATCCAATTAGAATCCTCCCCAGAATCTATCATTTCAAAAATTTATGGAATGATCTTATCTCTTCTGAATGTTATATAATCTTTATTTTACTCCTTCTCTGCATCTGTCTTTCATGTGTCATGTGGGTAGCAGTGTTAAGAACAGGATTGCAACATTTCCTCTATGTTTAGACTTGATATTTCTTTCCTACCATGGTTCCTGATGCTTTTCCTCACTTCCTGCTTTTTATGATCTGATCTTTGCCTCTTGCTCCTAATGATTGATAAAATTCTTCTGATACTAACCAGAGGATCATATCCATTTATATGTGTCCTCTCTGAGTAAGCCCTATTTCTGGGACCATAATGTAATGACTTAGTTTTGTAGAAATTGGCTTTAGAGTAGCAAAAGTAAGCACTCTGACATTTATGTGTTATACATTTTATTGTGTAACTTACAGTGATACATTTGCAGGAAAGAATAACAGAAGGTATGAAGCTAGGGAAGTCTTTCTTAACTAATTCCAGGAGAGAATCAGGCCTTACTGCAATAAGGCATCCCTTGCATGCAACGGATTGACTTCTCTCCTATGCATCTAGAGTGGTACTAGTTATGGAATCAACTTGGGAAAATTAAGAAAATTGTCACTCAAATCATTTTTCCATGTTCTTTGGTTGACATGGGTAGAAATATGGCTTCTAGTGTCCCACATAATGGTGCCTATGGTTTTGTGATTGTTCAGGGTAAGGTCTTGCCACACTAAAGAAAGTCCCCCGTTGGAGCAAAGGCAGATTTAAGCTCAAGCTTTAGGGGTCTTTGCTTGCTTAAGCCTATCCCCAGGCCTTTGGAGAGACCATATAAATTTTGAATTTGTCAGTTTTTATTTCTTAAATAGGGCCCTGCTCCCAAACTGACTACATTTCAGACTGCAGAAAACCTGAATCTGTTACTGTTCTTATTCAAACTATGTTCACCCGAAACTCCAGGATAATTACATTTTATGGTTTCTAAACTGTCTTAAAAGTACATTACATGCATCTCATCCAGGTTCTAGGTACAATATTTACTGTCATAAATACCATATTGCTACATGGTACATCGGTTATATAAAAATGACTAGGGCTTATCCATGTAGAGTGGCACTGCAGTCATGTTACCTTGGCAGTATGCAACAGTGACCAGTCTGCAAACATGCATGCGGCATGGCAGGCCTGGCTGGGACCCATCACATGTGGGTGCCAGCCTTAGGAGCTTGAACTTCGTGTTCTCCTTTCTTTTTCCTCTCTTTTCCTTTTCCTTTTCCTTTTCCTTTCCTTTCCTTTTCTGTTTCCTTTTCCTTTTCTTTATCTCTTTCTTTTTTCCTTCCTTCTTTTTTTTGTGAAATATAACAGAAAAAGAAGGAAGAAGGGAGGAGAAGGGGGATGCAGGGAAGTGAGCAGAAAGGAAAGAAACAACTTGCTGTGTATGGTATTTTAAAAATCATCTCACTTTATTTAGGCACATTACTGCCCTCTGACATTGCCCATAGTTACATGCTTTTATTTCCATTACATATACATACGTACACGCATGTGTGCGTGTGTGCATGTGTGTATAAGTAATATCACAATCAAAAATATAACTTAAATGAGAGATTACTAAAAAATTCACTGTGAATCATATTGTTTCTTTTGATATCCCCCCATTCACTCACTCATACTAAACCAATAACACTCTATAGTCTAGAGTATTTATTGGTGTGATTACTGATGCCATTTGAACTATATAATGAGAAATAGATTTCTGGAGTTGCTTTTTTTTTTTTTTTTTAAGACTTCTGGAGTTTTAAACCCTCTTGAGCTATATAGGAGCCTTAGAATCTGTTCCTCTGAGTTTTTTGAAATATAGTTTCTTAAATTTAGGAAAATTGATTTATTTTAGATTTTAGACTTCCCAAAATTAGATTATGCCCAGTTTTTCTCTCCAGACCTATGACAAACTCTAAAATTACAAAACTTAAGCTCTTTAACACTGTCTCTCCTACGTCATCTCCTGCCATTCCCACCTTCGCACCTTGTGTTCCAACAAAATTGGGCTGCTTAAAATTCTCTAATCCAGTTGGCTCCAGGCCAGTGACAGGAGTTGAGGACATTCACAAAGACACATGTTTCATAGCCCCTCCACGTGGGTACTCCACTGTATGGGAGGTTAAGTTGCAAATAAGCATGCCAAGATCTCCAACATAAGATATCAATTCTAAAAGGTGGAGGATATTGACCTGTAACACTTTTAAGCTATAATATAAAATAAAACAAAGAAACGAATATACTGGAATCATGATTTTTTTTTTAAAAAATCCATTGACATTGCAGAATAGTGCAGAGATCAGGTGCTGCAACTCTAGTTGCGTTGGGAATCCTTGTCATTCCAGGAGAGGTATTGTATGCAAAGCTATGAATAAACAGATCCCAAATAGAATGCCAAGGATTGCAGTTCTGTATCTTATTTTGGACAATTACTGATAGCATTTAGTGGGAAATACAGTTGACTATACCACAGAAAATAAGATCTTCCTCCTGCACGGATTTTTTCCCCCGATGGAAAGAAAATATTTAACTGAGAAGCAGAATAGAAAGCCAATTTTATATAAATGATATGAAAAACAAAGTTACTGATTTTAGACTTAATTTAGCTTGTGTTCAAATAAGTAAGGAGATGCCTACAAGAGAAATGACCAAAAATAAATGAAGTAAATAAATAAAGATAGGAGTTATGCTTGTCCTTTAAAATGGCCCTAAGGAGAAAGAGGATGAGTCATAAAGCACCTCAGCAGAGCTGAAGATTGGGGCAATTCCCCAGAACTCTGTGTGTGGGGAGGTGCAGGAGGAGTATGTTACTACTGAGCTAACAAGTACCTGGCAACAGCAGGGCAGTGACTCATGGCAGGGAGTCTCTTCTGAGACAGGAAGTGGCTCAGCCACTGCTAGACCCAGTCCTGAGATCTGTGTCTGTATAATGAAATTCTACCTGAATAAAAATGTTGGCTAACCAGTTGGAGGGAAGGGTGAAGCTGTGATGTTTGTCCCTGCCCACCCAAATTGTCCTAGAACTCCATAAAGAGAAGTTAATGCTGTTAGATCATTTGCAGGGGGGGGGGGGGGGAAGGGGTAGAAAGAGAAAAAGAACAAATCCAAGGCAAATTCAACAGCTAGATAAGGTGTAAAGATTTTTGGCTGGGGCAACTAGGTGGCTCAGTTGGTTAAGCATCCAACTCTTGGTTTTGGCTCAGATCATGATCTCACAGTTCATGGATTAGAGTCCCGAGTGGGGCTCCATGCTGACATTGCAGAGCCTGCTTGGGATTCTTTGTCTCCCCGCCCTCCCCACCCCCCACCTCTCTGCCCCTTCCCTGCTTGTAGCAGGCTCTCTTTCTCAAAATAAATTTAAAAACTTAAAAAAAAAATTTTTTTTTGGCTACTTGGTTGGGCTTTTAGGAAAGACCTAACAACAGCAACAAAAACCTGAGAGAGTTACAAAGTGTAAGTTTAGCCCAGTTAGGAAAGAGGGTCATAAAGAACGAAACTGAGGGAAATCATTCTGGGTGATAAAGTTTGTGGACCTCAATTATTACTGTGCATCATATCAAAACAGAAACCCTCTTTCTAAAGCAGTGTGATTTACTTCTGAACCTAAGGAATCCTATAGCCAGAAAATTAGAAGACAAAATGAAATATAAATTGATCTTTTGGTTCTTGTGAGAGCTCAGTAATAAGAAAATAGACTTCTTTTCTTAGAAATCATTCTCCATCTGTTATATTGTCGAATGCCTGCTGTAAGCTAATCCACACAATTTGAGCTGTATCTGAATTCAAAAATTGTAGCCCCCCTCCGCGTCGCCCTGCCCCGGGGGCTCAGTTGGTTAAGCGTCCAACTTTGGCTTGGGTTGTGATCTCGCGGTTCATGTGTTCGAGCCCCGCGTTGACAGCTCAGAGCCTGGAGCCTACTTCAGAATCTGTGTCTCCCTCTCTCTGCCCCTCCCCTGCTCATTCTCTCTCTCTCTCTCTCTCTCTCTCTCTCTCTCTCTCTCTCTCTCTCTCCCAAATATAAATAAAAACATTTAAAAAAATGAATTCAAAAATTGTCGTTCCATTGATTTAGACAAGGGAAGTCCTGAAGCTACTTTGAGAAGTAAAAAGTCGGATCCTAAATCATTCCTGATGATGTTAGAAAGTGGGTCAATGCATTATTTCCTCATATTTCTCTAAAGACTTTTCAACGATCTTTTCTGAACCAATCCCCAAATTCTAATATACTGGTGCATACCTAACCCCCAAGATACTGCATTCCTAAAAAATAAAAATAAAAAAACAGGATGAAGTGGAAAATGGTAAAGAAGAGTTCTTAGAAATTATACAATAGACAAAATCTTTGTTAGAAGAGATGAAGGATAATGTTAAGAAAATCTCCCAGAAAAATAGGACAAAAGGACAAAGAAAAAGACCTTCAAAACTGTAATGGAGCCTAAGGATTGATCTAGGAGAACATCTGAAGAAAAGAGTAGTTCCAGAAAAAAGAGAACAAAAAAAATTTCCTGGAATTGAGGTCATGAGTCTTCAGATTAAAAGGACCCCATTGATTACTAGCAGAATAAATGGAAAAAGATCCAAACCAAGGCATACAGTCATGGAATTTCAGAATATCAGGGATGAAAGAGTCAGACTTGCTAGCAGTAATTTAGCATCCTAAAGGACAGTATAACTATTCTTCCATTATTTGTGAGACAATGATTTTCACCTAGACAAGTTAACAGTCAAATATGAGGGTAAATGAGGACATTTGCAAACACATGGGAATTCAAATGTATGACTTTTGTAGGAAACTACTGGAGAATATACTCCAGCAGATGAGGGAGTATACATGATAGCAAACTTCAGAGACTACAGGAAGAAAGGGATCCAACACAGGTAGGGTCCCCCTCCCTGTTTTTATATTATTTTTGTTTCCCTTCCCTTATGTTCACCTGTTTTGTCTCTTAAAGTCCTCACATGAGTGAAGTCATATGATTTTTGTCTTTCTATGACTGACTAGTTTCACTTAGCATATATACCCTCCAGTTCCATCCACGTAGTTGCAAATGGCAAGATTTCATTCTTTTTGATTGCCGAGTAATACTCCATTGTATATACATCCCACATCTTCTTTATCCATTCATCCATCGAGGGACATTTGGGCTCTTTCCATACTTTGACTATTGTTGATAGTGCTTCTATAAACATTGGAGTGCATTAGTCCCTTTGAAACAGCACACCTGTATCCCTTGGATAAATGCCTAGTAGTGCAATTTCTGGGTCGTAGGGTAGTTCTATTTTTAGTTTTTTGAGGAACCTCCATACTGTTTTCCAGAGTGGCTGCACTAGCTTGCATTCCTACCAACAATGCAAAAGAGATCCTCTTTCTCCGCATCCTCGCCAACATCTGTTGTTGCCTGAGTTGTTAATGTTAGCCATTCTGACAGGTGTGAGGTGGTATCTCATTGTGATTTTGATTTGTATTTCCCTGATGATGAATGATGAGCATTTTTTCATGTGTCGGTTGGCCATGTGGATGTCTTCCTTGGAGAAGTGTCTATTCATGTATTTTGCCCATTTCTTCACTGGATTATTTGTTTTTTGGGTGTTGAGTTTGATAAGTTCTTTATAGATTTTGAATATTAACCCTTTATCTGGTATGTCATTTGCAAATATCTTCTCCCATTCTGCGGTTGCCTTTTAGTTTTGCTGATTGTTTCCTTCACTGTGCAGAAGCTTTTTATTTTGATGAGGTCCCAGTAGTTCATTTTTGCTTTTGTTTCCCTTGCCTCCAGAGACGTGTTGAGTAAGAAGTTGCTGCGGGCAAGATCAAAGAGGTTTTTGCCTGCTTTCTCCTTGAGGATTTGGGTGGCTTCCTGTCTTACATTTAGGTCTTTTATCCATTTTGAGTTTATTTTGGGGTATGGTGTAAAAAGTGGTCCATGTTCATTCTTCTGCATGTCGCTGTCCAGGTTTCCCAGCACCACTTGCTGAAGAAACTGTCTTTATTCCATTGAATATTCTTTCCTGCCTTGTCAAAGATTGGTTAGCTATACATTTGTGGGTCCATTTCTGGGTTCTCTGTTCTGTTCCATTGATCTGAGTGTCTGTTATTGGGCCAGTACCATACTGTCTTGATGATTACAGTTTTGTAGTATAGCTTGAAGTCCGGGATTGTGATACCTCCTCCTTTGGTTTTCTTTTTCAAGATTTCAAGATTGCTTTGGCTATTCGGTGTCTTTTCTGGTTCCATACAAATTTTAGGATTATTTGTTCTGTGAAGAATGCTGGTGTTATTTTGATAGGGATTGCATTGAATATGTAGATTGCTTTGGGTAGTATCAACATTTTAACAATATTTTTCTTCGTATCTGGGAGCATGGAATCTTTTTCCATTTTTTTGTGTCTTCTTCATATTCTATAATTATAAGCTTTCTATAGTTTTCAGTGTAATAGGTTTTTCACCTCTTTGAAATCTAACCTCTTTGGTTAGATTTATTCCTAGGTACTTTATGGTTTTTTTGTGCAACTGTAAATGGGATCGATTCCTTGCTTTCTCTTTCTGTTGCTTCATTATTGGTGTATAGGAATGCAACCGATTTCTGTGCGTTGATTTTATATCCTGCAACTTTGCTGAATTCATGAATCAGTTCTAGCAGTTTTTGGTGGAATCTTTAGGGTTTTCCATATAGAGTATCATGTCATCTGCGAAGAGTGAAAGTTTGACCTCCTCCTGGCTGATTTGGATGCCTTTTATTTCTTTGTGTTGTCTGATTGCAGAGGCTAAGACTTCTAATACAATGTTGAATAACACTGGCAAGAGTGGACATCCCTGTCTTGTTCCTGACCTTAGGGGGAAAGTTCTCAGGTTTTCCTCGTTGAGGATGACACTAGCATATGGCTTTTATGTTCTCGAGTTATATGATCCTTCTATCCCTACTTTCTTGAGGGTTTTTATCAAGAAAGGATACTGTATTTTGTCAAATGCTTTCACTGCATCTATTGAGAGAATCATATGGTTCTTGCCCAATTGCTTTGTTGTAGTAAACTACATAATGTAAAATTTACCATCTTACCATTTTAAGTGCAGAGTTCAATGGTATTAAGTCCATTCATATTGTTGTGCAATCATCATCACTATCCATCTCTAGAACTCTTTTCATCCTGCAAAACTGAAACTCTAGTCCATTAAACAATAGTTCCCCACTACACCCTTCCCTCAGCCCCTGGAAACCACCATTCTACCTTCTGTCTCTATGATTTTGACTACTTTAAGTACTTTATGTAAATGGAATCCTACGGTATTTGTCTTTTTGTGACTGGCTTATTTCACTTAGCATAATGTCCTCAATGTTCATCCATGTTGTAGCATGTGTCAAAATTCCCTTGCTTTTTAAGGCTGAATAATATCTCATTGTATGTATATACTGCATTTTGCTCATCCATCCCTCTGTCCATGAACTTTTGGGTTGCCCATATTTTAGCTATTTTGAATAATGATGCTATAAACATGGGTGTACAAATAACTCTTCAAGAATCTGCTTTCAGTTCTTTAGAGTGAATGCCCAGAAGTGGAATTGGTGGATTATAGTAATTTTAGTTTTGATTTTTAAAGAATCAAATGGTATGACAATACTGCTTCCCACAATGGCTGCACCACTTTACATTCCCACCAACAGTGCCAAAGGAGTCTATGTTCCCCACATTCTCACCAACACTTATTTTCTGTTTTGCTATTGTTGTTTTGTTTTGTTTTTGATAATAGCCATCTTTTTTTTTTTTTTTTTTTAATTTTTTTTTTCAATGTTTTTATTTATTTTTGGGACAGAGAGAGACAAAGCATGAACGGGGGAGGGGCAGAGAGAGAGGGAGACACAGAATCGGAAACAGGCTCCAGGCTCCGAGCCATCAGCCCAGAGCCCGACGCGGGGCTCGAACTCACGGACCGCGAGATCGTGACCTGGCTGAAGTCGGACGCTTAACCGACTGCGCCACCCAGGCGCCCTGATAATAGCCATCTTAATGAGTGTGAGGCAGTAAGTTGTTTTTGTTATTAGGTTTATTTGGCCTATTTTAAATAATTGGATAGCCTAAAGTGATTTTTAAGTATGTTTGTGGAGTTTTTTTTAGTTGTTGTTAGCAAATAATAAATAAAACACACTGAGCTCATATCCTGAATATTGATCTCTAATGTTTCTGACACCAAGTGATCGGTCACCTTGAATTGATGACAACCTTGAAATTTGGTGTTAAAGTCAGAAAAGACAATTGGCTTTTTTTTTTTTTTTTTTTTTTTGGTTTAATGACTCCATATTTGATAATATTAAGGGTTATTGTTAAGGGTTTTTTTTTTTTTTCAGTTTGCTTTTAGCTATGATATTGGATATTTTGATTATGCTTTAAAAAAGAGTCTATACATGAATTCAGCAAAGTTGCAGGATACAAAATCAATGTACAGAAATCAGTTGCATTCTTATACACTAATAATGAAGCAACAGAAAGACAAATAAAGAAACTGATCCCATTCACAATTGCACCAAGAAGCATAAAATACCTAGGAATAAATCTAACCAAAGATGTAAAAGATCTGTATGCTGAAAACTATAGAAAGCTTATGAAGGACATTGAAGAAGATATAAAGAAATGGAAAAACATTCCGTGCTCATGGGTTGGAAGAATAAATGTTGTCAAAATGTCAATAATACCCAAAGCTATCTACACATTCAATGCAATCCCAATCAAAATTGCACCAGCATTCTTCTCGAAACTAGAACAAGCAATCCTAAAATTTATATGGAATCACAAAAGGCCCCGAATAGCCAAAGTAATTTTGAAGAAGAAGACCAAAGCAGGAGGCATCACAATCCCAGACTTTAGCCTCTACTACAAAGCTGTCATCATCAAGACAGCATGGTATTGGCACAAAAACAGACACATAGACGAATGGAATAGAATAGAAACCCCAGAACTAGACCCACAAACGTATGGCCAACTAATCTTTGACAAAACAGGAAAAAATATCCAATGGAAAAAAGACAGTCTCTTTAACAAATGGTGCTGGGAGAACTGGACAGCAACATGCAGAAGGTTGAAACTAGACCACTTTCTCACACCATTCACAAAAATAAACTGAAAATGGATGAAGGACCTGAATGTGACACAGGAAGCCATCAAAACCCTAGAGGAGAAAGCAGGAAAAGACCTCTCTGACCTCAGCCATAGCAATTTCTTACTTGACACATCCCCAAGGGCAAGGGAATTAAAAGTAAACATGAACTATTGGGACCTCATGAAGATAAAAAGCTTCTGCACAACAAAGGAAACAATCAACAAAACTAATAGGCAACCAACGGAATGGGAAAAGATATTTGCAAATGACATATCGGACAAAGGGCTAGTATCCAAAATCTATAAAGAGCTCACCAAACTCCACACCCGAAAAACAAATAACCCAGTGAAGAAATGGGCAGAAAACATGAATAGACACTTCTCTAAAGAAGACATCCCGATGGCCAACAGGCACATGAAAAGATGCTCAATGTCGCTCCTCACCAGGGAAATACGAATCAAAACCACACTCAGATGTCACCTCACTCCAGTCAGAGTGGCCAAAATGAGCAAATCAGGAGAGTATAGATGCTGGCGAAGATGTGGAGAAACGGGAACCCTCTTGCACTGTTGGTGGGAATGCAGACTGTTGCAGCCACTCTGGAAAACAATGTGGAGGTTCCTTAAAAAATTAAAAATAGACCTACCCTATGACCCAGCAGTAGCACTGCTAGGAATTTTCCCAAGGGATACAGGAGTACTGATGCATAGGGGCACTTGTACCCCAATGTTTATAGCAGCACTGTCAACAATAGCCAAATTATGGAAAGAGCCTAAATGTCCATCAACTGATGAATGGATAAAGACATTGTGGTTTATATACACAATGGAGTACTACATGGCAATGAGAAAGAATGAAATATGGCCCTTTGTAGCAATGTGGATGGAACTGGAGAGTGTGATGCTAAGTGAAATAAGCCATACAGAGAAAGACAGATACCATATGTTTTCACTTTTATGTGGATCCTGACGAACTTAACAGGAACCCATGGGGGAGGGGAAGGGGGGGAAAAAAAAGAGAGAGGTTAGAGTGGGAGAGAGCCAAAGCATGAGAGATTCTTAAAAACTGAGAATAAACTGAGGGCTGATGGGGGGGAGGGTGGGAGGGAGGGGAGGGTGGGTGATGGGTATTGAAGAGGACATCTTTTGGGATGAGCAAAGGGTGTTGTATGGAAGCCAATTTGACAATAAATTTCATATATTTTAAAAAAAGCGTTCTTAGTTAATTGTGGTAATCATTTCACAATATATGTAAGGCAAGGCATTATGCTGTGTACCTTAAACTTATGCAGTGCTGGATGTCAGTTATATCTCAATAAAATTTAAACAAAATAAAAACAACAACAACAAAAAAATCATCTTTCAGAGATACATACTAAAATGTACATAGACAAAATGAAATAATGTCTGATATTTGCTTCAAAATAATCCAATGGAGGTCAGGGTGAGAGAAGGCAAGTTATAGATAAAGGTTGGTTATTAATTGATAATTGTTGAAACTACCTAATGAACCCAGGAAGATTTATTGTATCAGTCTCTCTACTTCTGAGCAAATTGTGATTTTTCATTATACAAAGTTTGTTTTAAGCAGAGTTTGATCTATTAAGTATTTAAAAAGATAACAGGGTTGCCTGGGTGGCTCAATAGGTTAAGCATCTGACTCTTGATTTCAGCTCAGGTTATGATCTCACAGTTCATGAGTTTGAGTCCCTCGTCAGGCTCTTTGCTGACAGTTTGGATCCTGCTTGGGATTCTCTCTCTCCTTCCCCCCACCCCTCCCTCTATATCAAAATAAATAAATAAACTTTAATAAATAAATAATAGAGAGATAAATGAACAAATAAGTAAGAAGATAACATTTGTTAAATATGATAGGAGTAAGTTTTCACTTAATGCAGAAAAGAAAAATGTGAAATAAAACATTTGTATCACACTCACATATCATTTTTCTTACATTTGATCCTTACTATAGATGATTAATTTAGTTCTGAAATAATATTAAGTTTGTAGTATACTATAAAAAAAATTTCTGGTTACCAAAAATTGAGTAATTTATTGAATAAAATGGAGGCAAAAAACATAACTCATGAATTAATGCATAATCCAAACATGCCACTTTCTGCCTAAAGCCATAGTACAGCTCCATCCAACAGAACTTTCTGCAATAATTAAAATATTCTATATCAGCTCTATACAATATTGTAGCCACTAGCCACATAGGGCTATTGAGCTGGCTGGTGTAACCAAGTGGCTAGTGGGACTGGGAAATGGAAATTTAAATTTTATTGATTTTCACTTGTATTTTTAAGCACTTTTCATTATATCTGAGAAATTATGTTTTTCAGTGAAAATGTATATCCCTTGGACAAGTGAAAAATAAAATTATAAACTTAGTCCCACCATATATTAAAAATTGGTAATTAGAAGTCCTACTACTTGACCTAAAATACTTTATAGTATTTATAGTACTTTATAGTATGTTAAAATTTAAACAGAAGGCTGTATAAATAATCTATAAATAATATTACAGATTTTAAGAGTAGTTAATTATTGTATTTGTCTTGTTTTAAGATTTCAGTATTTAGCATACCAAATATGCACTTAATAATTGCGTGTGTATTTAATGTGTTGTAGGTTAACACATTTAATTCTTATACCAATCCTATCAGGTAGGTACACTATTTATATTCCCATTTTTCAATGAAGAAACTGAGACACAGAGAAGAAATAACTTACTCAAGTTAATGCTAGCAACTGGTGGGACTAGGATTTGAACACACAAATTTGGCTTAGGTCTACATTCTTAATTGCTTTGTATGTTTCCTCTCTTGAAATAAGTTACCAGGAAAGGAGTTAAGAAAGAATAATTAGTTAGTTGTTAAAAACATGTTCATAAATTTAGAGATTTTCATCACCTTGAAAAAATTGTATGTAAAGTATTATAAGTTCTAGTGGAAAAGGATATAAAATTGAATACAGAGTATCATTGACTATGTTTACTCTCTCCATTAGCCCCCTAAAAAAACTATGTCCAGGAAAAGAAATCAGAAATAAATATTTTATCTATTTTTTCATATATACATATTTCTAAAATTAAAAAAAATGTTAATTATAAAACTTTATTATAATCATAAAGCATACTTAAATTTTCTTTATGGTATAAATTAATATTTTATATCAGATAAAATAAAAAACTATATTATTATAAAAGTTCATAAAAAATTTGTCTGAATAGTTTGGTTGTTTATTTTCCCAGATGCTAACTCTGAGAATCAGTTCAGTCTGAAGATGCTTTTATTTTTAATAAGTTATTAATTCCATATTCCTTAAAGATATGATTCTACTTACTTGTTAGAAAAACAAAATGAAACATTTTCTCCCTGAAGAGACAAATCACTGATACTCCTTAACCTCTTTGAAGTTGGCAAATAGATTGGGGATAGAGTAAAAAAAAAAATGCATGTTTCACAAATGATTCTTTTCTTCCTTGGGTGATCTGAATATTTTCTTTTATTTTTTTAAAGTTTATTTTTGAGAGAGAGTGGGGGAGGGGCAGAGAGAGAGGGAGACAGAGGATCTGAACCAGGCTCTGCACTGACAGCAGTGGGCAGGATGCAGGCCTCAACCTCACAAACAGTAAGATCATGACCTGAGCCAAATGCTTAACTGACTGAGCCACCAGGTGCCCCAAGTAATTTGCACGCTTTAGAAGTCAAAAATACCTTTTGCATATGCCATATGTATATGACCTGAGATGACTTTTTCACAAAGCAGGTGATGCAGGAGATACATTGAGTACGTTAGTCTGGACTTCTGAGATGAATGGCACAGACTCTTGAATTGTTTGCCATCAACATGAATCATTATGTTACTAGCTACCCTTTATTTAATAGCAATTATATGACAGGCACTACACTAGGTATTTTGTTATCTTATTAAATTCTTACCCCAGTGAGATGGGTAATTTCATTTCCATTTTACAAGTGGGGAAATTAATATGCAATGGGAAAATTCAACTTGACCAGAGTCAGTTGCTATGTAAGTGACAGACTCAGCTTTCAAATTCAGGCCTACCAGGACTGGTAATTGTGAAAATTAAATAAAATAACCCAAGTGGAAACAACCCAAATGTCCACTGATGGATGAATGGATAAATAATATGTGATATATACATACAATGTATATACATACAATGTATATACATACAATATACAATACAATATACAATATACAATGTATATACATACAATGTATAATTCAGTGTTAAAAAAATGAAATTCTGACACATACTATGACGTAGATAAACCTGAGGACATTATGCTAAGTGAAATAAGCCAGACGCAAAAGGATGAATCTATGATTCTACCTACATGAAGTACTTAGAATAGTCACATTCATAGAGATAGTAGTGGTTGCTGGGAGCTAGGAGAGAGGAATGGGAAATTCGAATTTCATGGGTACGGAGTCTCACTTTGGGATAATGGAAGAGTTCTGGAGATGAATCATGGTGGTGGTTGCATAACAGTGTGAAAGTATGGACTGTGCCCTTAAAAATAGTTAGAAGGGTAAATTTTAAATTTTTTTTTTTAACGTTTATTTATTTTTGAGACAGAGACAGAGCATGAACGGGGGAGGGGCAGAGAGAGAGGGAGACACAGAATCGGAAGCAGGCTCCAGGCTCTGAGCCATCAGACCAGAGCCCGACGCGGGGCTCGAACCCACGGACCGCGAGATCGTGACCTGAGCTGAAGTCGGATGCTCAACCGACTGAGCCACCCAGGCGCCCCTAGAAGGGTAAATTTTATGTTATGTATATTTATGTGTTATGTTATATGTTATATGTATATGTATAAATATATGTTATGTATAATAAAAAGCAACTTAGGAAAACTCTTCTTTTTGTTTTTAGAGAGAGAGAAAAAGAAAGTGTGAGCTGGGAAGAGGGATGGGGTGGGGGGAGGGGGAGAGAGAGAGAGAGAGAGAGAGAGAAAGAGAACCTTAAGCAGGCTCCATGCTCAGCACAAAGCCAGACATGGGGCTGGATCCCAAGACCCTGGATCATGACCTGAGCTGAAATGAAGAGTTGGGTGCTCAACCAACTGAACCACCCAGGTGCCCCCCCACCCCCACTGCACCTTTTTTTAACTAGGCTTTATAACCAGTACAGAGCACAGCACAGGGCTTGAACTCACAACCCTGAGATCAGCACCTGAGCTGAGATCAAGACCTGAGCTGAGATCAGGTGTTGGACACTTAACCGACTGAGCCACCCAGGCACCTCATGAAAACTCTTTTTAATTCCTTTTTTTGGTGGGGGGCGGGGGTGTCTGGGTGGCTCAGTTGGTTAAGCAGCAGACTTCAGCTCAGGTCATGATCTCAATGTTTGTGAGTTCACGCCCTGCATCAGGCTGTGTGCTGACTGCTCAGAGCCTGGAGCCTGCTTCAGATTCTGTGTCTCCCTTGCTCTCTCTGCCTTTCCCCAGCTTTTGCTCTCTGTCTCTCTGTCTCTCTCTCAAAAACATTTTTTTTAAATGCTTATTTATTCATTTGGGGGTGGGAGGTGGGGAGGAATGGGCAGAGAGATAGAAAGAATTCCAGTCTCTGCACTGGCAGTGCACAGCCCAATGCAGGGCTCGAACTCAGAACTGTGAGATCATCACCTGAGCCGAAATCAATAGTTGGACACTTAACTGACTGAGCAACCCAGGAGCCCCCTCATGAAAACTCTTAAGTAAAGTTATAGCCCATTATAGAACCAGTACAAGGTTGAGAATCACGAGACTCTATCTGTAATAATAAATGAAAGTGGGGCGGGGCGCCTGAGTGGGTCAGTCAGTTAGGCATCTGACTCTTGGTTTGGGCTCAGGACATGACCTCATGGTTTTGTGGGTTCGAGCCCTGCATCAGCCTCAGAGCTGACAGTGTGGAGCCTGCTTGGAATTCTCTGTCTCCCTCTCTCTTCTGCCCCTCCTCCACTTTCACTGTCTCTATCTCTCTCAAAATAAATAAATAAACTTAAAAAAAAAAAAAAGTGGGAAGGAGATCATTAGTGAGATGCTATTTAAGTGGTCAGACCTAGTTCTATTTGCATTTAGTATAAACCAGGAAAATATTCATGGAGAAATACTAGAGACTTTCTAAACCTCATTTACAAAGTATGGCATTTTTTGTTATCTCTTGGAATATTTTTTTTTTTTTTGATGTTAAAGATTCTTAAGAAACAAGACAACATTCTATGAATGGATATACTATGCATCTATTGCATGGCAATCAAATGGAGGCTTCAATCAATTACAGTCAACAAGTCAATAATGAGGGCCTACTTTATGCAAGGACCCATATTAAGTACTGAAAGCAAACACATACATCCTATCCTCTGTAGCCAGTGCTTGTAGGCAGGGGAAGTGAGCATACATAAAAAACTGTAAAAAAGACAGGCGAGCAGGTCAAGTGGCTAAAGGCTTTGAAAGGAATGTTGAAAAAACAAGGCAGATAGACAGTCTGGCACTCTGACAGACATGCACACACTCACTCACTGAAACCAAAGGTCAGACTTAAAAAAAAAAAATCCAAATAGACCAGATGCTGATGGATAGTTTTGCACTAACTTATTCCTCCTGTCACTATTTTAGGATATGATTTTTCACCTTCTACTCCTGGCATTTTAAGGACGTGCATAAGAGAAGGCAGAAAGTGAAGCAAATTACCTATATCTGTCACTTGCCTGAAGCCTACTTCCTAACTCTGAGAAGAGTGAAAAGGGATATATGTGTATATATGAAGGACCCATTATCTCTGAAAAAATGAGTTACTGCAAGTCCCAAATAAACACAGGTAATTAAATAGAAAAAAAAGCAAATGACCAGATCAACAAAATGATCTCCACATGATTAATAATGATATCAAAAAGGAGTTCGACTTTATTAATCATCAGAGAAGTCAAAATTGAAATCACAATGAGATACAACTATCTTCCCATCATGATGGTCTAAATAAAAAAGACACCATACAAAATGTTTGTGAGGCTGTGGCTCAGCTGGAATTCTCATACATCGATGAGAGGAGGGGATATTGGTATAATCATTTTGGAAAACTGGCAGTACCTACTCAAACTGAACATATACGTACTCTAAAATCTATCATATCCACTTGTGGGAGTATACTCAGCAGAAATAAGTACATGTATTTACTGAAATATGTACAAGAATATTGTTAGCAGTGTTGGCCCTAGTAGCCTTGTTATGGGTTCAATTGTGTCTCTCCCTACCCCCAACTTACATGTTGAAGTCTTAACTCCCAGTGTCTCAACTGGGGCCTTATTTGGAAATAGGGTCATTGCAGATGTTCTTAAGGTGAGGTCATAGTAGGGTGTGGCCCTAACCTGACTAATGACCTTTTAGAAGGGGAGACTTCGGATACAGACACACACACAAGGAGAATGCCTTTGTAAAGATGAAGACAGAGATTGGGGTGATGCTTCTATAAGACAAGGAGCACCAAAGTTTGCCAGAAATCCGCCAGAAGCTAGGGGAAAGGCATGGAATAGATTCTTCCTTACATCTCTCCAAACAAGCCAATCCCGATGACACTTGATCTCAGACGTCCATCCTCTAGAACATGAGATAATACATTTCTGTTGCTTAAGCCACTCAGTTTGTGATACTTAGTTATGGCAGTTCTAGGAAACTAATATGAGCCCCAAATTAGATGCAACCCAAATTTCAATCAGCTGTATTTATTCAGCAAAACAGATAATTAAGATAGGATATATTCTTGCAGTGAAATACTGCACAGCAACAAAATGAACTAGCTACACCTGTACTCAACAGTGTAAACAAATCTTACAAATATAAAGTTAAGCAGAAAAATCAGACTCAGAAGAGTACATATACTATGATTCCATGTATATAAAAGTCAAAACTATAAATTAGTCCAAACTACTATATGGTGTTAAAAGTCAGGATTATGGTTACTGTTTGTCTGGGAGAAGGCACAGGAATTAGGCCAAGGGTTTTTCTGAGGTTCTGGAACTATTCCATTTCTTAATATGGGTTCTGGTTGCATGGATTTTTTAGTTTATGTAAAATCTGTGAGATGTATGTACACTTACAAAATGCATACAAGTATGTATATTTCTTTTTTTTGTAATGTTTATTTTTGAGAGAGAGAGAGACAGAGCATGAGCAATGGAGGGGCAGAGAGAGAGAGATGGAGACACAGAATCCGAAACAGGCTCCAGGCTCTGAGCTGTTAGCACAGAACCTGACATGGGGTTCGAACCCATAAACTGCAAAATCATGACCTGAGACGAAGTTGGACACTTAACTGACTGAACTACCCAAGCACCCCAAGTATATACATTTCAATAAAAAGTTGTTAAAGTAAACAAACAAACAAACAAACAAAAACAACAAAAACAAACAGAAAATTCCTTTTACCTCAGTTGTTGGTGACCTTTGGTAAATTTCTTGAGACTCTAGGTCTCAGTTTTCTGATATATAAAGTGGTAGTAACAATAACACTTATTGCATACATTTGTTGTAAAAGATATGATGCACTTAGCAAACTGACTGGCAGCATTTAATGAATGTTAGCTATTATTACCATAATTATAATGATTGACAAACATACTTCTGGATAAACAAATGACATATTTTCTATGGTTACACATATTGGAGTCTTTTATTTATTTTAGGATGACTCCTGCAGAGCATACGCCCAGACACTTAGCTTAGAAAAAATAAGATGTGGCCAAGTTGGGAGGCCTAACCAGCTTCTGGGTTCTTTCAGCAAGTCTCCATCTTCTCCAAACTATAATATTTATTCCACATTTTAAGTATAAAAGGCATTAAACATCACTTTTTTTTTTCTCTTGCAGTCACTAGAAAATGAAAGAAAGGAAAAGACCCTCCAGGATTAATATTACTTTTTATTTGTATGGCTACATTTCATTTGAGCTTCACAACAGGCTGTGAGACAGAGAGGGAAGGCATTAGTATTCTGATATTTAAGAGGAGCAAACCAGCTCAGCAGGTTAAGTGACTTGCCTAGGAGCCACACTGTTAAGATATTCAGAGTTGGGACCAAAGCTATTAGAAAATTAGGCGGATAATTCAGGAAGTAAAAGAAGGAGGGTGGGGCGCCTGGGTGGCTCAGTTGGTTAAGCACCTGATTCCGGCTCAGGTCATGATCTCACGGTTTGTGGGTTCAAGCCCACCTCAGGCTCTGTGCTGACAGCTCAGAGCCTGGAGCCTGCTTCAGATTCTGTGTCTCCCTCTGTCTCCACCCCTTCCCTGATCACACTCTGTATCTCTCTCTCAAAAAATAAACATTGAAAAAATTTTTTTAAAAACGAGGGTAATTTAAGATGAATAGTAAGAGAACCTTTGCTTGAGCAATGATGGCAAATGGAACTTTCTGTGATGATGCAAGTGTTCTTTATTCGCCCTGTCCAACACAGTAGCTGTTAAACATTTATGGTTAGTATCACTGAAGAACCAAGTTTTTAATATTAGTTTAAATGTAAATGATCACCTGTAGCTATCATGTGTATGTGCAATGTATATCATTTCCAGGAATCATGACAAAGTCCCATGGTCAAGGGGTTGGGGCTGCACTGAGAGCTGGCATCCTGTTCACTGTATGTGTTTAGGTCATCTTATATCCCAACCTTATCTGAATGGGCATGCTTGTATGGGATTGGGATTGTTTAGTTTTTAAGCTTGCATGCAAGCTGTAACTTTAGTTGTAACTAATGTTAGGTATCTATTGTATTTTCAAAGACTATCTTTTTGGAGGGCTCATTTATTGTATGTTAAAAAGTAGACTTTCATGGGGAACCTGGTGCTAAACCATTTGTAGACGACCTGCTTCTGCATCGGGGTTTCATACTTAGCAGAGCAGATCTCTCACTGTGATCTATTCAAAGTCAGGCCTCAATGAAAGGGTTTGAAAAAAAATATATATGAAGAGGGGCACGTGGCTGACTCAGTTGGAAGAGCATGTGACTCTTGATCTTGGGGTCATGAGTTCAAGCCCCACGTTGGGTGTATAGATTATACTAAAAAATATATATATAAACTTCAAATAAGAGAAAAAAGAGGGGCCCCCGGGTGGCTCAGTCAGTTAAGTGTTGACTCTTGATTTTGGCTTAGGACATGATCTCATGGTTTGTGAGTTCAAACCCCATTACGGGCTCTGTAGGGACAGTGCAGAGCCTGCTTGGGATACTTTCTTTCTCTCTGCCTCTTCCCCTACCCCTCAAAATAAATAAATAAGTAAACAAATAAATAAATACATGAATAAATAAATAAATAAAAAGGACAAGAGATAAAACAATATTTAATATCTGTTTATAAAATTTTTAAAAAACACACACAAAAAGGACCAAAAAAAGTAGATGTTTTACTTGTTCTGAAGCAGCAACCCCTGAAAGAATTAGCAACAATCTTAAAATTTATCCTGTTTGGTGGCAATACATTTCACTATAATATTTCTTCTAAAAGAAATGTTGACATGTTGAGTTCATGATGCGTTAGAGTTCTAGATTTATTTTTACTAGTAATGTTTTGGAGGGCCGTTTCTTGTTGGATGTGGTAGGAACAGTCAATGGGGTATTTTTTAATGTTTTATAAATTACCACATTTGAACTAAGCTGGAAGTGGAGTGGTAGTTTCACAGATAATCACTTCAAGGCACATTTACCCCTCTCAGCCTTAGTTTCGATATCTCCAAAATGAAGGTTTTGGAATAGGTGACAAGGAAGATCCCCTGAAATGCTAAAATTTTATTAATCCATGAAAACACACATTTCTCTCTTTTTCAGACATTTGGGCTCTAAGGAAATTTCAGTGACCTGTGAGCCAAATCATCTGTTGTGTTCAAACTGAAGGAATTAAATTTGATTTTCTATTCTATGTGCTATATTTGTAAGTACACATGTGTTTTTCGTAACATTTATGCTTTTGTTTTTTTTTTTTAATTTTTAAATGTTTTATTATTTTTAAGACAGAGGGAGACAGAGCATGAGTGGGGATGGGGCAGAGAGAGAGGGAGACACAGAATCTGAAGCAGGCTCCAGGCTCTGAGCTGTCAGCACAGAGCCCAACGCAGGGCTTGAACTCACAAACTGTGAGATCATGACCTGAGCTGAAGTCGGACGCTCAACAGACTGAGCCACCCAGGCGCCCCTATGCTTTTGTTTTTAAAAGTCAGTATCTGGATGCTATCTTCTGAATGTTTGTATCTCTCCCCTCCCCCCTCCCCAAATTCAAATGTTGAAAATCTAATGCTGAAGTTGATGGTATTAGGAAGTGGATCTTTAGGAGGTGATTAGGTCCAGAGGCATTGGATTAATGTCCTTTTAGTCCCTAGATAGATCCCTCAGGACCCCTTCTGCCATGTGAGGATACAATGAGAAGCTGGCAGGATGAAACCTGCATGGGGTCCCTCACTAGAACCCAACCATGCTGGTATTTTGGCCTCCCAGCCTTGAGAGCTGTGAGAAATAAATTTCTGTTTATAAGCCACCCAGTCTATGGTATTTTGTTACAGCAGTCTAAACACACTAAGACACTGGATAAAGAAGATTTGAGCTTGATGTCTTTATTGGGGAAATCATGCCAGATTTCTCAGTGATCATTCTTCGTAAGGAGAATTTATAGACATTTCATGGGAGCTTCACATATTTTTGACAGGTGAAGTGGAATAGTATAAATATTTTATTTTTTCTATGATATCTAGCATATATAAAACAACTCCTTTTTTTCATTATCTTGACTTACTTAGGCTCTATAAGGCCACTAAGTTTGTTTGTTTGTTTTTCCCTATTTGAATCTTAAGGCCAGGAAACGGGTATGAATTTCTTCTTAATTATGGAAAGGCAGCATCTTGTAAGTCACTCTGTCTCAATACTGTCATCATTTTGTCCCTTCAGATATTGAATGCCCTTTATCCTCACTACTGAAACGAGGCACCTTTATCATACGGCAACCTTATTGGTAATGTTGTACAATGTTGTTAATAGCGAAGTGGCATTCTGACATCAGATGATTTAACAAATGAGGCCTGGTTCCTGTTACAGAAGGAGAGCAAACAATGTCTTAGATGTTACGAAAATCTTGATATATAAGAGACATTTGTCTCTCCTAGTATTTTATATACACACACACACACACACACACACACACACCCCTACATGCACACAAACATAGTATTTGTCTTCTTCCATGATCATCTTGGAGGTAGTTAGTCAAGAGAAACCTGTCATAATAGGCAATGTACTCAGTGCCAATTCTGTTCTTCTATGATGAAAGTGATTATCAGGCTTGCAGAGAAAACAGGAGACAAATAACACATAAAATCCTGCCTTAAAATGGTCAAAGAACAGCCTTCTGTACTCAAGGTAAAGCAAAGAACATTTTAATAATTTATGAATTAGCCCAATTTTAAATACGTAATCCCTAAGGCAAAATGGCTGTTGATTTGATTTGCTCATGACTAAACAAAAATGAAAATGATAAATAAAAGTAGTGTTAGGACAGCTTATCAAAATTCAAATATTTTCTAATTGTTGCCTGGTGATGCCTCCATATATATAACAGTATGTATTTAAAATAAAGCTGATAGGAAATACTTATTATGGAAATTTATTTTAATCTCTAAGCTAACTCTCTGTACTTCTTTCTCTCTTCTGTTTCTCTCTCTCTCTATTTTATAGAGACAGTTTCAGCTTGTAGTATTTAATAAACATGGGATAGCCAGTTTTCTGTGTCAGCTTGGTTAGGTTATAGCTCCAATTAAAACTCAAACACTAATCTAGGCGTTGCTGTGAAGGTACTTCTAGATACTATGATCAAAGTCCAAGATCAGTTGACTTTAAGGAGATTATCTTCTATAATCTGGGTGGGCTTGATTTAATTTGTTGAAAGGTCAAGAGCAGAACTGAGGCTTCCCTGAGGAAGAAGAAATTCTGCCTGTAGATAGCAGCTTCTAGAATCTTCTAGAGTTCCAGTGGCCTATACTATGGATTTTGGATATTTAGCCAGCCCTCACAACAGTTTAAGACAATTCCTCACAATAAATCTCTTCATATATATCGTCTATTGGTTCTTTTTCTTAGGTTGAGTCCTGACTTATAAAAAACATGAGCTGTATTTTAGATTCTTCCTATATTCTTACTATATTGATATTCAACATAGTGTATGAGAATAAAGAGAGAGACAGGAAGTAGATACCTGATTGTCAAATTGCTCACTCAGATTTCCTCTCTTAAATTATAGAGCTGAACAGATGACAGGAATCTCAGAACCAGTTAAATAAGGAACACTATGTGAAGCTAAATTGAGATACAAGCCTCCAAACTGCTAAAAGATCCACGTACATGGTAATAGAGGTAAAACTTTGGAGTAATAATTATGCTCATTTTCATTTACCAAAATGACACAATAGTTTCTTGTATTTTCTAAAATCTACTTCAGAATTTAGTGAGCAGAAAATAATGGCTACTGAATTTTTTTAGGTAGAGTTAGAAATCTTCAGACAGAGAATGCAATTTTACCTCTTTTTAATCATTCTCTAGATAAATATACAAAATCATACATATTCCAAATGCAATTAACCATTAGGATCTATGGTCACACTAACCATCAGCAGCTACTTGGGGAGTAGTTTTATGTTGTATGTTCTATGTTGTAGTGGAAGTGATAAAAAACTAGAAGTCAAGAAGTAAGGAAAATTTGGAGCATTTGCCTACCTATGATTTAGGCCTGTGTAGAAAGCCATGTGCTGGCAAGGGCACGTCTGTCCACTGCTCTTTAACTGGTGAGAATAACAACAAAGAATCCTGGCACATGTACATGCAGTTTAGCATATCTGGTTTGAACTAGGAGGAGGGTATGGAGGATGATAAGAAATCAGTTTATCTCTAAAGGGAATGGCTTTGCTTCTGGGAAGGTAGGAGGGATTCCCAGTGGGAAGTATATCCCAGGAAAAGGGGTCTCTATGACTAGATAGCATCACTTTACAGAACTTCAAAGTCATTCTTGGTGGGATGACTGTAGATACATTATGCCCACATGAGAAAATGGTAAAAATGGAGGGTAACGGGGGCGGGGGGGGGGGATTATTCTGGGGATGACGCATCAATTAATGTGAAAAGACTATTGTCACTTCATACAATTTTGATATTAACCATGTTTTATCACTTTATGTCTTGGCACGTGTTTAGTTTGGGTTCTCTAGGAAGCAGATGCTGATATGAAGTTATGAGTACAAGAGATTTGTTGGGGAGTTAACATCTGTGAAAAAGAAAAGGATTGGTCAGGGAGAGTCATCACAATATACTACAAAGCTAACAAAGTCTCTGCCAGGTTAGCAGGGAGTTCGGAAGCAAAGATTGCCTCTTAAAAGGATGTCAGGCAAAAGTGGCTCCACCTGTACCACCACCAGTTGATGGCCAGATGCCACCCTGAAAATAATACAACCACAGGTTGAAAACCGAAGGAAAACCGGGCAGAACAGCTGGAGGTTGTTAGTTAATCACACTCCTTATAACTAGTCACAGAGTATTTTCTTGATAGGGAATTCAGGCAGTTTATCTCCATGTCTGCCCCAGTATTGCAATGTGGCTCTGGTAAAATTTTGGGTGGCTGAGTATTTGAAAATGAAAATTGATCAGGCCACAATAAGAGGTGTTCGTGAAGGGCATTAACATTCTAAAATTCCACCTGAAGTATTTATAGTGGTACACTACCATCAATTCCTTAGGTGACTAGAGTTGTCACCACCAAAACATTAGGGGTTGAATACATCAGATGTTGTTAAAAACATCTAAAATGATAAGAATATTGTTTCTCCCATTTCATGCTCCCAGTGGGACAACTCAGGGCTTCTGATTGTGATGGCCTGTTACAGGTCACACTGGCTTAGTTGTGAAATGGGCAAAAGGAGCTCAGAGTGGCTCTTTTTGGGATGGTAAGAAAGCATCATTCATTTCATATAGATCAAAAAGGTGGGATTTAAGAAATTCAGATTGGCTCTTTGTGATGCATCACTATGGGGGAGGGGTATTTTATAGCATAGTGCTTAATATAGTGGAGACTCTGGAGTCTGTGGCCACCTGCTAGTGATTTGGCTTTGGACAAGTTTCTGAACCTCTTGGTGCCTTAGTTTCCTGACTTGTTAAACAAGGATTATAGTTGTGCCTACATCATGGAGTTGCTGTGAGGTTAAAATCACGTAACATATGCAACGCCTGGCTGGGGAAAGGCTCAATATCCATTAGCTGTTATTCTACTTCTTTCCTCTTTTTCTCTTCCTTTTCTTCACTGAAAAAAAACACTTTCTGTTGAATTTTGTTGTCTGCTGTCTAGATTAGCAAAATGTTCACAAAGCTTGGGAGGAGGGTAAAATTGAAAGAATCTGTTACTTTAACAGGATTCAGAATGTTTGCTTTTGGTCTTTGCTTTTCACCATTATGTTCTCAGTACTGTTCTGGGTATGCTAGGTGCAAAAAATGGCCACTGCGCTGAGCAGTAGTCTATTTGAAAAATAACAAATGGGCATATAAATGATTAATGAAAACACAAGCACATATAAAATTAAGTTCTAAAGGAACAGTACAGACCATAAGTGATGTAGGAATCACATTTTTCTGTTTCAACACTGTGTGTTGTTTTGGTTATTTAAAGGTGGTATCATTTGGGGTGAAACTGTGAAGGTGACCTCTTGTACAATAATACAATAAAATGTCCTATGTTTATTGTCTTCGAATCCAAAATACATGAATTTATATTAAAAGAAAACAAGTTTAAAGACATTTCAGTATGTTATTGCCTCCTTTTATTGTTAGTCTATTCATAGTCTCTACCATTAGATGTGTTGAGATGGTAAAAATAGGAAGAACTGGTCAATGCTTTGAATAAAACTATCAACAAAGCTTAAATGTTTTTAGCTGATTATTTCTCAGTGAGTTTGTCTTTACTGTATTTTTGCTATCTTAACTAGCCTATCAGACTCACTCAGTGGCTTTTTTTTATTCCAGGACTGTCCTTTGGAAATTCAGAAAGGAAGTAAAAAGTAAAGGAGATCGCTGGGCCAGCTTATGTGAGATCATAGTTTTTACGGTATAGAAAGGTTAAAAGATACTTTACTTTGTCCCATCATACTCTTCTACTCCGTAGAAAAACATGCTTTGTGGCCTTTGGGAGATACTCTCACATAGTAGGTCACGTATGCCTAATCGGACACTAAGACTGTCTTACAATGTTGCACACCAAGTGATTTCTTACTGTTATTGCCTTTGGCATTACTGAAGTGAGTACGATGACAAAATAGTCCTATCGTACTTCCCTATTTTCTTGTACCCTTCCAGTAACCTAGGGCTCTAGAGGCCTCCTTCCTTGGCGAGACGTGAGTATGGTTGAAGAGTCCCTGTTAAATTCTTAAATCTCATACTACCAAGAAGGGGACAAAACAGTATTTAAAAAGATATCCTTTACCTCACTAATGATTTTGAACGAGCGTTTTAGGAACGTCTTAGAGACGGATCTCCCCGCATTGTCCTAGCCTGGGTGAGCTATAAGAGGAAGTGTTGGGTAAACGGATGACCCATCCTGAGGTGTTCTAGGAATGCGTTCCCTTCCTCCTCGACTCCGGTGTCTGCGTGGTGTGATTGTGTACCCGCCTGTGCCGGCGCCGAAACCCGTCCAATAGAAAAGACCTATCAAGGACGGTGATTTTTTTTTTCCGTCCCTTTTGCCACCGCCCACTCCCGGCAAGCAGACAACCTAGACAGTTCCCCGGACTTGTCTTACTTTTCCATTTCCTCCCACCCAGCCAAACCCCCCCGCTCGCGACGCGAACGGACGCCGGAAGACCCCACGAGCATGCGCGACCACTGCGAGCATGCTCAGTAGCTCGCGCGGCGTTCTGGAGCTTCGCCGCGCGGTGGCCGACGCGGAGGTTTCCGCGACTGCTGCGGGAGCGACAGGAAGTGAAGCGGCCCGGCCGGGCGACCGCGGCGGCAGAAACAGCAGCGGAAGGGGCGCTGCGGCCAGGACGTCGTCGACGGGGGTGGACGAGGGGTCCGAGAGCCGAGAGGACTCGCCCGCTCGGAAGCCGGATCCCGAGCCGGGCAGGATGGATCATCACCAGCCAGGGACTGGTCGTTACCAGGTGGTGAGTTCCTGCGTCCCGGCCCCGGCCTTCTGCGCTGCCCAGGACCCCAGAGCTGCCTCCCGCCGTGGACCCGGGAGTCCCCTTCCTCCGGCTAAAAACTGCCTAATTCTTCTTTTTTTTCTTCACACCTTTCCTTGTGGAGCTTGTCTCTGACTCCTTCGAGACCCTTTCCTCTCAACCCAAGGCTCCTCCTGCCTCCCCATCCCTCACCCGCACCCTGTATTTGGCTGTAAGATACCCTTCTCCCTCCCCCTTCCTAAAACTTCTGTTTGTTTTACTTCTCACCTTCTTGGTCATTCCTTATTTCCTGACCCAGTCACTTCTGAGATATTTCCAGTGGATTGTCTGCTGGAAATGGTGCTGAGTTCACATACCTGCTGGGAAGAGGATCGCCGTCAAAAATGGAGCGGGTAGGGGGGGGAAGGAGATGTAAGCACGATGTAGGGTGGGATGTGGATTCGGTGAAAAATGTGGGTTGAAAAATTGTGTAACTACGGAGTATAGTGGTGCTGATCTGTGTCTTCAGCTCTAGTTAACCTTGCCATTTTGTCCTGTTCCATTTTGTTAGTATTCAGATTTTATTTCTGTTCTCACTTGGGGGGCGGGGGGAGGCAGGAGAGGAAACAGGTTTTGCTAGAAAAAATGCAAATCCTGTTTGAAAATTATTTTTCACTAAATTTTTCACAGGGTTTTCCAGTTCAACCACACAAATCTTTGTATGTTAAATGAGTGAAAAGTGTCCCTCTACATTTTCAGTGTCAGTTTCTCTAATGTAGTTTTTCCTGTAGTCTTAATTCTGGTAGTGTCGTTGGAGATTTCTCTTCTAAACCCTCTTTAAAAAATGGACTCAGCAATAGTTGACTGGTTGTAGCTAGGTAGCATGTTATAAACTTTCATGTGGTAATTAAACCTTTTCACTAAGGAAGAATAGGAAAGCATTAATATGTAGCATTGATGGTGCAATTAATAGTGCTGTTTGTGAAATTTTGCAGATGTAGATATATTAGTGCAGATTTCACCTCTCAAATATGTATTTGCAAATGTGAGACTTAGTTACGAACAAAGAATTCCTATCAATAAGTGCATTTTGACGAATATGAACGAAGGCTACTGAAAGATGAAATTCCAACGTATGCAGTTGTGCATTTGTCTAAGATACAAGCTCATGATGCTTCCATTTCATCTGGTTTACATCCTGTAAACCTTCAAATGATCTATGTTGAATTTTGTGAAAATTTATCTATTTTCAGAACGGTTTAGAAAATGTTGCTGCCACTGTGGAAGGCATTTTTCTTTTCTTTTCTTTTCTTTTCAATGTTTATACTTTTGAGAGAGAGAGGGATGGAGGGAGGAAGGGGGAGGGGCAGAGAAAGCAGGAGACACAAAATCCAAAGCAGGCTCCAGGCTCTGAGCTGTCAGCACAGAGCCTGACACGGGGCTTGAACCCACAAACCATAAGATCATGACCTGAGCTGAAGCGGGATGCTTAACCGACTGAGCCACCAAGGCGCACCCCTGGGTAGTTTTTTTAAAAAAGACCTTTTTTTGCAGATGTTAGCTAAAATAAAATGCAGAAAATATTGAGTACTCTTTCCAGTGTCTTTTTTCTAATCCCTTTCTTTTCTTATTTCTATTTGTTCCCTTAATGGCATTAGCTTTATTTGAATTCTTTCTCTTTGGGGTTTTGTGTGTCAGAATCAACTGTGTTCTCATACACAAGTCACTACTCAAAACATTTTTAACTGATGTAGCTGTGTCTTAAAATAATTTGTTACAGTTGCTTTCAGTAATTATGACTAGTTGAGATTTGACTTAATTATTACTAAAAAAATGTTTTTCTGACATCAGTGTATTGAAATTTACTTACCCAGTTTTAAGATATTTTTCTTTTTTTCTACAACTCCTTTTGCAACAAATGGGTATTTGCAACAAATGGGTATTGCATACCTCCCCCACCCCCCCCACGCCCAACTGGAGATGTGTCCTACATAAACTTTGAAATAGACTTTGAATGGGTGGAAGCATTCCTTCAGAGCAGAGGGCAAAAATTGGTTCTTGTAAAGATACTACTCATGGTAGGATATCAGTTGTTTTCTTTGTAAGGCAAAATGTTTGAGAATCTTAGCATAGTTTAAATTTGGATTTTAATTCCTGTTGCTTTGTAATTACATAGCTATTTCATCTGTCTAGTGTAACTCTGGGTTTTATTGAGGATGGCCTGATGAATAACTATATCTAGGTATTCTGAAGAAGCAGCTGAATTGTTGACTATTAGACTATTTGGGGACAAGTCTGCAGCTCTGGATTATATGATGAACACAACTGCTGTGTAGTTGTCTTTACTCAGTTTTTTTGAAAACTGTGGAATGATTAATAAATTATTGATCAATAAGTAATTTCAGTTGTTAAATGTTAAGAGCTAAGTAGGAGACAGGCAGATATGTTTAGGAGTACAATCGTCTGTAATGTTAATTTATCTCTTATTGATAGAGTTAAAATTTAGGTTTCCATATTGGAAAGTTAGTGGTGATGACCGTCAGAATGACTCATGACCATAAACCAGTGTAAAAGTTTAATGTGGAAACAGCTTTTTCTGTGATGTCTTCTTCCCTTCCATTGTTATAGGAGTCTGAATTTTGTTAAGTAAAGCAGTGGATAATAATGTAGAGCTACAAAAAGCCTGAATTATTACCCTTCTAATTTTAGAAAAAGCTAGATATGCTATATGGTTTCCTTGTGTTACGGGATTAAGTTTTGTTTGGTAGAAAATGAGCAATGTTGCCAAACTATGTAGTTGATTTAGCTTGGAGTTGTTAGGCCACATTCTAACTTTGATGTTTTCTATTGTAAAGGATTATGTACCTATACCAAGCTGACTACTAAGGTTTCAGAGATGTTCTGTATACAGGTTAAGTTAGCACTGTTGATTGTAGCAGTAGTTTCCCAAACTGTTTTCCAGAATGATGGTAATAGATGGTCTTAGAAGATTTATGGCATATATTAGCATGTTAAAACATATATTTGCATATTAAAACAATGAGAGATTCTGCAGTGAAGACAATGGTTTAGATATTTAGTCTAGCTCTTCCTAAATTTTGATCACAGATTTTTAAAGAAAATTTTGAGATTATATTAACATTTCCAAAATGTTAGTTTTCTGTGAACCTAATGAAGTATTCATATGGTAAAGATCTAGATACTTTGGCCTTGTATCTGGAGAATTAGAGTTGTCCTTGATAAATCAGGGAAGGGGATTAACTGTTGATGGTTAAAAAAAAAAAACATGTTTTAAAGTCATCTTGGCTTATATTTAGGTTGTGCTGCTTACAATTTGTGAACTCTTACCTTAGTTAATTTATTTAGCATTTTGAAGCCTCAGTTTTGTCATATCAGTACCTACCTCATAAGGATTATTATGAGAATTATACGTTGTAATATACGTAAAAGGTGTAATACAGAGATTGTTACGTGGTAAATATTATGAATAACATAAGGTATGTAAACTGTAAAGTATTATATATCAGTTTTTGTTTGTGACCACTTTTGTATTTTTTTTTTATACAGCAACAGGAATATCAACTACTTCTTTCTTGTTCATGTCAAGTACTGTGAAAAGTCTTAAGATTTGATTTTATCCTATTTACAGGCTAAGAAGTTAGTTTGCTAATGTTTCATGGTTACTACCAGATGAGAAACAAATAGCATTCTTACTCATAGCACAGCGAGCTGCATGAATGTCAACATATTTGGGTACATTTTCCTTTCACCCACATCCCATTATGGTGATGGGTCTAGATAGATGCACTTGGTGGGTCACAGCACAGGAACTCAGGACCAAGGCTCTAGCACTTTAGCAAGCAACAAACAACAAGCTAGTTAACCTCTCCCTAGGAGTACAGTTATGTGCTGTGGTAACCTTGACCTTCTTTGTTGCCTAGGTGACTTATTACAAGAATCCACTCAGTACCAGGAAATAGATAAGTTTTGCAGACTTTAACACTCAGCAAGAATGTGCACAGACACTTAGGCCCATGGCAGACTGCCATACCCAATAAATAGTACATGTTCTGGGTGAGATAATAGATGGGAATTTTTAGGTGTAGTTATTTACTTTTGTTTTCCATGTTAAGGAAATATTGCAGTCTTTTACCCTATGTTGCTGTCTAGTTTTGCCTTCTTTTCTTGGCCCACCTCTGTTCCTTTGATCCTTAATTGTTTGTTTCCTTTGAATTTATCAGGATTCTTTGGTTTATATTCTTACCACACCACTTTTACATCATCAGAGTTGCCCATTGCTTAATCCAATAGATACTTTTCAGTTCTCATCTTACTTGATTTCTGTTACATTGACCCTGGGAACCTTCTTATTCCTGAGAGGAAGAAGCTTTCTACTCTTTACTTCTCTGACTTCTCTTTGTAACTCATTTTGTACTTACTCCTTAAATGTTAATACTTTCTAAGGCATCAACTATTGTAATAGCTTACTTACTACTTTCTTCCTTCATCCGACCATTCTTCAGAATGTCTTTTGCACTGTGTGAGTCCTATTTGTAGAACCTAAATTTTATTTTCATTTCTCTGCTCAAAAATCTTCAGTGGCCTCTTAATTGAATGACCTGTTCCCCACATTTAATATTAAAACTTTCAAATACATGTATAGAAATGTTGAAAAATTATACTGTTACCCCCATATACCAAATATCAATTGTAGGATCTACAGTTGCCAGCAGTTAATTTTTTGTGTTGTATACCTGTCCATCTTCTTATTTTTTGATGCTTTCAAACTTGCAGATACCTTGCAGTGTACCTCACTGCAAACCACATGCTTATCATTAGCCTAGAGTTTGATATTTCATGGTTCTCTTTCTTTGAGGTTAACATTAACATAGAGTGAAATGCATAAATCTTATGTGCTTTATTGGATGAGTTGTGACAAATGCATACACCTGGTAACTCAAGTCACTTTCAAAATACAGACCAGGGATCACAAACTATGTTCCAAGTACTGTTTTGTAAATAAAGTTTTATGGTAACAGCCATGTCTATTCATTTACAATGGCAGAATCGAATATTTGAAACAGGGCTACTGAAGTATTTATCATTCTGCCCTATAATATAGAAAATGTTTATAGAAAATGTTTATTGACCCCCTGATAGAAAACATTACTATTACCCTAGAAAGTTCCCTCATGACTCTTCCCTGTTGATTCCTATTCTCTAGTTGATCGCTGTTCTGATTTTTTTGACTTCAAATTAGTTTTGCTTATTCTAGAATCATAGAGCATATAGTCAGCAAAACTTCTTTCACTCTCTATGGAGTTTTGGAGATTGATCTGTGTTATTGTGTATATCAGTAACTCATCCTTTTTATTGGGGAATAGTTTTTCATTGTATAAATTGAATGAATACACTAAAGTTTGTTCATCCATTGCTCTGTTGTTGGACATTTGGGTTGTTTACAGTTTTTGGCTATTATGGATAAAGCTGGTAGGAATTTTGTACAAATCTTTTTATGGACATATGTCTTCATTTGTCTTGGGTGGAATTACTGAGTAATAGGGTAGGTGTATGTTTACTTTTATAAGAAACCATCAGACTTTTTTGAGTAGTTGTACTATTTTACACTTCTACCAACAATGTATGAAATTTTGGTTGCTCCACCAACTTCCAAAATTTTGGTGTTGTCAGTCTTTTTAATTTTAGCCGTTCTGGTTGACTGGAATTTTGAAGTATAAATTTCTGTTTTTAATGTACAGACAGAATGGATGGGTCTTCCCATACCTGTACAATGCAATATCTTAGCAGTTCCCCCTCTTAATTTTTATGCACTAACTGCTGTTGTCCAGCAGTACTACTTATTATTAGTTCTGTAGCCATAATGTATTCTCTCTTTTACTTCCTTGATTCTACATGTTTGTTTATCGTCTGACATTCTGTACCACACCCCTCTGATTTGTTTGCCTCGTAAAATACTGTTCTTAAATGTGAAAACTACGAAACCATAATTGAAAGGTAGGGCAAGTTACTTGTGTCTGTCATCTACATCAAGGCAGAGAAAAGTTGAAAATCACAGTATAGTTATAATGAATCACGTTTTTGTATGTCTTTCTGCTTTCTAGACTGGTGTATTTCAGAGGTGCATCAGGGTTCCTGTGAATGTCTGATTTTTATCTCTTTAAAATAGGTTTTAAACTTATAAAAACTGTAATTAAGGAAATTCGCACTCAAATGTATTTTATATCACGTTTCTACAGCTTGAAGATTAGTATTACGTTATTGTGTGTTGTCAGGGTAATTTGTTTTTGAATGGAGGGCGTAATTAGTTTCTTTGGCTATTTCTGTGCTTGTAGTGATATTTACTGTAAGTGGGTTACTGATTTGATTAGAGCAGCTCTTTTTTTTTTTTTTTTTTAATTGTACAAATGAACAAGAAACAAGTTTTGGTGAGGACGTGGAGAAATAGGAACCCTCGTGCACCGTTGGTGGGAATGCAAACTGGTGCAGTTAGTGGAAAACATTATGGAAATTCCTCAGAAAGTTTAAATAGAACTATCGTACAATTCAGTAATCACACTACTAGGTGTTTATCCTCAAAATACGAAACACTACTTCAGAGGGATGCATGAGTCCCTATGCTTATTGCAGCATTATTTACAGTGGTCAAGTTATGGAAGCAGCCCAAGTGTCCATCGATAGATGAATGGATACAGAAGATGTGGGATATGTGTGTGTGTGTGTGTGTGTGTGTGTGTGTGTTTATGTAAATATAAATCAGCCATAAGAAAGAATGAAATATTGCTATTTGCAATAACATGGATGGAGTTAGAGAGTATAGTGCCAAATGAAATAAGTCAGAGAAAGGCAAATACCATATGATTTCACTCATGTGGAATTTAAGAAACAAAACAAACACACTAAAGAAAAAAAAGACAAACCAAGAATTAGATTCTTAACTATAAAGAATAAGCTGATAGATAGTTACTAGAGGGAGGTGGGGGTGTGTGAAATAGCTGATAGGGATTAAAGAGTACACTTAAGATGAGTACTGAGTAATGTATAGAATTGTTGAATCACTATATTGTACATCTGAAACTAATATAACACTGTAAGTTAACTGTACTGGAATTTAAAAAGCTTAAAATACTCTATTAAAAAATTATACAAATGAGTATACTGTATTAGCAGACGTAATTGGAGGTTGAATCAAATGCTAGTCATTACTTAGGGCGTATTTGTTCATTACATGAACTAGTAATTGTAAAAGATTTGTGCAGTAACAAGTAAATGCACTGGAATTGTATCATGAAAATATCACATTGTAGCTTATATGCTTATTTTATGTTTTGAGTGCCTCTTGTCAGATTTACACTTAAGGTATGGGAACAGTGTTAGGTATCATTATTGATTATGAAAAAGAGGTCCTATAACTTATTTATTCAATATATAATTTATGAAGTATCTCTGCCAAATTCTGTTTTAAGTGCTGGTGAACAAAACAGTTAAGTTCTTGTCCTATGGCTTATACTTTGGTGGAGGAGGTAGAACTAGGTAGTTTAAAGAAAATGAAGCAGGCTTGTGGGATAAATAATACATTTCATCAATACTAAAATAGCAGTAAGAGAACAGTAATGACTTTGCATTATGTCAGGAATATGCTGAGAACTCTGCCAAGTGCTTTATGCATATGAGCACATTTAATCCTTGGACCACTTCTATGAAATAATGTCATGATCCTCACTTTGCAGATGAGAAAAAATGAGACATAAAGAGGTTAAATAATAGGCCCAGCTGTGATAGATCTTGTATTCAGATTTAGTTTTAGTTTGTTTTTTTTTTTAATGTTTATTTATTTTTGAGAGAGAGAGAGAGAGAGTGTGTGAGCAGGGGAGGAGCAGAGAGAGGGAGACACAGAATCCGAAGCAGGCTCCAGGCTCTGAGCTTGTCAGTACAGAGCCCAGTGCGGGACTCGAACCCATGGACTATGAGATCATGACCTGAGCTGAAGTTGGACACTTAACCTACTGAGTCACCCAGGTGCCCCTGTTTTAGTTTTATATTACTTTGTAGCAAACTACTCCATACACAAGCATTTTATTATGTTTCAGGATCCCATGGGTTGGCTCTTATCAACAGAGTGGTTTTTCTGCTCCATGCGATGTTAGCAGGGTCTGCAGCCATTTTGTGGCTTTTTTGGATTGAACACTCACTTGGCTAGCAGTTGATGCTGACTGTTGATTGGGATCCCAGCTGACACTGTTGACGGACTCATTTCAGTTCTCTTGTGTATTAAAAGTTAAAGCAGTCATAGGTCCAGCCGAGATTCAAAGGGAGAGGAAATGAACTCCATCTTTCAGTGAAGGAGAGGTATGCATGTACATGGTGGTAATAAATTAGTAGTGACCATCTTTGGAGATGTCACACCAGTTGGTCTGACCCCTTGGTTGATTGGAATCAGGATAATAGAGAACTGTATCCATTCTGAAGGTATGACAGTTAGGATGAGACTTGATTGAACTGTTGTAGTTGGTGAGTATTTCAGGTGTGGTAGTGGCCTATGGTGGAAATGAATTTATTTAAGAAATATGAAGAAAACTGTGGTAGAGCAAGATGAAGGGATTTGGCTCATAGTGCAATGGGACAAACCATAGTAATTTCATGAATTTGATTGAAGAATGGAACTTTCACTTACAACTTCAGTTTATAATTTTTGTTTTATGAAAACAGTGAAGTCTAGCTACATAATTTGCAAGGTCCAATGCCAAATGAAAATGTGGTGTCCTGCCCTGGGGCAGTCCCTTTCTGTAGGTCTGCTGTCTCAACCCACAGCAGATGGACAACTCCCAATGGATTGCATCCTCCATGCTAGGACTTGCTCCATACATGAATCAGCAATAGGAGAAGACCTTGCTGGTTTGCCTGTGAATGTGTCATGGTGATACCAGCCTGGGATGGGGTGCTATCTACTTCGCCCCTCTACTCATGGGGCAAAGGTGGGGAGATCAAGCTGAGCCAGAGAGTTCAGCTGACTGAGAATTCTTCCTTGGGAGGCGGGCTGCTTATGAACCAAGGTTCTAAGCCCCTGGCACATGGTCTGTTGTCCCTTTGGAGTTCACTTATAAAACAGAAGACCATGGGGGAGGGGAAGGGGAAAAAAAAAGTTGCAGAGAGGGAAGGAGGCAAACCATAAGAGACTCTTAAAAACTAAGAATAAACTGAGGGTTGATGGGGGGTGGGAGGGAGGGGAAAGTGGGTGATGGGCAGTGAGGAGGGCACCTGTTGGCATGAGCACTGGGTGTTGTATGGAAACCAATTTGACAATAAATTTCATATTTAAAAAAAACTCAGATTCAAAGATAAAATTATTAAGAATTTTAAGATGGTGACCACAAAGCATTAAACCCCAAGCATGGGGCCTTTTTGAGGCAGGATTCTGTGTGACTACACTGGTCATGTGCTCATGAAGATGTCCCTGAAAGTGGTCTTACTATGAAGGGGTGGTGATGATGATGATGATTATGATGATGATCTAGACCAGGTGTTGTCAAACTTTCTGTAAAGGGCCGAATAGTGAATATTTTAGGCTTTCCAGGGTAATGTGGTCTCTGTCATAACTTCTCCAATCTGCCGTTGTAGTGCAAAAGTATCCATACTTAATATGTAAACAAATTGATGTGGCTCAAAAGCAGTGGGCTGGATTAGACCTGCTGGCTGTAATTTGTCCACCCCTGTTGTAAATGATTTGGGAATGTACCTCAATCAGTCCTGAATTTGGGGCCCTTTGCCAGATGCTTTTGCCAAATTATTTATTTCACCCAGTCTCCAAAACAAACCCTTAGGAATGTGGTAAGGTTGTTTTGTGTCACTTACTTGTAATCGGGCAGCTACCTAGTCTGTCACTAGAATGGGGGTAGAGATGAATGGATAGTGGAATAGAGTATAACATTTTTCTGTGAGAATGGCAAAGACCGGTTTCTCATGTCTGGTAGAATCTTCATTCTGTTGGAGTGGTCACGTCATTGAAGCCATTCTTGGCCCTCTTATTTGAAATAACTACACTTTCTTTACAGTACTCCTAATTCTACTTTCTCAGTTTTTCCCATAGTACTTATCACCAACTGATACTCTAAATATTTTGCATATTTAATTCCTACCTCCTCCTTTCACCACAGGTGTAATCTTCATAAGGACAGGGATTTTGTCTGTTTAGTTCACTGCTGTATCTTTCAGTACCTCGTATATGGGAGGCCCTTAGAAGTATTTGATGAGAACGAATAAACAAATGATGCTAGCTCCAGACCAATTTCGTGCACTCAAAACCTTGCTTATGTTATTTTATTCTATTTTTATATTTGCTTTTCATTGTTACTGACACGTGGGATCTCTAAGGTTGTTGTGGTGGTGTGTGTTTATGTTACCTTCCAACTTAACATGTATTGCCTTGTCTTTCTGTGTATACATGATTGACACCCCCTAGAGTTGTTTATTAACCCATGAAGCCATTTGCAGTGGCCCGGCTTAGTATCTTCATTAACTATGGAACTGTGAGTACTCCTTTGGTTTTCTCATCTGTTTTATATTGGTTACTTAACGACTATTTTCTTTTTATTCTTCCCTTAACGTCAGACTTACATTCTAAAACATTGTCTGATTATGTGTGTATTAATAATATTTCAGAATTTTGTATATATTTTATGTTTATAGGCCTGACAAGTTTAAATAACTATAGAATACATTCTATTCTGCTGATGTTTATTAAATGTAAATTTACTGACAAGATCCTTGTAATTTGGACTAGCCTACCTAGCATGTGATCATAATCCATCCTGTGTCTGTGTTTTCATGTCTTGTTGTTACGGTTTCTTCCAGAGTTTGATTACATAGCTGGAATTAAGGTGTGGATAAAATTCTTGTTAAAGACATGCCAAATGCAAGTTGGGAAATGCTGCAGTAGTCTAAGATTTACTATCAGATTATTTCAACTTGCTTACTTTTAAGATTTGTTTGAACATGAACAATTTAATATTTTAAAGTTAGGAATGTGCTGTCATTTAGTTTGTGATGTTTCTCCAGTATTACCAGTTACATTATATAAAGAGACTGCTGTTTAGCATAGGCTTTGAAAATCAGGAAATAAACTGGGTGGTTTTACCTTTTTACTAATTTTGAGGTGCTTAGGACTTATAGACTTTAGATGTTGGACTGAAGAAATCCAGTAGTGACAGTTTTTATAGAACATTGTTTTCACTTAGAGCTTTCATTTATATCAGGGTAACTTCTGTGTGATTTCCCCAAAAGAGGAAGGGCCTTGAAATAAATCTTGACCCTTTTTGAGTTTTTGTTTAGAGAACAACATGAGCCTCTGCTTGATTTGTTATTGCGCTGTGCACTAAAGATATTTTGAACTCTTTTTACTTTTGTTCTCTTGCTCTGTTCTCTCTAACCACCACTCCGAAGCATGCTCTCTTGCTTTTTGGCTTTTGAACATATTATCCCCCCTTTTTCTTATGTCCCTCCTTCCTCAGGATTAATTTCTGTTCTTTATTCAGATCTGTTTAGATGTGCTTTCCTCCAGAAAATCTTCTCTCACTGTCTGCTTCCTCCCTCCCCCATTTCCCACCCTTTACTACCTACCAAGTTCTGTGTGTTATTTTAATACTGTGCATGGATCCCTATCATAGTTCTTGTTCTTTGGTATGTATTTTGTAAACCCAATGGGAAGTAAAGCTTAGGTCTGTCTTGTTTGTGATAGTGTATATCATAGTTCTGAACCCATTATAGATGCATAGTGCATACTTATTGAAGAAATAGATCAGGCCTTTCTGAATGATTTCAGGTGTATGCATGAGTTACTGGTGTATTATCTTTTATTTGTAAAGTGAACAGTTTTCCAAAGACCGTTACGACCAAAAAACCCAACAACGATGTTTTGCCTAGCCTATACAATGTTGATATTCTTGATGTCCATAATTAGGGTAGGTACTTTCTTTTAGAATAGTGCTGAGGAATCTGTTTAGATGAATTCTGCAATTTTTACATAATTCTTCATCTGACTGGTGGCTTGTATTTGCAAGATAGTGAACCATGGTTAGGTTATTTGATCTACTTATGGAAAGAAGGAGAATAAACTGTTTCCATTTATTGTGGAAGTTAGCTAGTGATCATTTTCTTCAATCTTCTCATTTTATAGATTAACTGAAGGAGGAGGGTCTGTTCCAGGTTGTGCAGCAAAGGTGGGAGGACAGATGTTACTTTATTACTTGTAAACATATCAGTTAAGTTAAAATATATTACATTTTATAATATATGTTACAGTAGTAGATATTAATATTAATGTCAAATACTGAGAAATAGTCCCCTTTTCCATTCTTTGTCCTCTAAGCCATTCTCCTCAAAAAAAAAAAAAAATCTTTTTTAGCTGCTTTAACTCTGCATTTTTAACATATATGTATATTCATTTACTTATTGATTAATTCTACAGTTGATCCTTGGACAACGTAGGTATAACTTGATGTTACATGTATTATATACTGTATTCTTATAATAAAGTGTTCTAGAGAAAAGAAAATCTTTTTTTATTAACTTATTTATTTTTATTAGAAAGTGCACAAACGGGGGAAAGGAGAGAGAGGCAGAAGGAGAGCTAGAGGGAGTGGGGGGTAGAGAGAGAGAGAGAGAGGGAGAGAGAGAGGGAGAGAGAGAGAGAGAGAGAGAGAGAGAGAGAGAGAGAGAGAGAGAGAAAATCTTACGCAGGCTCCATGCTCTGCGCATAGCCCAACATGGGGTTTGATCCCATGACCCTGGAATCGTGATCTGAGCTAAAATCAAGAGTTAGACGCTTAACTGACTGAGCCGCCCAGGAGGCGCCCCTCATTATAATTTTCTTAAGATTTTCTTTCCTCGGGGCACCTGGGTCCCTCAGTTGGGAGTGTCTGACTCTTGATTTCAACTCAGGTCATGATCTCTTGGTTGTGAGATTGAGCCCTGCATGGGGCTCCGTGCTGGGTGCGAGCCTCCTTAAGATTCTTTCTCTCCCTCCATCTCTCTCCAAAACAAAACAAAACAAAACAACACAAAACAAAACCCAAGAAAGTTATAATGGAAATACAATTACAGTACTGTATTTATTGAAAAAGAATCCGCATGTAAGTGGACCCACACAGTTCAAACCCATGTTGTTAAAGGGTCAACAGTATTTTCTTACATGTCCTGCTTTCCCCTTTCAGATCATGATCTTTGTAGTCTCACCTCTAGCGTTCAAATCTTGGCTGCTCACTATAGGCACTGTAACCTTGGGCCAGTTACTTAACCTCTCTATGCTATAACTTCCTCATCTATAAAGTAAGGGCAGTACAAATGCAGGACCTACTTCATAAGATTATTGTGAGGATTAAATATATGAAAGGTACATAATTTTTAAATCAGTAATAGTGTTTACATTTTATGACATGAAAATATTGCTCGTTACTGAGTCAGGTGGTGTATTCTGTGGAACTTTTTAATATTTTTAATAGAGATGCCTAATTTTTATTTCTTTATTTTTCTCTGTATCTGAGTTAATTCTTTGCATACCCAATGGTGGTTTTTCAGAATTTGGTCTTCAGCTGTATTCTTTGTATCAGATAATTATTATTTTGTTCTTTGAAGATAGTCTTTCTAGAGCCCTTCTTCCTCCTTTTTCCATTTGTACTGTTTTCTAGGCTTAGTACAGAGCTATCATACTGAGACTTCTTTGTGTAATACTTTGCTATGTTGGATCCTGTTTCTTGAATTACAAGTCTTACTCTGATTTTGATTTATTCTTTTATTTCATTGTGACATGTTTTCTGGCAGGTTCCTAAGAAAAGATGCTTGGAGGTAAAATTCACTCAAAAATTTTATTGCTGTTTTTTTTCCTGTTTTTCTGCTCAGATTCTCTGTCATTTCATTGATTTCAAGGTAATTTTGCTTTACTTCCTGGAACATAATTATAATAGCTGCTTTAAAATGCTTGCATGGTGACTATAATCTGAGTCATCTTGGAATTGGCATCTCTTGATTGCCCTTTTCCTGGAGAATGTTTTATATTTTCTAGTATTTTTTATTTCTAGTAATTTTGGATTTTATCCTGGATCTTCTGAGTTTTGCTGTGGTCCTCTGGAGAATATAGCTGTTTTGTTTTAAGAGCCATCCTCTCAGCTTTAGATTTTAAGTACTGCTTCACACTATGTGTGCAGTGGTTCAGATATGATATTAAATTTTAGGCCTTTACTAATCTATTTTGGGTTAGTCTTACACCTACATGGTTCCAAAGGTAGTGATGTTTCTGTACTTTCTGGCCGGTTTGGCTGCATTCCATGCTTCTTTTGGCCAGGAATAGGATTTCTATTGGGGTTTTAGTAGCCCAAGCCACAGTGGTTTTCCACAACTGTGGTTCTACCTCAGAGCAAAGCTGCAAAAAGAAATAAAAGGCGGGTGGTGGTGGGGTGCTGGTATTTTGTGCAGGTTGTTTCATCAAGTTTTAACTTTCCTCTACATCCCTATTTTCTTTAGTGTTCAGAGTGCTCAGGCAGTTGGGTTGCTTTGTATGTTGTCCCAAGTTTTTAGTTGCTATCAGTGGGAGGGTTTGACTTTAGGGGGCCTATACTGCCATGCTGGAACTAGATCCAACTGTAGATTAGTGAGATTTTTTATTTTCTACTCCCTACGTTAACTTTCTTTTTAATATTTTTGTTTTGTTTTTCTTTCATGTTGGAGATTTTCTTTAAATTGGGTACTCCTCTAAAGGAGATATTTTTCTAAAAAGATTTGTGTTTTATAAGATGTGTTTATGTGTTCTTGACTTACATAGGTGGGCTTCAGTGTTGTATTATTTCTTGGTGAACCAACCAAGAATTAACAAATGTTAGTGTCTGCAATTTAGTTAGGAAGCTATGGCAATAGTTTAGGTAAGAGATAGTGGTGGCTTGGATTAGAGGAGTGGCACTGAAGGGAAGTAGATGGGTGGATTCAAAGATGGGGTGTGTGTGCGTGCGTGCGTGTGTGTGTGTGTGTGTGTGTGTGTTCGTACTTGAATCAGCATAAGAAGTACTCAAAAAGGTCATTTTGTGGCAGAATGGATTACTACCCCTGATTTTTTTATTGGAGGCATTTTGAATTAGAAAGAGTCTGAATTTAGAGACAGTACAATCTGTATTTGAATCTTGGACTCTGCTTCTAACTAGGTGTGTCAGTTTAATTCATACTTGTTCCACCGAGCTCATTTTAACTCAGCCATACTCAGAGGGTTATCGTAGAGACAAAAGTGGGTGATATATGTAAAGTGGCTTTGTCTTGTTTTTTTAAACTAACACTTATTGGAGTTTTACTGTGTCAGGCATTATTCTAAGTGTTTACAGGTGTTAATTTTATAATTCTTACAGAAACCCTGTGAGTAACCATTTTGTGTTTAAGATGATAAAACTGAAGCCCAGGTAGATCACAAGAATTAGTAAGTGCTGGAGCCTAGATTTGAATCTAGAAAAGTTGATTCCAACCCCGTTGTGTTTAAACCCAGTATGCTTCTTATTTTTAGCCCAATTCAGGTGATTGAGGATGGGCTCAGAACTGTTTGTGCTAGTATTTTATTTCATTTGTCTATACGTAATATATGCCTACACAGTGCTATTCATTGACTCTAGTTAAAAGCAAAATTACTGTATAATGAAATATGTACTTTCAAGTCTTTCACTGTTTTACTTACGCTAACTAAAGATTTCTTTTGAAAGCAAAATTCAGTTTTGCAGAGAGTAAAGCATTTAGATTACCAGGTTTCCCCCTCCCCCCCCCCCCCCCCCGAAAAACCTATTTGGTAAATTTGTTTTATTATGTGTGCTGAGATTTGCTGACAGTTGGAATTTGAGTAACATAGAGAACCACCTACTCAGCTTCTCTCTGGGAAGTAATTTTGCTCTGGTTTCTTCAGAGGCACAAGTTATAACATGTTTTTGTCTTGTGCATCTTTGCTCCTAGGGCAAATCAATACAGTAATGGAATTCACGTGTGTAAATTTTTATTAGAAAATGCCAGCAGTCACATCAAGTTGTGTGGAAAACCTAGGCATAATGGTGTTTCTGTATTGACCATGCCTTTAGAAATGTGGCAATATAGTGATCACTATAGCATGAGAATAACTAATATTTATATGGGAGTAAAGAAATATATAGTGTGAGTCAGTGTAGAAACACATGATTTTTTGAAAGGAACAGAGAGAATGTGTGTGTGTTTGGCTTCTGATATTGTGAAGTTATTGAGATTATGTATTTCATTTATCAGCCAACTTTTGAAGGTTTGCTTTTGCATGTAACACTGATGGATGAGTCCTTTGACTTTTGCCTGTAGTGGCATCTTGGCATTTGCTATCCTTCCTGGATGAATCATTAACAGCTTGTCTCATAATTGTTATTACTGTATTTAGTCTTGCTTGAGGATTCTGTTCATAGCTTCTCTGTGTTTGCTGAGGGAAAATTGATGTTTCAGGCCTGGGTCCTTGCTGGTCTTGGCTCTCTGGTTTATCTGTGATAGACGATACAGACTCCTGTTTTCCTTTATTCTCTCTGTTGTAGCCCTAGTTATACTGTATCATGGCCTTGCCTAGAGCTCCTAGTTGTTAGAAGCTAGAAGTTCTAGGGATTGATGGTTTGGAATTTATACCCATTTCTTGCACCCAGTCTGGTACCTAGAACATATTAGGCACTTAGTAGATGTTAGATAACTGACTACCGAATGAAAATGAATGATTCACAGAAAGAAGATGAAGCCCAAAGACCAGTGAAGATTATGCAGTTAGGAGGGGTAGGAAATTTAGATCTTCTGATATCAGGTTATCTTCTTTTCTAGTTTATTCATTAGCAGCTACGCAGCCATCTAAGAGAATGTAAAATCAGAAGACAGTACACTGTGCTATTTTTTTAAATGATGAATGCTTGTAATAGCAACTTCAGCATTGTTACATGGGGTTAGTTGCTTATGCCCTTGGTAAATGAAACTAAATCATATCAATTACACACTATCCAGCTTCAGTCCAGTCTGTGTCTTCGAGGCAGTCTCCACAGCTCTTGATTCAGTTTTAGCTAAGACTTTTTAAAGTTGGCAGAGTAAAATAAGGACCCCTGCAAAAGAAACAAAATGAGTAGTCAGAGGTAGGAGGAAAACCAGAAGGAAATAGTTCTGTGGAGGCTAAAGAAAAACCAATTAGAAGTACACTCAATCGAGTTGAATGTATTAAAGATTTTCTTATAATGAGGACTGAAAAAAAGGCTTTTGGATTTAACAATTAGGAGGTAGGTGTTCCTAGCAAGAGCTCTTTGAGTGAAAGCCAGTTGGTGATGGATTGAGAGGAAATGAGAATTAGAAGTGCACAGAGTAAGAATAGATCTCTGTCTCTCTCTCTCTCTCTCTTTATAGGGTGTTTGTCACTGAAGGAAGGAAAGAAAGGCAAGATGGAAATACTTCAAAAAGCACAGGGGAAAAAAAACTTTATTTTTAGCTGATGGCAGTTTTTCTCTTTTAACTATGGCATGAATAGAATATACATGTGGGTAGAGAGGCAGAAATTAGTGGAGAAAGGAAGGAGAGACATAATTTAAAGAGAAAATGATCCTTTGGGAGGCAGGATCTTCTCTGTGCAGTTGTCTGGCATTTAGGAGTAAAGAATATGTTAGGATGGATGCCATAATGCTAAATTTAGAGATGCAGGGGAGAGAAGTTGAAGGAATTTTTGCTTGAAAACCTGTTTTCCTCTGTGAAGTAGGAAGCAAAGATTTTGACTGAGCTCCAAGGTCGGAAGTGGAGGATAGGAGGTTGACAGAGCTGAAACACCTGTCGTGGTGAGGACTATTCTGATGGCCCTGCTGAGATGAGAAACTAAATTTGTGTGGCACAATTGTGTGATTTGTTTTCCTCTTTCTACCTGGAGAATAGCAGAGAGACTCATTCCAGATTGGATCTCAGTAGTGTACATGTAGCAGAGGATATAGGAGCTAGAAAATTGAGTGTGTCATGTAAATTTTTCACTTTATAATCCTGGCTGCATGGGATAGAAAGTAAAACCAAGTGGCAGTGAATGGAGGGCCCAAAGAATAGACTTAGTGGAAGTAAGGAAGTGAGAAAGGCAAATGCCAGGAGTTTGTGAACCAACTACTAGATGTAGAAATCTTTTTTATAGAAGCAGGAATAGATGACTGTCAGGTCAGGAAAAGTGGTGAACTGAGGTAGTCTCTGGATAACTCAACTCTGAATATCATCACTTCCTGTTTTATAGCTGGGGTGTTAAGTTGGTTTAGTGATCCTGTAACATAGTAGGACTTAAGGCAGAGGGGATGTTGGGGGTAGAGAGCTGGCTTGTAAGGCTTAACTGGGGAATGATTTTTGACCCTTGTGAATAGTAATAATAAGATGTAAGTGGGTCTAACAAGCTGTATAGATAGTGTAAACTTTGAGAGCCTCTTGATCTAGATCTGGCAATATCCAAGAAAATGTTCCTTTTCTTCTTGTTCCCGGATAAGGAGGAGCTGTGGGAGGATTGACATATTTGTTTGAGAGGCCTTTGAGGGTTGTAATGCCATCCGGGGAAGTTGGATTTTGATTAAATGTGGAGAAACCATTTTCTAAAGTGACTGAAGGTGTGGAGGTTTTTCATGATCTTATAGGATTTCTAATGCTGGAATGGAAATTGTTAGAAGCCAGATTGTAGAGTTTAAGTTAATCTGTTGGTTTTTGTACAACATATTGTTCTATTTTCTTATTGTATAGCATTTTGTTTTTTAACTTTTATTTTAAAATAATTTTAGACTTATAAAAAGTGTGGAAAAAGATTCCAAAGAATCCTGTATACCATGTATACAGTTTCTTCAAATGTTGATTTTTTTATTATATTTGCTTTGTGATATTCCCGTTATATTGTATGTGTATATACAAACATACACTGTTTCCCCCCCCCGCCCCCCCCAAGCATTTTTGAAAGTAAATAGCAGACATGCTGTACTTTTACATCTAAATATCTCTGTGTATATTTTGTAAAATCAAAGGCATTGTCTTATAAACTTATAGTGCAAATTATCAAAATCAGTAGCATTGATATAATAATATAATCTGCAAAGTTCACTAGTTTCCCTAAGATCTTTTATAGCAAAAGAAAAATATCAGGATGTAGCTCTTTATTAAATATTGTGCTTCTGTTAGTCTCTTTTAATCTGGAACAGTTGTCTAATTTTTTAAGTCTTTCATGACAATGTTTTGGAAAGATTCACATCTGCTATTTTGTAGTATACTCCACAAATGTCCATTTTTTTCCTAACAATACTTTCACCAACTGGCTTTAGAATTTACTGGTTATTATTGCCTGAAATAGTTATACCTATGGTAGTCGTCATGGTAATTTTCTAGTTCTTTCATTTCTTCTACATTTATTTAGAGTTGTACAAGGAAACATTTCCTTGCCTCCAGTTTATTTATTCATTTATATCAGTATGAATTAATGGATTCTTATTTTATTCTACTGATTATAATTTGGTACTGTTATCATTTATTATGAGGCTCAGCTCCTCCCAGATTTGACCAGTGGTTGCCTCTTTCATCTCCCATGTCCTTTGATATGTCCCCATCATGTTTGCACTTTCCTACCACACAGAATCTAGATAATGTGAAATATCTGATTTCTAGAGTTTAGTTTGGATTGAGGAAGTACTGTTTACACTTAAACATAGGGCTGTAGTGGAAGCAAACTGACCAGCACAACAGTCACTGCCATAGTAGCTTACTATTGCTCTACTGGGTGCTTACTGAGCATTTTCTCACAGAGTTGTTTGTGGAAAGTTTGCAGAGTCGTTTATTAACTGAGTTGTTGAATAAAACAGAATATTGGCGGCATGTTGCTGATGATGTAAGTGTGCCATAAGGATGGAGTACTAAGGACTAGATAGTGTTCCTGTGCAAACAGAATGACTTTGTAGATGATGTACATGAATATGTAATGTGATTAACAAAGGCAAAGGGACCCCATAAAGCAAACTCTGCTATAGATGGATAAGAGACCAAGAAAAAGCCCTTATGAGTAATTTTGGCCTCTAAAGTGTGTTTTATTAGAAAATCATCACACAAAAATGGGTACATATTGGTATTACTTTATGTATTAGTGCTATTAATACATAATTGTATTAAAAATTGATGGAAAATAAAGATGATCATATCAGTTTATATACCTGACTTTCTTTTCTTGTAAAGATAATGGTTATAAAAGGTTATTGGATGTATGTAGAGTATGTGGTGATTTTTTTTTTAATTTGGTAATGGAGAAATTTTAGTGTCTGTTTTCTAGCTTACAGAAACTTCTTTCTTTAAGCATAGATGGAAATGTCTTTAATATATCACTTTGTGTCTTAAGAATAAAAACGAATGTTTCTTACTTTCTTCTCAGTTCTAGAGAACTTGGAGAAAATAGAAAAGTAAAAAACAAAGAAACATAAAGTACAACTTGCAAGCGCTCATGCTGCCCATTTTGTCACCTGTCAGTTTGAAACATTTTTTCTTATTTAAACATAGAATAATATATAATTTATCCACACAATTTTGTCAGTTTTTTAATACTATATCATGATCATTTCCTTATGTCATTAAGTATCCTGTTAGAAACACCATCTTAAATGGCTCCATTCTTTTGATACTCCTATATTATTTTGGATGAATAGATTGTTTCCAGTTTTCCATTACTGTAAAACTGTGATGAACAGCTTTATAAAGAAGTCTTGTTTTAAGTTTCTGATTAGTTTGTTTGGGTGTAGTCTTAAAGTAAGAATTACTAAAGTGTGTTTTTGTAATGACCTTTTTAATTTTTCTAAAAAGTTATGTATACTTATTTTTAAAAATGTAGGCAGTAAGAGTACAAAGAAAGAAGCAATATAGGCATCCATACCTTAGCAACCAGAAATAACTTATGTTAGCATTTGGTGCGCATAATTTCATTTGTGCTTATAGAAAGGAATAATGTTATAAAAATAGGATAATGCCATTTATGCTATTTTAAAAAACGAAAACATGAAATATGATTTTGTTTGAATTCAACACCAGGGGAACAAAATCTAAATGAACAGCTGAATTCTAGATAAAGGTTTAACACAGAGCTGTTCGGTTATGTAAGATTTCACCAAAATTAAGAAAAAATACAAAAACCAGTAGGGAATTAGGATAATTAAAAAAAACTGCATGTTTTAATTTTAGGTATTAGAGATTAAATCCCAGCTGTGATAGATGAGATAAATGATACTTTCTCTCATCTCTTTTTTTCCTCAGTCCCTCATTTCTATGTTACGTATATTTTTACTTTTTCAGGTTATGTAATGTTTGCTTTTTGGGTTTTTTTGTTAAAGTTTTTTTTTTTTTTAATGTTTATTGATTTATTTTAAGAATGAGAGAGGGGTGGGGAGCATGTGCAAGCAGGGGAGGGGCAGAGAGAGAGAGGGAGAGGGAATCCCAAGCAGGCTGTCAGTGCAGAGCCCAAGTATTCACAAACCATGAGATCATGTGAGCTGAAATCAAGAGTTGGATACGTAACTATTAACTAACTGAGCCACCTAGGCGCTCCAGGTTTTTGTTTTTGTTTTGTTTTGTTTTAAGTTTATTTGTTTATCTTAAGAATGAGAGAGAAAGAGCGTGAGCAGGGGAGGAGCAGAGAGAGAGGAGAGAGAGAATCCCAAGCAGACTTAGCACTATCAGTGCAGAGCCCAGTGTGGGACTCCATCCCACGAACTGGGCAGTCATAACCTGAGCCAAGGTCAAGAGTTGGACACTTAACTGACTGAGCCACCCAGGCGCCCCACCCAGGCGCCCCTGATTTCTGCCAGCAGCTTAGACTTTAGCTCTATGTTTAGCATTAGTTCTGTATTTAAGAGGATTCAGTGCTAACCACCATATCTTTTCCTAATACTTTTCTCTTTGCTTGGTATTTGACTCATTTTCTGATTGCCTGTTTTTCATTGTGGATTAATTTTTTTTTAAGGAGTCGTGGGTGCTATAAATATACATGGAAGACAACTTGGCCAGCTCAACTTTTTGTTTTAAATGTAAATACTAAAATTATGAAACATTTCAAACATAAAAGTACAGAAAATAATATACAAGATAGTTTTATATCCACTGTGGAGATAATGGCAAATGGAGATAATAGCATTTTGTCATATTTGTTTCAAGTTTTGAACTTTTTTTTCCTTTTTTTAAGGAAAGGTATGCTTAAAGCCTTGCATTCATGCCTCCCCCTTCTTCCTCATATGCTGTCTTGAAGTTGATGTATATGATTTCTATGGATGTTTTTACTATATAAAATAGATAGGTTTTAGATTTATGTGAAAATGTACTTATTACAGTTTTTTGCTGTTTTATACTTTTGCAGCTTGCTTTTTCACCTGGAATGTTTTAAAGATTTATCTATGATGATTCATATTGATCGAATTCATCAATTTAAAGTGTTGAATTGTGTTATAAAATCATGAAATAATATTCGTTTCCTGCTGGCAGACTGTTGTTTTCAGTATCTTACTATTACAGATAGTACTGCTGAGAGCAATCTTGTACATGTATTTTTATGTCCTAGTGAGTTTTCTAGTGTTGACATCTGGAAGTAGAATGATTGTATCCTACACACCTTCAGCTTTCATAGGAATTGCCAAATTGCTCTTCAAGGTAGTTCAGTGAATTTATACTCTTACTAGTTTGAGTCCCAACACTATCCTTCCTAACAGTTTGTGCTCTTTTAATTATTAGGAATATTTTCTTTTTTTTTCATTAATAATTTATATTCCTTCTATGTGATGCTGTTTTGTTTCTTATGTCCAGTAAAATTTGTTTTCTTAGAGTTTTCATTTCTACTAACTTTTATCAAAAGATCACCCCTTTTATGACCTGTTTTTGGTTTTGTACTTATATTCTTTCATAGTAAACTATTTTTTGATGAGTAAAAATCCTGTGTATGAACTTTCGTTACTTCTCTGTGCTCTGAGTCCCTGATGCTTCTTCTATCTGTACGTACAGTCTCAGGTAGTTTGTCTGTAATCCAGTGACCCTTACCCTTGCCAACTCATTGATTTGCTTATGGGAGAGGATAGCTGCATGTGATTTTTGTGACTTTCTTTGTTGTTGGTTGTCTTGTCTAGCTGTGGTAAGAAAGGCTGACTCTAGTGTAGTTTTTCTGAAGACTTGGGTGATGTGGGGTTGGAATTTATTTTCTTGTTTAATGTAATTCAGAGATTTTTTTCTGAAAATATGGTTTAATTTTAGTAAGCTTAATAACAAACATTTTCTTATTAACTAATAATAACTGCCCACAAAAGTTGAATGACTAAATATTTCAGGTGTCTGCTATATGTAGAGCACCGAGGAAATCCTAGAAATATATGAAATATGATTCTTGATCTTGAAATGTTAAGTGCATCTATTACTTGACTAAACTCCCTCCCCCATTTTGGTAAAAAAACTCTGGGAGGCTTAGACGACTGTATTTTATGTGAAGCCTACTCAAGCTCTACACTCAGCTACCTGTTTTAGGGTATACCAGGATGGATAAAGCATACCTTATAAATTTCTGAAGGTTATGATCTGATCGGGAAAGTAGAAACATTCCCAAATCTAATTAGAGGTTGTCAGGGTCCCTAAGCCCCCACAGGGCATCATGAAGCACAGTACAGACTTGCAAGTGGTAGTTTGCTGGAAGGAAATGGTTGCAATTAGAATTGACTAGATCTTGTTTTTCATTCTTGTGCCTAAATAGTTTTGATTTTAAAACCTCTTGAATGTTCAAATTCTGATTGCTGAATTAGGGGCTTATTTCATGTGTGGTGACATTTATTTTCATAGTTTCACTCTATTTTAATGTCTGAGATCTCAGTTCTTTTTTTCAGTTGACGTGTTGGAAGCAGACAATAGCAGTTTTGAAATGAAACCAAAACCCTTATTTGTTTAAGAGAAAACTAAGATGTGCCTTGATAAAATACCTGATGACACTTTTTTTTGTTGTTAAGTTTATGTATTTATTTTTCTGTAAGAAAGTGTGAGCAGGGGAGAGTCAGAGAGAGAGAGAGAGAAAATCTTAAGCAGGCTTAGCACTGTCAGTGCAGAGTCCAATGTGGGGCTTGAACTTAAAGTCATGAAGCATGAGATCATGACCTGAGCTGAAATCAAGAGTCAGACACTTACCCAATTTAGCCATCCAGGTGCCCCGACACTTGGTTTTAAATAGTTATTTTGCAGCCTTGTTCAGGTGATGGAGCATCTAGCACTCATGGTACCGTTTGTGGAGCACTATGAAATAATGATACTCTTTCATGCTAAGAAGAAAGGTTTTACTAGCAGAAATATGTTTATATTATGAAATATAAAACAACTAAAATTCTGTACTTTCAAGAGAAGAAGCTGAAAATTAAGCATGATTTGCCAACTGACAGTTTTTTATTAATATTCATTCATTGCTTATACATTCTTTCCTAATTGTTTATATTTTTGCTTTATCATAAGCTAGCTCTCATTAGTGGATAAATGTCCAGAGACAGGAAAGTTTTAGCGAAGAAAAAACACCCTAACATTAAGACAGTTCTGTTACTTTGCTTCATAGTATATTTATATATATAAGGAAGACTGCTATAATTTAGTTTTATTGGTAGAAAATCTAACTTCATATACCAGGCAGCGGTGCTTTGTGGGAACCTGTGTTCCACGCTATTGGTTTAGATCGCTTGTGCTGTCTGCAGGGATTTCGTAGCTCCTGCTATTATCACCTTATCCCTAGAGGCATAGATAAGGTAGCTCATTTTCTTCTTGGGTGATTAAAATGAGTAGCTGGATTCTACCAGTTGATTTTATTGCAACTCTAATCTGTTTTCTCCTCTAATTGAGGTGTTAAGGCAACATAGAATGATAGAGACTACCATAGGTTTTTGCTAGAGTCATGTTATCTTATAGCAGCCTTTGCCATCTATTAATATTATATAAAGGGCAAGAATCCCATTATATGTAGGTTGACTATTGAATTGACCATTCAGTTTTCTTGAGAATGAAAGGGGTGGAGAAAATGCTAAGTTGAATGGAGCCCTGCAATAGTAGATATAAAAAGTAGGATTCTTCTGGGAAAAACAGCTATATGGTGTGCAGCCTTGCCAGAGAATCATCCAAAATCTGCCTGAAAGTGTTGCCCTTCAGAAAAGCTAGCATTCTAATAATTTAAAAGACCTAATTAAGCAATTTTAAAGGTTTTTTATTGAGGTAAAATTTATCTCCTTGCATCTACGAACTCTTCTTCCCAGTTTTGTTTTGTGCTAAAATTAAATGTAAGAATAGGTAGTATACAAAATATACATTAGTTCTTCACGTACTTTTTTCCCCCCAATAACTTACAGTTTTTTTTTTCTCTTTCAAACACTGTTCACTGAACACTTCATAGTACATCCATACGTTCTCATCTTGGTATGTTTAGAAAACATTCATTAGGTTTCTGGCTTCTCAGAAGCAAAGCTCACAGTTATTACGTTAATCTTTTATCACCTTAAGATAGAGTGAAGTGCCATAGCATAGGAGAGCTTAAAGGAAAATAAATAATAGTTTACACATGAGAAGACTGGACGGCAAGGTAGAGTTAATCATAATGGTTAAGGTTGTCTTATCATTAAAAATACTCAGCATACATCAGTAAGGATTAGCTACAGGTATGTTGAAGATAGCCCTCTTGTTATCCTAGTATCCTTCAGGCTAAAAAACTGTGGCTCCCTGTGCAACTTTTCATCACCCTGGTTACTATATAAAAGACATGTTTTAGTTTTCATGTGCTATTTTTTAAAAAAATTTATTTATTTTGAGAGAGAGCACATGAGCGAGCCAGGGGCGGGTAGAGAGAGAGGGAGATAAAGACTCCTATATGGAGGGCGCCTGGGTGGCTCGGTCGGTTAAGCGGCCGACTTCGGCTCAGGTCATGATCTCGCAGTCCTTGAGTTCGAGCCCCGCGTCGGGCTCTGTGCTCACAGCTCAGAGCCTGGAGCCTGCTTCTGAGTCTGTGTCTCCCTCTCTCTGACCCTCCCCCATTCATGCTCTGTCTCTCTCTGTCTCAAAAATAAATAAATGTCAAAAAAAAAAAATTAAAAAAAAAAAAAAAAAGACTCCTATATGGAAGCTCAGTATCACAACCATATCATGACCTGAGCTGAAATCAAGGATCAGAGGCTTAACTGACTGAGCCACCCAGGTGCCCCTTCCTGTGCCCATGTTTTTTTTCAGGAGACTTATAAATAGGATAAGCTAGGAAGATAACTTTGGAGGTGCCTTGTTCATTATTGTATATATGTAGGTCCTACCCTATTTATCCCTGTCTCTTTTTTTGCTGTTTATGGTAATCCTTACAGAATGTAAAATAGAACCATTGCACAGCATGATTAAGGAAAAATTTCCACAAATGACACTGTCTGGTTTGATAAATGTGATTTGGTTTGAGCCCTTGAATGGACTTAGTTAAAAGGCACTCAAAGTAGGTCAATTTACAGAGGCACCAAAGAGATCAAATAAAAAAATTGTATTTTGGAAGTTCTCTGCTACAGTGGATAGACATTATTGACTGAGTTATTGGGTTTTACTATTGATACATGGCAAATGTTCACTGTACGTTATAATTTTTTTTAAAAATAAAACTGGAACTGTAGGGCATTTGAAATAATTTAGGGTATGTTTTACAAGTTCCGAGCTCTACTTCTGAGATCATATATAAAAATATCTGTAGTTAACTCTTTTTATTGCAGTTATTTAAGTACATTTTGATAGGTTTTAAAAATGAGCTGGTCATTCTGGGGAACACATTTATGTATTTGATACGGTAAGGAGTGTTTCTTAGGAACCAGAGGAGAGCTGTTTTGTCATAAGGCGTTTTCTTTAGTATAGTTCACCCACATTTGCATTGTTAATGGTAGCGGTGGAGCAGTGGTTTCATTTTTTGACAGCATCGCTGTTAATTGTTTAGTTGTGAATGTTAGTATATATCCGTACTTCACTTTTATTTGCCTCAATTTGCTCGTCTAACATTTTTGCTTTTCAAAATATGATCAGAGATGACTAAGTTAGGTGTTCCCCTGTGTAACTTGTACTAGGAAACATGGAAGATGCTTTGTGACTCTGAGGCAGTGTTGCTAGTCAGGAGGGTGGTCGTGTAGTGCCTGCTTGGAAAACTGCAGGTAAATACAAAGCTCATGCAAAATTCACTTTATGATTATTTGACCTTACAGTTCAGTTTCTGTGAGTGAATTCTGTCACATAAACCTTGGTGTTATGGAGAAAAAAACTGTCTTAGTAACTTGAGAAGTGATTTTAGGTATGTTTATGGCAGTTCTGTTAAAATTTATGAACTCAACAAAAGTATTGTGTTAGTGAGATCACTTACCAAGACACATGCTAACAGCAGTGAAGTAAATTTTACTTTGCACATATATATTTTTAATTTTTTTACAGGCATATGAATGACTATTGGACTGGTAGCACCGAATTATTTCAGGTCACAGAATAAAGTATATTAAAGGGGAAGAAGGAGGAAACTAGTATTTATTAAATGCCTTCTGTGTGTTAGATGTTAATGTTGGGTGCCTTCCAAATATTATTTTACAATCCTATGAGGATTTTGGCTGCATTTAGAACTTAAACTTGGAGACACTGAGGCACAGAGAAGAGGTTTCTCAAAGCTCCTAAAAGGTAGAGAAAGAATTTGCATGCTCTTTTTAAACTCCAAGTGCATGTTCATTTCACCACATCACAACACTCAGATTTGTGTTTATACAGTTTTGCTCTGTGACAAAATTTGGGGGATTTTTAACATTGAATTTCTTTACAAGAATAAATTAAGATGTGAAAATTGAGTAATATTGAAGACCTGTAGTTTCTTTTCAAAACAAGATTCTAATAGATTTAAAAGTATCTTAAAATATTTCATAAGAGAAGGGGAAATAATAGTTACAAATAGAGGGAGGGAGGCAAACCATAAGAGACTCTTAAATACAGAGAACAAACTGAGGGTTGATGGGGGGGCATTGGAGGGAGGGGAAAATGGGTGATGGGCATTGAGGAGGGCACTTGTTGGGATGAGCACTGCGTGTTGTATGTAGGCAAAGAATCTTGGGATTCTACCCCCAAAACCAAGAGCACACTGTATATACTGTAAGCTAACTTGACAATAAATTATATTAAAATTCTTTTAAATAGTTAATAAGAACTCTTTTGCAAATATAAGGATCAATTATAGTACCTTTTTGGTGAGTCACTTTTTAGATACTGATGCTTTTGGTTGACCTCGAATTAGTTTGTATGTCATTACCATCACCTCCTAACAAATTTAAAGTTTTTAAAAGACTTTTTAAAAGGTTACTTGTAAATGAAGTAAGAAGTCTGCAGCCCTGCTGCTCAGGTTTGAGTCCTGGCCTTACCCGTCCTGGCTGTTGTGATGTCTAGCAAGTTACTCTAGCCCTTTCAGTGTTGTTCCCTTCCCCCATTTTAATCTGTCAAATGGGGATAATACTATTTCATAGATATGTGGTGAGGATTAAATGAGTTAAATACAGATCCAACGTATTATTTTGCAATTCTGAGCTTTTAGTACGTTTGTTGTGTTGAGGAGCGTCTTCCAAGATTTTATATACACATTGGTTCATATTGCTTGATAAGTAATTCTTCTGGTACTTGAGAAGACCTCCTTAGAGTATTCTGCATTTTTGAAATGTTTATATATTATTATTTCATTTTATTAATTCAGGTTACATTTCAGTTATCCTAGATGCTAGTGTAATAGAAATGGTATTGTGGTTGTATTAGTTGTTTTCTTTGTAGCGATTAATACATGGTAGATGATATTAACTGTAGGATTGAATGGATTTGAATGTATTTTAGTCATGATTTTTTTTCTTTACAAATGCTTAATTTGAACCTCAATTTTATTGTAAAGAAACTACCAAAAATACAATTTTTTAATGACTGCTTAGATCTCTTACAAATTTTGTTCATCTTTTTAAATGCTATTTTTCTTTGTTTTTAGCTAAAAAGTGATCCTTTGCCTAAAACAGTCTTTGAAAATCAGCTTAAATTTTTTAAAAATAATAATGAGAATTACATTATTGTTTTCTTTTTCCTTGTTCTCTTAGCTTCACAATGAAGAGGATAATTCAGAGTCGTCTGCTGTAGAGCAACCATCGACTTCAAACTCAACACCGCAGACTGCTCCTTCTGCATCAGTACTTGAAACTGACTCTTCTCCTCCACCTTATAGCAGTATTACTGTGGAAGTACCTACAACTTCAGGTATTGTTTCTAGTTTGAAACGACAAGTAATATTTTTAATATCTCTCTCTTTTTTTTTAACCAGTATGGTTTTGTGTAATTATCGAGTCTATTAAGAGGCTTCCTGGTTTTATGATTTTTTAAAAAAAGGTTTTCCCAAGGATAGTTTGTAAAATTTTTACTCATATATTACTTGCCTCATATTCTTGTTGTTTTCAAAAAAATTATAAGTATAAACCTGCTTATGCTTATTACTATTTCCAACAGAGTAGCATATTGCTTTTGGAAGAAATAAATACATTGTATGTACACAACATATTTTTATATATTTGTGTTTGTGTATATCTACTTACATAGTTGTAAAACAAGGTACTATTGATGCTGAGTGTGAGCAGGAATGTGGTATGTGTGAACGGAGGTGAAGGGTGCACATAATGTTATCACATACATATGGTAGTAATTCCTGGGCATACGACAGTGGTTCCTGCTTCTTACTGTTCATCTTATCTTTTCAGGTCATTCTAAAGAAATACCCTCCTCAGTTTCTCCGGCCACAATTTGTATTTTCCCAGTAATGCTAAGCTAATCATTATATAATTTATTTTTTATTCTTTACTTTTATTCCAGTACAGTTAACATACAGTGTTATATTAGTTTCAGGTGTACAATAATTTAGCAGTTCTGTACATTTCAGTGCTCATCATGATAAGTGTACTCTTAATCCCCTTCACCTATTTCACTCATCCCTTTGCTCATGTCCTTCCGATAACCATTTGTTTGTTGTCTCTGGTTAATAGTCTCATTTTTGGTTTGTCTCTGTTTTCTTTCCTTTGCTCATTTGTTTTGTTTCTTAAATTCCACATATGAGTAAAGTCATATGGTATTTGTGTTTCCCTGACTTATTTCACTTAGCATTATACTCTCTAGCTCCATCCATGTTGTTGCAAATGGCAAGATTTCATTCTTTTTTTAAAAAGCTGAATAATACTCCACTATATACATACACACCATATCTTTTGTATCCTTTCATCTACCAGTGGACACTAGGGCTTCTTCCATAATTTGGCTATTTGGCTATTGTAAATAGTGCTACAATAAATACAGGGGTGCATATATCCTTTCAGATTAATGTTTTCATGTTCTTTGGGTAAATACCCAGTAGTGTGCGATTACTTGATCATAGGGTAGTTCTATTTTTGACTTAAAAAAATGTTTTTTTAATGTTTATTTAGTTTTTAGAGAGAAAGTGAGAGAGCACGCATGAGAGTTGGGAAGGGACAGAGAGAGACGGAGACACAGAATCGGAAGCAGGCTCCAGGCTCTGAGCTGTCAGCACAGAGGCCGATGCAGGGCTCCAACCCACAAGCCATGAGATCATGACCTGAGCCAAAGTCAGACACTTAACCGACTGAGCCACCCGGGCACCCCCTATTTTTGACTTTTTAAACTTCCATACTGTTTTTCACAGTGGCTGCACCAGTTTGCATTCCTATAGCAGTGCATGAGAGTTTATTTTTCTGCACATCCTTGCAAACATTTGTTGTTTCTTGGAGTTAATCATTATATAATTGAAAAAATTTTAGGGGCGTCTGGGTAGCTCAGTTGGTTGAGCGTCCAACTTTGGCTCAGGTCATGATCTCACAGTTTGTGAGTTCGAGCCCTGCATGGAGCTCCCTGCTGTCAGTGCAGAGCTTGTTTGGATCCTTTATCCTCTTCTTTCTCTGCCCCTCCCCTGCTTGCACTCTCTCAAAAATAAATATTTAAATTTTTAAATATGCTTTCGTATACGATTGTAAATAACCTCTACGTATTTTATGTATTCTTTAGGAAACACTTTTTAAATCTATTATAAGAAACATTTTAATATTAGAAGACCCTTCACTAGAGTATTTCATCTTTCTTGTCTCTTATTCTGTAATCAATATCAATACTTCTCAAACTTCTGCCAACTTTATCTTGTTACCATTTCTGCTTCTACAAATTTTATCTAGACCATATGGGTGTGTAAAAAGATCATACCATTTACTTTTTCCATTTACAATTTTATGCAATTGCTGAAAATGATTTTCTTATGAAGGTATTCTCACTAATTTACTAAAGAAGTAAATGCTTACTCCTTTTATTTGTATATAATGTTTATTTGATCAGTGTGCTTGTTTAGTGCCCAGTTTGATGGACAGTTTTTATATTGATTTATGTCAGTTTTATGTGTCTTTGGCCATAGGATTTAACAGCTGGATTGGTGCTAGCTAAAATTTATTTTGGGCTAATTTTTTTTTGATTATTCTACGAGTTTCCAGAATATAGTGCAGTGAATTTGCTATTCTAGTCTAGGTAAAAGAAAAACAAATCTATTTAATGGTAGTCTTGAAGAAAGAAAAGGAGTTATTTTCCTGATGCTTTGCCTGTGTTTGAATGATGGACAATGCTAAGATTGAAATTATAGGTTTTTTTCTTGTGGCCACCATTGCCTGGCTGTATAACAAGCTACCACAAACCAAACAGAGTAAAGTAGCAGTCATTTAGTGTTATCAGTTCTCATGGTTTTTGGGGTGGGCTAGACTCAGTTATGCGATTGTCTCCCAGGATCTCATGTGATTATTATCTTTTGGTGACCTGGAGCTGGAGTCATCTTGAGGCTTCCTTATTTACATATTTGGCAGCTGATGCAAGCTTCCGCTGGGGCCTCCGCTGAGACTGTTGGCTAGAACACCTGTACGTGACCTCTTGTGGCCTGGGCTTCCTCACTGAATGGAGGCTGAGTTCCAAGAACAAGCCAAATAGAATCTGTGTCACCTGTTGTGGCATTACCACTCAAGTCACACAGTGTCACGTCTGCCACATTTGATTTGTTAGAAGTGAATATCTGGGGTTAGTCTTTATTCAAGACAATTAGTCTCCACCTCTTGATGGGAAGAGTTTGAAAGGATAAAGGAGGTTTCAGTACCTTTAAAACTGTCAATGGCTTCTTCCTCCATCACTGAACCTTTTCCTTGTCAGTCGTCTTCACTTCGGTAAATGGCTCCACTAGGCCAGAAACCTTGAAGTCATCTTTTTGGGTCTTTATCACAGAATTATGTTTTTTTCTCCTTTAATTTTTGACATAATGAAATATGTTATTACTAGATTTCTTTTTAAGCCAATTCATTTCTGCATTCATAGACTAAATTGTTACCATATTCTAATCCATTCTGGATTTATATTTGTTAATGTTTTTTTTCCCAAAAGTTTTGCAATTTTATTAGTGGGATCTTTAACCCTTGTACTGTCTTTGTGGTTTTAGTATTAATATTATGTATGGAAGCAACATAGCATGAATTGAGAAGTTTCTCATTCTTCTATGCTCTAGAATAGTTTTGATAATGGAGCATGTCATTTTTTTTTTTAATTTTTATGTATTTTGAGAGAGAGACAGTGTTAGTGGGGAAGAGGCAGAGAGAGAGAGAGAGAGAGAGAGAGAGAGAGAGAGGGAGAAAGAATCCCAAGCAGGTTTCACACTTAGTGTGGAGCCTGACATGGGGCTTGATCTCACAGCCATGAGATCATGACCTGAGCCAAAAATTAAGAGTCAGATGCTTAACCAGCTAAGCCACCCAGGTGCCACACAGATCATGTCATTTTTAGAGATTGGATAAATTTCCATTGTAAGACAGGTTGTCCTTGCTACCTAGGTATTCAGTTATTCTTATAATCTGTATGACTACTGGTCTCTTATTTTTACACTTGTACTAAAAGGCCATTCATGACTGTAATTGAGCACAAGAACTGAGTAATTCTAGAAGTTTGCTTCTCTTTAATGAAAAACATCAATAGTGTTTTTCTTCAGCCTTTTACTGTTAAATTTTAAGCATGGACAGTACGAGTTTTCTGTGGAGATTATGTTCTTCAGTAGGTCACTTTATGACTGGTTTTATAGATCTGAGCACCATCAATAATAATAGTTGACATTTGTATAATGCTTTACAGTTTACAGAGTCCTCTTGACTACTCTTAAATCCTGTCATATAACAGCAAGTAACAGCCTTGCTGAGTCAGTTTTATGGATGAGAAAGTAGAGCTTCATAAAGTGCTTAAGTGATTTGCTTGAGGTCACACAACTTAAGACGAGCAGCTAGGATTGGAGCTCTCCAGACTTTAAATTTTCTGGTTGAGAACTGCCGCCTTAAAGGGCAGATAAAAAATAAGTAAAATTAACCAGTGAAAGTTAAAACTATAGCAGTGCTTTTTCCCAGTTTACATTGCATTTGTTAGTTTCATTTTGCCTTTCACGGGAGTTAAAACTTTTCAAAAATTACATATCTGTTGTTAATGTAAAAGATCTCATCCTCTTGGGTAATGTATGTCATTGTTCCAGTTTTTAAATTTATAATTTTAATGTTACTGCCTTAAAATTTATAACATTGCTTTCACTTAAATTTTGCTTCTATTCGAGGCTTCAGAACTAAAGAAATCTATTTTCCTGACTGTGTGTGGTGTTTTTACATCTGAATAAGAAGTCATTTCTAAGGATTTATGACCCTTGTACCATTTTGGTGGTGCTCAGTGTTCTGCTGCTACTAGCATTACCTGTCATTGGATTAAAAATTGCCTAGCTTCATATCCTTAGCTCTTATTGATAGCATTTAAAAAACTTCTTTTAAAACGAGTATACATTAAAATACAAAAGGAAAAGAATTGCTAGAGTGAAATGTGTTTTCATGTGGAAATGCAAGAAATTCTGATAGAGAAAATTATAAACCGATATAGAAAATGTGCAAATACTGTATTTATAATCGAGGAAATCACGAAAGTGATGTCAGACATTGGGGTGTGGACAGCTTTGAGAGTCTGATTTTCTTGGCAGTGATGCTAGCATGAGTCTAATCAGTATATCAACCTGTATGTATCGCTTTACCTGTACTGCTGAAGTTGGTGATAAGTGATGCAGGTTTTTTTTTTCTAAATTAGCACTCTTTGGGGCTCCTGGGTGGCTCATTTGCTTAAGCGTCCAACTCTTGGTTTCAGCTCAGGTCATGATCTCACAGGTTCGTGAGTTCGAGCCCCGCATCAGGTTCTGTGCTGACAGTGTGGAGTCTGCTTGGGATTCTCCTTCTCTCTCTCTCTGCTCTGTCTCTGTCCCAACTTGCTCTGTCTCTGTCACTCTCCAAATAGATAAATAAACTTAAAAAAAAAAGTAAAATTAGCACCCTCCCCTTGCTATTGTGTTATATTTCTAAAGATCATATTTTAAAAATCATCTAAAAATTGGGGATGGAAAAATTCTTCATAAAAAGAAACTCTGAAAAACTAGGTAGATATGGAAAAAAATGAGAAGAGGGGGAGAGGAGTAAAAAAGAACTAAAAATCACCAGTCTTTTTTAGGAAAGAGAAATGTTGAGTTTGCTGAAGAGATTTGGACAGTTGCTAAAACTGACATGTAAAAAAAAAAATGAACCTCACATGTTATGAGAGCAAATATTGGTAATTAGGAAATCCCTGGACTCTGCCACTTGTTGGTTGTGTAATACTGGGCAAATTCCTTAAGTTTTCTGAACTTGAGAGTTGCTAGGATTAATGTCTTTAGAAGTGGCATATTAAATAATGAGTACTATACAAGTGTTATTATTCCTGATACTTCTACTTTTAGGCTATGAGATTATGAGCAAGTAAATTAAATTCTTTGAGCATAGCAGTAGGTAGAATGGATGCTCATATGTGATGACTTTCTCACCTCCCTTGTCTTGTACAGATTTTCAGATTTCATTCTTGATATTTTTGTTTTTTGTAATAGCCTTTAGATGATATTTATGAGTCTTTTCCCTTTATAATAGATATGGGACTAAACTAACACATAGGATTGAATTAGTAACTTACATACTACCTAGCTTTATAAAATAAGACTACAAATAGCAGTAATAGTCTTTAGTAGCCTGTTGTAAATTATTAAATTATGTTTTTGACTATAAAAATTTTATTAAATAGTTTGTTTTAATGGTTGTCCTTTTTTAATCCCTTTCTTCAGATTCAGAAGTTTATAGTGAGTTTTATCCCGTGCCACCTCCCTACAGTGTTGCTACCTCCCTTCCTACATACGATGAAGCCGAGAAGGCCAAGGCTGCTGCCATGGCGGCTGCAGCAGCAGAAACAGCTCAGAGAGTAAGGCGGTCTGATTGCTTCCTTTTGAGAATATCGTTTAATAATTCTGAGTACATTCAGTCTGTCAGAAATAGTTCTCTAAGAGTGTTTGTGCATGTAGATTGTTTTTTAGTATTTTCTCTACTACTACTTATGTGTGTTGTCATGCTATGGTGAAATTGGCACTCTCCTAGTTAAATCCACCTTCTCCACCGTTTCTGTTTCTGTTTATTTCTATATCAGTCTTCCTCCTACACTCCATCTTAGTTTGTGGACATCCTAGTCCCTACAGTATGTTTACCAGTATGTTTCTTAAGTCTTGATTTGTCTTCCCTCACGTGCTGACTTTTACCCCCCTCACTCTAGTTACTGCATCCCATTGACCTCTTCACTGTTGATATCCTTATTTCCTTCTTTATATAATTTGGATTTTGTGGTCCTTAACTACAATCATAAAGCATCTTTTTTTTCCCTACTCAATTGTGTATATTAGTATAGCCAGTCTAGTGACTCTGAATGAACTCAGTGTAGGTTAAAAAACACAGAGAAATAACATCACAAGGCCTCCAAATTATGTTTGTCAACCAACTTTTTAATATTTTTTGGTGTTTTAACACATCCCACACTAGAATTTTAGAATGATGGTCAAGGATTCCACCTGCCCCTTCTCCCCTTACTGTCTCAGTAGGAGAGCCAGTGATACATATGGATGCTACTTCCTTTTTCTGGTAAAGGAGTGACTATCTCAGTAGTGGACAGTCAACAAGATGCATGTGTGCTATTTTACAGTCCAGTAAAAGATGGAAGTTATTTCATTTCAGCATGGCTGCAAGCCGGGCTAGAGTTTGTTGCCCTTTTTTCTTGCTTTAGACGTTAGAGATGAGTACCATTTCAGAGTCCTAGATTCATCCCATTTTTTTTCAGGAAAAGACACCCAAATTTATGTTTACACAGAAAGCTAGAATGAGGTGAGGCATAAAGGGAGAGAAAGGAGTTTTTGTGTACAGCGTTCTCCTGCCATCAGGCCAGAGCCCAGCAAGTAGAGTATTTGATAGGTGAGTGTTTTCTCCTGGATGGGTTTCTTTTATCAGTACAGCACTTTCCATGCCTGCTCCCACTCCTGTACTCCAACACACAGTTAAATGTCAACATAAATAGCTTTGGGCACATAAGTAAAAACAGCAAGCCTCAAATTTATTATTTATGCCTTTTCCCTCTGAGGGGGAAAGCAAGTCTTTGTTAAGACCGTGGCATAAATACAGCTCAGTCAATAAGGGTTTTTTGATGCTTGGAGGAGAGAATCATAGAGAAGGAGCATAGATCTGTATAGAGTGTGGAGTTTCTATCAAAATCAACTCTAGGTTGCCTGGCACATATGTGGTTGTCCATGCATTGTATACATGCATGCACTCTCCGTGAACCAGAAGGACTCCTTTTCTCAGGGAGTGTCTCTCTAGAGACGTTGGAAATGGCAGAGGTCCTTAAAAGGATGTTAAGCAAGTTTGGGACCTCTATTGCCCTAACTTGCACACAGTAGGGTAGAACTCTCCAAAGAAAGAAGCAAGCCTTGTCTTGCTCTCTGTGAGGAAAAGCTTTTAGAACATGGCTTGTTCACCAGGTAGTCTTATCTTACAACCTAATAGTGAGCAGTGTTTGGTTTTTTGTACCTTATTTTAAAGTTTGTCAGTAACTTGTCTTTTGACACAAAAACTAACACTTTATAAATTGTGAGCAACTCCAGGACGAGGACCTCGTGGTTACATTTCTAGCACCTCGCTATTATCTGGCACATACTTGGTATTTAATAAATTACAGTTTATTAAGTTGAATACTTTTTAAAAATTAGCAATGAAGAGAAAAATTAGGAAGAAGAAAATACCACACTTGTTCTCTTACAGCTTTTCATTTTAAAATATATTGGTGTCTTTTACCAGTTTTGGGATTTATAAAGCTGTGTTTAATGTAGTTGAAATTATCACAGAGTTTCTTTTATTTTTTAAGCATTTTATATAAATGTTTCTCTGTTATTTTAGTGGTTGAGTGAAATTCCATGGAATCAATTATGCTACTGTAATTTAGTGGTCATTCCTCTCTGGTAAAGTTATCAGATTATTTTGAAATGTGTGTTGATGTGTCTATGTTTTACATTGTTAATGTCGTAAAGGTATCTTTGCATATATGTTTTCTTTTTACAAATGATGTGTGATAAAAATATCTGGACTGATATTTAGAAAAAATATGAAATGTTTATATTCTTGCTATCATACTGACTGGTTTGGAGGGGCTTACACTGGGTTTTAATGCTTATTTCTTGAATTCACTTGAAATTATACAAAATCTTACTGTGTGTTTAGTCATTGCCAATCACTGAATTTTCTACGATATATGATTGCAGAGTACTTAAGGGATCTTTTGGCCCAAATAATGAGCAATATGGTTCTGAAAGTCTTTTTCTTTTGGCAGTGTATGTAGTGAGACTGCCATGAATATATTAGCATTTTCTTGACCAGTCTCCTGAGCCTCAGTTCCCACTAAGAAACACAGAGAGGACCGGGTAATGTTTCCACACACAGTGTTGAACCTTGGGTTTAGTGAACCTGATGTATTTTTAATGGTCACTAAACATGCCCACATCTCTGCCCTAGGGAATGACACGCTCTCTCTTCCAAAGCTGTCTGCAATATAAACAGCCTTGAAAAGATAGTACAGAAGAAGGGCAGCCATTGCCTCCACCTGGAAGACAATCAGAAACATGAAGGACTCATCAAGAATTGTCTCCTGACAAGAGTCCACTGTTGGTGGGCGTTTAGATTGTATCTGATCTTTTGCTCTTATTAACACTGCTGCAACAAATTATCTTTAATACATGATTTCTTATAAGTGGGAATATAATAAGTAAATTTGTACAGAGTATTTCAAGAAGTGGAATGCTGGGTCAAAGGGTGTGTGGGTAAATTTTTTTTTCTTTTTTAAGAGTTTTTATTTCAGTTCCAGTTAACATACAGTGTGATATTAGTTTCAGGTATACAGTTTAGTGATTCAACACTTACATATGACACCCAGTGCTCATCACAAGTGCAGTCCTTGATCCCTATCGCCTTTTTGACCCATCCCCAGCCCCTCTGGTAACCATCAGTTCTCTATAGTTAAGTCTGTTTCTTGGTTTCTCTCTTTCTCCCTATGATCCTTTGTTTTGTTTCTTAAATTTCACATATGTGAAATCATGTGGTATTTGTTTTTGACTGACTGCGCTTAGCAAAATACTGTCTTTAGCTCCACATCACATCCACATCATTGCAAATGGCAAGGTTTCATTCTTTTTTATGGCCAAGTAATATTTCATTGTATGTATGTACCATGTCTTCTTTATCCATTCATCAATCAGCAGACACTTGGGCTGTTTTCATAATATGGCTATTGTAGATAATGCTAGTATAAACACTGAGGTGCGTGTCTCCCTTTGAATTAGTATATTTGTATTCTTTGGGTAAATACCTAGCAGGGCAGTTGCTGGATCATAAGAGTTATTTCTGTTTTAACTTTTTGAGGAACCTTCCTCCATTCTGTTTTCCGGAGTAGCTGCACCAGTTTACATTCCACCAACACTGCAGGAGGGTTCTGTTTTTGCCACATCCTCACCAACACCTGTTGTTTCTTGTGTTTTTGATTTTAGCCATTCTGACAGGTGTGAGGTGGTATCTCATTGTAGTTTTCATTTGCATTTCCCTGATGTTGAAGTATGGTGAGTACTTTCTTGTGTCTGTTGGCCATCTAGATGTCTTCTTTGGAAAAAAAATCTATTCATGCCTTCTGCCCACCTTTTAATTGGATTATTCATTTTTTGGGTGTTGAGTTTTATAAGTTCTTCATACATTTTGGATACTAACCCTTTTTTAGATATGTCTTTTGCAGATATCTTCTCCATTCCATAGTTTGCCTTTTAGTTTTGTTTCCTTCACTGTGCAGAAGCTGTTTGTTTGTTTATTTATTTATTTACTTATTTATTTTTGAGAGAGAGAGAGAGAGAGCGCAAGCAGGGGAGAGGGGGAGAGAGAGGGAGACACAGAATCCGAAGCAGGCTTCAGGCTCCAAGCTGTCAGCACAGAGCTGGATGTGGGGCTTGAACTTATGAGCCACAAGATCATGACCCGAGCCAAAGTGGGATGCTAAACTGACTGAGCCACCTAGCCGCCCCTATTTACTTACTTAAAAAAATTTTTTTAATGTTTATTTTTGAGAGAGAGACAGAATATGAGTGGGGGAGGGGCAGAGAGAGGGAGACACAGAATTCGAAACAGGCTCCAGGCTCTGAGCTGTCAGCACAGAGCCTTACCTGGGGCTCGAACTCATGAACTGTGAGATCATGACCGGAGCCGACATCAGATGCTTAACGGACTGAGCCACCCAGGTGCCCCAGAAGCTTTTTATTTTGATCAAGTCCCAATAGTTTATTTTCTCTTTTGTTTCCCTTGCCTCCGGAGAGATGTATCTAGTAAGAAGTTGCTACGGCTAATGTCAAAGAGGTTACTGCCTGGATTTTCCTCTAGGATTTTAATGATTTTGGGTCTCATATTTAGGTCTTTCATCCATTTTGAATTATTGTTGTGTATGGTATAGGAAAGTGGTCCAGTTTCATTCTTCTGCATGTTGCTGTCCAGTTTTCCCAACAGCATTTGTTAAAGAGACTGTCTTTTTGCCACTGGATATTCTTTCCTGTTTTGTTGAAGATTAATTGACCATATAGTTGTAGGTTACATTTTTATTTTTGATAAATATTGCCAAGTTGCCACCCATAGAGGTCATATAATTTAGACTCCACCAATGATCATGAAAATTCCTCTTTCCCATTGGATGCAAATGCACAGTGTCAGTCACATCTTTCTTCGCATCATTTTCATTAATCCAGTGTTTAGTTTTTATCTTTTTTGTTTAACCCTTTTTAAGGGTGCCCATGAAAAATTAATTCTTGCTAATGTTTTTGATTACTTTGTGCCAGATATTGTATTCTCTGTATCATTTTGTCTATACAACAAATTGAGGACATTTGATTTTATTTAAATTTTTATCTTTATACTTAAGATAATAAAGTTGTAATTGGTTTTTAGTGTGCTATTCTAATGTTACATGTTTTACAGATTCAGGAGGAAGAGTGTCAACCAAGAGATGACTTTAGTGATGCAGACCAGCTCCGAGTGGGTAATGATGGAATTTTTATGCTGGCGTTTTTCAGTAAGTGATTTTTCATTTCCACATTGTTTCTTTGGGTATACTGGCTACATGTGTATTTAAAGTAACATAGATAGTGAAGAAAGGCAAATACTGTTAAAGTGTGTCTAATTAGTGTAAAATATAAATTGTTTCTGATATGTGATCATGTGAGACCATAAAAATCCTAGAATTTATTAAACACAACTGTGTATTGCAATCATTATGCTAGATACTGACTGTATAGAGTTATATAAGCATATTTAAGCTAAATATGTTTTTGCATGAAAAATGTTGCATGTCCATGCAGTGATGTAGGACCAGGCAGAATGAAACTATTAACTTCTGCTTGTGGGGCAAAGGACTTCCATTTGAGCGTCTTTATAAGGCACGAAAGAAGGGTTGGAAAAGGAAATATTTTGGGCAACTGGAATAATGTGATTTGAGACACAAAAGAAAGCAAGTATGTCTTCTTTGGGGGAATGGTAAGTGATTAGAAGACCAGAAACCTAAGTAAGATTTTTTTTTAACATGTTGCAGAATTCTTAGTTTAATATCTGAACTTATAAAGTATACTTTATACTTTGAGGGAAGACTGTGTTATAGTTATTATTTAAATTCCTAATACAGGGATTGGCATATAGTATACTCAGTACATAATGTTATGACACCTGAATTGTTTAATTGCTAAAATTAAGTTTTAGAAACCCAATATGCATGTAAGTAAATTTCTTAGACTAGGATATGGTGAATTTCTGCCCTCAACCTGGTTAAATGACCAAGCTTTCACAGAATGCTTATTTCATTCATTTTAAGTATAATGTTTATTTTGATAATAAAACTGAGGAATATTTTACTTATTTAAAGTATCACATTCAAATTTAAAAATAGAAAATTCTTCTTGAGTTACTTTTGAGTCTGGGAAATCACTAATCTTCCATTTTGAAATGGTTTCTTGCTTGCTTGCTTTCATTTCACCTGCTGAAGAATAGAAGTAGATAACCACTCAGAAATGGTAGGTGAGTGGGAAGATAGTTACGTTTTCTCTTCAAATTTAGTACCTTATGTTCTGCTTCACAGCCAGCTAATGTATATGCAATATTTAAATCTTGTGGTTTTAGTTAAAGTTTGTAATTAGATACAATGTTGGGTATAGTAGAAAGGAACACTTTGGCTACAGATAACTACTGTCTTGTGCTGTCAGTCTAGTAAACTGGCTTTTTTCTTAGTTTTAGTTTAACTAGTAAGCCTTTATTATCAAGTCTTCCACATATTTTGCTAAGAGCGTAAATATTAATTCCTCTAATGGTTATAGCTTTTAAAAATCTTAATTGAAAAAGAGAATTTAAATTAATTGCGCTATTTTTAGTATAAAGACCTGTTTCTTAGGAATAAAAATGTGATTTAATACCATCTAGTTATTTGACCCCGAGCTTGTGATTATTTCTCTATTTCTCAATTTCACTTAACCCTGCTGTCTTTTTAACCTTTATTTTTTTTTAGATTTGAAAACATTTTTTTTGATTAAACAGTGTTGTGTTTGGTAACCTAGACACGTGGTTGACCTTATTTGGCCTGTGGTGGTATATAATTTAATATAAATATATTTAATGTATTTAGTGTAAATCACCTACTTTTACTGCATTTTTACTAATGCCTCTACACCTTATTTTTTTATGCATCCCATTCTATAAGTACTGCACCAATATTATAAGAGTAAAAATATATATTATTTTCAGACTTCATTTCCTAATATATTTTTTTGTGGTAGACTGTAGGCCAGTGTTTGAGTTTATTTGCTTTGATGAGCATAGATTTATTTGTGATCACTACCATCTAGTGGCTGTTCTTCAAATTGCAACTTGGTATATTTTTCATGCTTCCACTATCTAATAGTAGCTATTGTCTAGATTCTGTTCTATTTTCTATTTCTGTGGTTCAGAAATAGATTTTTTTTAATTTTTAAAAATTTTTCATTTTAATTTCAGTACAGTTAACATAGTGTTATAATAGTTTCAAGTGTACAATATAGTGATTCAGCAGTTCTGTATATTTTCAGTATTCATCATAAGTATCTTCTTTAATTCCCATCACTTATTTCACCCATTCCCCTCCCCCACCGCCTCCTGTCTGGTAACCATCAGCTTGTTCTCTATAGTTAAGAGTCTGTTTCTTGGTTTGTTTCTCTCTCTTTTTTTTTTGTTTGCTTGCCTTTGTTTCCTAAATTCCACATGAGCGTAATCATATGATATTTGTCTTTCTCTTATTTCACCTAGCATTATACTCTCTAGCTCCATCCTTGTTGTTGCAAATGGCAATATTTCTTTTTTTTTTTTTAGTTTTTTTTTACGTTTATTCAGTTTTGAGAAACAGAGAGAGTGCAAGCAGGGGAGGGGCAGAAAGTGAAGAAGACACAGAATCCGAAGCAGGCTTCAGGCTCTGAGCTGTTGTCACAGAGCCCAATGCAGGGCTCAAACCCATAAACTGTGAGATCATGACCTGAGGCAAAGTCGAACATTCAACTGACTGAGCCACCCAGGTGCCCTGAGATTTCATTTTTTTTTAATGGCTGAATAATATTACTCTGTGTGTGTGTGTGTGTGTGTGTGTGTGTGTGTGTGTGTGTGTATACACATCACATCTTCATTCATCTATCGGTAGACACTTGGGCTGTTTTTCATAATTTGGCTATTGTAAATAATGCTGAAATAAACATAGGGGTGCATATATCCTTTTGAATTAGTGTTTTTATATTCTTTGGGTACGTACTCAGTAGTGTGATTACTGGATCATAGGATACTTCAGTTCTCACTTTCTGAGGGACTTCCGTAGAGTTTTCTACAGTGGCTGCACCAGTTTGCATTCCTACCAGCAGTGTGTGATGGTTCCTTTTTTTCCACATCCTCACCACACTTGTTGGTTGTCAGAAATAGATTTTCTTTAATATGGTTTATAGCTTAAGCATTTCAGGTAATAAAAGTTGTGTGAATACAAACTACGGTGAATATCAGTAAGAATATTTCAGTTAAAACTCTTTGGTGGCTTAATTCTTGCCTATTCTGTTTCAACATCCATTTTTCAGTCTCTTACCATAGGTAATCCTAAAAAAAGTTTACACATAAATTTGTAAAATAATTGAATGTTTATGTTCAGAAAATGTAGAGAAAGAAATGTATGTATCCCTTGATAATTTTTGCTTTTCATAATCCCTTGAAGTGTCACAGCAAAATGTCTCATACATGCCTAACTTGCTTGTTTAACAGACTTCTTAAGACAATGGAATGAAAGTCAGTCATTAGTTAAAAGCTAGAAATTATTGATTGAATTCATTGGATAATTGATAGTCTGGAAATGACCTTGAACTTTAGTGCTTAAAAATGGAATGGACTCTGTTTAGAAAACTTTACTTCTAGGGTTTATTCCTACCTTTTATACTTACTGTAGTGATCTCTGTGGTGTGAACATTTTGTAACTTTACTAAATGAGAGCTTGTTACTACATGGAAAGAGCTTTGAAAACAAAAAATCGAGTTTGGGTCTTACTTATATCAGTGTTCTAACTTTAAATTTTAAATAATTTTGAGCATTAGTTTCTTCATAATGGGCTGGTAACAGCTGCGTTTCATGATTTTTGTGAGGCTTAGAAGTGATATGATTAAAGCATTTGCCCAGTTGCTACACAAATACCATAGATATGATGTGTCCTTCTCAGTGCATCGTATCAGGAGGCAGTGATCCAGTTATGTCTTTTTACTGGTGATGTCAGTTCTCATCAGGTTAAGGTGGTATCTGCTAGCTTTCTTCACTGTTTTTTCCTTTTGTAATTAATAAGTGTCTTGTGGCTTTTGAAAATTTTAAAGTAAAGTCTTATTAATGGATAACTGTAGTGTACAATATTGCTTTCTAGGCTGTTCTGCTACCCTCTTTCTGTAGATGGGAGGTATATGTAAGAAAGAGATCACTGCATAGAAGACATGAAAGGCTTGGATGTGCCTATCCTACCTATACCTCTTACTTGCTTTGTGAGTTTATGTGGCACTTTGCTGTTCTAGGTCTCAATTTGTCCTTCTGTAGAATGGAATTAATTCTGACTTTGCCCTTCTTAAAAGGCTAATGAGAAGATCAAATAAGTTAAAATATGTGAAATGTCATAAATTATAGAGTGCTGTTGGGTGAAGGTAGTTCGTAGTAATGTTCTCCTTCCACATCCTTAATTGAGAATTCACCTTTTACATGATTTAAACTAATTGGCAGCCTTCTTTCAAATGTCATTAACCTGTCTGACTCACTTTCATAGAAAGAAGGCACTGTGAACGTGACTGTGGAGAATGTAATTGGAGCAACACTTGGCATTCTTTACCAACTTTTCTTAATTGCCCTGCTTTGCAGCTGCTCGCTCCCCCCAGTTTTATTTTTTCTAAGGAATATAGGTTTTGGAAGTCTGTTCCTTCTTTGGATTCCATGTTGGGCCTTGACTGTGTGGCAACTAGGTGCCCTATGCCTTTTAAGCTTTGTCCTAAGTTTCCAGGGAAACATGGCACAAATGAAGTAAAGCTGAAAGAAAAGTGTTCCTGTCTTTTTCCCTAGGCATATTACATTCACCTGCCTCTACTACATGTTTCTTTTATGGATTTTACACACTTAAGGTTTAGCATACATTTATTTTCTTTTTTGCCAATTCAGACATGTCATAGAGGATTCAGAATTCAATGCTTCTGCCCTTTCTGTGTTTTAAGACCTGTTCAGCTTTACTTGCTATCTTATAGGCCAAGGCCATAAAAGGTGAATCTGTTGGGGCCCCTGGGTGGCCCAGTTGGTTAAGCATCCCACTTCAGCTCAGGTCATGATCCTGTGGTTCGTGAGTTCAAGCCCTGCGTCGGGCTTTCTACTGTCAGCACGGAGCCCTCTATAGATCCTCTGTCTTTGCCTCTCTCTGCCCCTACCCTGCTTATGCTCTCTCTGTCTCAAAAATAAAATAAACATTCAAAAATTTTTTTTAAAAAGTGAATCTGTCTACACTCAAGTAGTCACCAACTTTGTTTTTTTCCTAGTGCTTAAATCATTTACAGATGGATAAAGTTATGTATTAGTCTCTTAGAGCTAATACCACCATCTGGGTGGCTTAAACAGTGGAAATTTATTTTCTCACAGTTCTGGAGGCTAGAAGTCCAAGATCAAAGTGCTGGAAATTTTGGTTTCTGGTGAGGGGTCCTCTTCTTGGCTGTGGACGGCTGTCTTGCTGTGTCTCACATGGTCTCTTTTCTACATGTGGGTGGAGAGAGAGCTCCCTTAGTGCTCTTCCTCTTCCTATAAGGTCACCAATCCTAGTGGATTAGGGCTCTACCTTTATATCCTTAATTATCTCCATAAAGGCCCTATCTCTAAATTCAGTCACACTGGGGAGTTAGGGTTTTAAGGAGACACAGTTCAGTCCATAATACGTTATATTGCACGAGCATAGCTTGTAGGAATCCCTGCTGCTGGCAGAGTGCAGAAAAAGAAAACATGATGACTCAATAGGTACTTTTTTGTTTTTTGGATCTTATTTCTGGTGTGGGTACAGTGGTATGTGTACTAGATACCAGTAGATCTGATTTTGAAGAAAACAGTGTTGAATTTTCCCCTGAACTAAACATGCTCAGAGGTGAAAATGCACTTTTGGAATATTTCGCTGTTTTGTATTTTCCCCATCAGTGCTTCCTGTGTTTTAACCATGTGACATGCTTGTAAAATGATAGACTGAGGCATCACTGGGATAAAGTAATAAGTTGCTCATGGCTGCTGGCAGTCTGTCCTCTGCCCCAGACCTCACCCACCTGCTGAGGAGGAGGAGAGTAACTGTCTCAGCCAGTCACAGCACACGTATGGCACATAGGTTGGGAATCTTTACTGCTATTTATTAATGTAAATTCTTTATTTTAAATAGACAGGAAGATATTACATAAAGCTGTTGCATGGTTTCTCCACAGATAACACAAATATTAACCCATTGGATGTAGAACAGCTATGTCTAATAGTATATTCTATGATGCTGGAAATATTCTGTATCTCTGCTGTCCAATATGGTAGCTACAAGCCAGATGTGACCATTGAGCACTTGACATGTGGCTAGTGTGACTGAGGGACTAAATTTTAAATTTCCTGTCATTTTAATTAATTGAAGTGTAAATATCCTGCTTTGTAGAGCAGGGTAGGTTCCTGGAGCAAGTGGAAGAAGCAGTGTGGCTGGGGGGCACTGGATAACAGATGCAGAGGACATCGAAGTACTGATCAGTATCTGGGTTTACAAAAAAGAACATGTGGAGTGTAAACAAGTTTTATTTCCAGTAGTGTCACCTGAATTTTTTTTTTTTTTTTTTTTTTTTTTTTAAAGATACAACCTATTCTGTAAAGAGATCATCTTGTATGGGTAGTAATAATGGCTACCATTTCTTTAGGGATCACCATGTGCCAGATTCTATACCATGTTAAACTCTTTAAATTGATTATCTCACTTAATCCCCTTATCAGCCTTGTGAAGTAGTACTACAGATCAGAGAACTGTGGCTCACCAGAGTCAGCAGTGAGTCCAAGGTCATTTATCTAGTGAGTACACTTTGACTCAAACACAGGTCTCTTATTTCAAAATTCATTCTCCTGACTGTTGCACCATATAACATAGCTTACCATAGATGATCAGGAAAGCATTTGGAGAAAGAAATTATAGAAGACATTGGGAAGGAAGAAATTACAGGAGTAGGGAAATTGCTTTGAAGAAACAGCTATTTCATTTAAATTTATCCTAAAATGTTTCCTCTCTGTCTTCAGAATTCTGAAAAAGTCAGCATTTCTCTAGGTAATTTACTTTGTTTACCCTGAGAGTTGGGTGGAGATATTTGGGGTATGAGGATGGGCAGTGAACAGGACAAAGTTCTGTTCAAATTGATCTTCGGTTTTACTATTGTTACTGTTATTATTTGATAATGTTACTCTCTTGGACACAGGGCACTCTGATTATATCTCAAGGACCTGTGTCAGAATGGTTTCTGCTACAAGTAATAGAAAACCCTCATTCAACTATTTTAAATAATTAGGAGATTATCTCACAAAACAGAAAATCCATGAACAAGCAGATCCCAGCCGTAGCAAGTATCAGTGCTATAGCTCTGCTCCTCCTGGATTTCCTTCCTTCTCTAGCCTGTTTGGAGTTACAGTTTAATCCTCAGGCTGATAGCAAGATCCCTGCAGTGGTTCCAGATATCACATCCAAACTAGACATCTGGGGGAAAGCAGTATTTAAAAAAAAAAAATGTATGTATACACACACACACACACACACACACACATACACACATTTAGTAGAAATTCATAAACTAGGCAAGAGTGTAATAAACTTCTATGTATTTATCACTCAGATTCAACAGTGATTAATTTAGAGCCACTGTTATTTAACCTATATTCCATTCTCCATCTCCTTGATGTGTTTTTAAGAACTGAAGAATGGTTTTCAGAAATCCTATTTCAAAAAAAAAATTGGCAGGGAGTTTTGGCCTCCTGTGATTTTTTTCCCCCCCAGACTACTCAGGATTCACCTTTTGGAGTTAAGTATGGAGTCCAGACTTCCCTAAAATAAAGACTTTATAGGTAGGTGGATTCTTCAGGAGGGGGAAAAACAGGTTTTGTTAAGTAGGAGGAAGAGGCAATGAACAGTATCTTCTCTGGAAATACTTTATAATTTATGTGACTCATCTTTAATATTGCTTTTTAAAAAATCCAGTTTGGTTGGCTGATTGCTTAGGCTGGGTTTATTGGGTGGGATCACAAGGGAGCTACCCTGTGACTTGGTTTATTATTAGCTGGTTTATTATTATTACTATTATTATTATTATTATTAGCTGGTTTAAAAATGCAGTTTAACCTAGTGGTGACACATTTTAAGGAATTGATTCCTCTTGGCCATACTGACAAGAAACCAAGCGTACCTGTTTGTTAATGTGTAGTTAATAACTAATACATTTGCAAAAGGTAAACTACAGTCTATAAAGAAGACTTAATTGGTACAGAGTCAAAAGAAAGGGGAGTGTTATTTCCATTGTGCAGTAAAGTAGTGTTAATATTATGTCTTTGTTACTTTGTTTCCGAAGTGTGATCTTTAAAAGAACTTTTTACTTCTCTTGCTTTTAGTGGCATTTATTTTCAACTGGCTTGGGTTTTGTTTATCCTTCTGTATCACCAATACCATAGCTGGAAGATATGGTGCCATATGTGGATTTGGACTTTCATTGATCAAATGGATCCTTATCGTTAGGGTGAGTGTTTTGATAGCGTCTATTACTCTTATCTCTAAAATTAAAATGTATGAAAATCTGTCTGTGGTTCATGAATGTTCATTTTATGTCTAGGAGTTCAATTATTTTGAGACTTATTCTTACCTGTTATTATTGTAGTGATCTCTGTGGGATGAACATTTTAAATGAGAGCTTGTTTACTACGTGGAAAGAGCTTTGAAAACAGAAAAAATTGAGTTTGAGTCTTATTTATATCAGTGTTCTAACCTTAAATTTTTAATTTTTCCTGAGCATTAGTTTCTTCATAATGGGTTGGTAATAGCTGCCTTTCAAGATTTTTGTGAGTCTTAGAGGTGATAGAATTAAAGTATTCACCCAGTTGCTCCACAAATGTGCTCAGTAAACTGTGTCTATGACTATTGTGATCAGTCAAAACATAAAAATTTCTATCAGTTAGTAAATTGTCACAGATTTAGTTATTTTCCCACTCTTTTGGCGGGGGGGGGGGTAGCATTAAGAACTCAAAAGTAAACTAAGGCCCCTGAGGTGGCTATCAGAACTCACCTTTTTTCCTTTATGTTCCTTCTCAGCCTTTCTTCTCATTTCTCTGTTGTTCCTGGGATTCACCCTCTGTCTACTTCTTATCACTTACGAGATGGTGTGTTGGGAGATAATGCCAAGTCCTCTTCTTTCTCCCATCTCAAAGCTTGTCCCATAATAAATTTCTGTGTCCATTCCACCAGCAGTAGTGTTGTTAGCATAGCTTTCCCCCAGCTCTTTGCCTTTTGAAGGCCCCCTTTGGCTCCTTTTTATGAAGCCTTTTCCCTGGTTTCTTTAGGGTAAGGCCTAGGAGAATGATTAGGAGTGCCTTTATTTATTGTTTTAATAAGTTTTCTTACAAGTAACCTATACATTTAAATGCTATTCTACAGTTGATAAAATGCATAATTTCAACAAGTCGTATTTACTTAAACATTGATTTCTAATTGAATGAATGCTCAAATGCTCCTAAAATATTCGGTACAGTCACATAGTAAAATGTCAGCTTCCCTTACGTGCTTCAGACACTTGTTATGCACCTATATTATCAAATTGATTTAAAATAAAAAATTAAAACTGGATTTAATGTGTTTTTGCTTTATTTTTAAACTTACTGCCTCCCAGAGTTTCAGTAATCTTATCAGACCTTGTCTGTGTTCAGACCAGATTAAGGTTTTGGCTATTAATCAGTTGATTCTTGGGTGAGACCTTATTGCATGGCTTCTAAGATGATTAAAACTAGAGCCATTATAAGAATAGCCCCCTGGCAGATTCTTTTTATAATTTCATTTCAGAAGTTGTGGAGTGGATTCCCACGATGAGCAGAAATCTGTTAAGGTGTTATGGACCATACAAATATAAAGAGATGATATAGGAGTAGATGATGTAGAAGTTACTACTAGAGAACCTCAAAAGAGTTGAAGTTAGATATGTCCATTGGTTATGGTTATATTAGTAATAGAACTAATTACTGTTATTCAAATAGGATTTCTCATCTTAGTCACAGAACACAAAATGAGTTGAGGACTGTTTTTTCAGTTCTCCTAAGCTTAATAAATGTGTGTATTCTAAATTTATAAAAAAGAAGGTAGTCTAGTCCATTATATGCAGCCTATGCCCTAGGGGTATTAGCTCCTAATTCTCCCATAGTAGCCCTAGTTGGGAGGGGGTTGATTAGTAATTAACTCCAGTTAATGTGATAAGGTGGGGAACTTAAATTCAAAGACTGCAGGTGCTCAGAGCTTTATAAGGTATATACTAGCATCAAGTTTGATCACCAGGACTATTTAGTTTCCCTTTATAATAGCGCTACTGAAGGGTACCTGACTGGCTCAGTCAGAAGAGCATGTGACTCTTGATCTCAGGGTCGTGGGTTCGAGCTTCACATAGGTGTGGAGATTACTAAAAAAAATAAACTAAAAAAAAAACAAAACCCAAAAACCATAAAATGTGCCTTTAAAAAAAATAAAGTACTCCTACTGAGTTAAGGTTAATGTCATGCCTTTAGTGTATACTGAGAATTGATACAAGAAAAGGATTTTTAAAGATCTTTTGTATAAAGTAATAATGGCAGCCATTCATTGAGTACTTACTATGTTCCAAGCAGAATTCGTTACCAACATCAAATTCTTGACCCCCTACCTGTATCAGTGATGCTCATGACAATGCAGCCATTATATTGATGATGAAGCTAAGAATAAAAAAAAGTCTAGTAACTTGCTCCACATCCCATAGTTTGTATGTGAATTAGAAACTAGCTTGGTCCCAGTTCAGTGCATGTTCTCTTGGTTCTGTACTGCCTCTATGACACTGCATTTTGACTTTTATTATAATGCTCCAAACAATAAATTCCCTGTGGAGCTCAGTGCTGAGAGAAAGGGTTTCTCCTAAAAACCTGTTTTATTTTATTAGACAATAAGTAATTTATAAATCATACTGCAGCTTTTCTTTTTGTTTCTGAGTTGCCATGAACCTCAGATTTAATGTAAATATCTTTAGCCAATTCTGGTATTATTTCTGTCTACGGCTTTTGATCTTTTTATTATTTGTTTGAAAATGCATATGTGTTTTGTTAAAAACTAACAACTCTTTTTGAAAGTAGACAGGATGTAAACAATAAAATGCTGGTGTTACATTAATAAAATAAAATTAGATAAACTCCTATTGTCAGTTAATTTATTTTTCAAAATTTGATTTTTGCATCCTGTGATTGGCCAGTCAACATGATGGATTTATTCATTAAAAAACCCAACTTGGCTCAGCCCTGCGACTGTTGGTATTTTAAACATTTTTGCTCACTCAGTAATGAGTTCAAAAGCTTATTAGTTTATCCTTTTTACGTAGTGGACTTTACAAAGTCTCTCTTCGATTTCAAGGTGAAGGTAATTATATTTTTTACCCAGAAGTAAATAAAAACTAACTTTGGTAAATATTTTTGGTGAAGAATGATGATGTTCTTTTCTGGTTGTCTCTTGCCTGTTAGTATTATTTATTAAATATATTCTACAATATATTTAAATATTAGTTAAATGTATTGCTTTGCTTCTTTATTTCTTTTCGTTCTTATAGACTCTAAAACCCATATGAAAATCTTTTATTTATAATTAGTAATCACTTGATTAAAAAATATAGTGCAGTCCTACTTTTACAAGCTATGTTTTCCTAATTTTTTAGCTCTCCCTTGTACTTATTTTAATGATGTAGGAGTCTGGAATTTGCGTCTATAATGGCACTTTAAAAATTTTAATCTCTGAAATTTTTGAAACTCTAAGCTGAGAATTTAGATTATAGTTGATTTATTAATTATAAATACTTCCTATGGAAATATTTAAGGTTTTAAAAATAGATTTAGATAATCTTTAGTACATATGCATCCTCAGTAGTGATATTTTTATTACAGTTTATAAGCATTTTGGTTATTACCAAACCTATAGGATTTTTAAAAATGCTTCTGTGGAAAATACCAACGGATAGTTGGAAATAATTATCAAAAAAAGTTGGAGATAGATACTTTTAATTTCAGACTTGAGGGCAAGTCTCCATTTGATAAAATCATTTTTAGTTAAGTCAGATTCAGTTTGGAGACCAATGGAAACAGAGTAGATAAAACGACGTAATTTTTAATAGTTTTAGACTAGGTTATATTACTTTCAGCAAACAACTATTTGCAACACTGTTTAATGCTAAAGGGTCATAGAGAAGAATTATCTGAAGTAACTCTGAAGACAATTAGTTTGACTTTTTACAAAAATTTTTTCAGTAATTAAAATCATGACGTCCAGAGTCTAATCAAGGAAAAGATAGCCGTGTTCATTGTCATCAAACTCTCCCTTCCCATCTGCCTGTTCATATTCTCATTTTACAGAACATATAAAACTGTCTACCGTGGTCACTAATAGGAACTGTTGAAATGCCACTTCAAGGTTCATTTAGCTGTTCTCAGCTCACTGTTGAGAGCTGAATACTGGAGCATCTAGTTTGAAAATAAAAAGAGTCTAATGAGTTGGGGGTCTTTATGTGCCTAGTATTCTTGGCAGTGATTAACAGTAGGGGGTGTACAGAAGGTCAAAAGCTCTTCTTTTTAGAGGTCAGCCGAACATCCCCATCTGATAAGATTAAACTAATGTGGCTTTTGGTGTTAATATCTAAAGCAGCGGGTTGCTGTAGTGTGTTTGGGATGGTAGTTGTGGCTTTTAGAGATTATGAAGAAAGAACCGACATGTGAACTCTTTAATGAGAAAGTTGGATTCAGATACAGAGAATTTACCTTTCTTTCTTACAAGCATCTTGAAACTGATTTTTGTTTCTAAAATACTTTGTATAAGTTTGTTAGCTATTGTATAAAAGATTTTAAAGAGTTTTTTCTCAAGTAACTATGTATATATTACATAATGTATTAAGTAATTATGTATGTATTACATAATGTATTAGGCATTTTGTTTTCTCTTTGTGTTAAGTGCTAGAGATTATTTGAGGTACATGATTCTGAAATTGAGGCTGATCTTTCATTTTCAAATTCAGGTACATAAATATGGTTAATATATTTATGTTCACTCCATAGTTTTCTGATTATTTTACTGGATATTTCAATGGACAGTATTGGCTTTGGTGGATATTTCTTGTACTTGGTAAGTTTATTCTTAATTAAATTTCAGTTTAATTTACATTTAGTTTAACTTTGATATTTCCCCAAATTGTAAGATGTAAACCCATTGTGTTGGAACTTAGGTGGTGATAATTTTTCTGTTGTAAAGTTCTCCTGTCCTAGCACTTAAATCATCTAAGCTATTTGGGTAATTATACATAGTACTCTAGATTTTGGATTTAAAAACCAGAGCCTTTCGATTTAAAAAATCAGTGGTTGGATGATAATTAAATATATAAAACTTGAACACCCTAAAGTGATTTTAAAAAATGTCTTCGGCATTTATCTTGGAAAATATACATGCATAATTTCTTTTAACGATCCTAGGAGATGTTGAGAGTAGGATAGTTGTTCTATGCATTTTACTTATTTTTGGAACATTGAAACGTTCTTTATACTTTTGATACATACCCTGCATTAATCATTAATCAGCCAGGCAGAAGACTTCATGCCTAACAACCCCAGTACTTCTGTTGAGTTTTCTTCTTACAAGGCATGTCTTTTTATTAATATTGATGAATTTTATGGATTTCCAATTTTTGTTGCCTGGTGATTTTCACTTTAGATATATGATAAGTTAATCTTAAAATCACATGATGCCTTTAATCCACATTTCAAATTTATTTACTGGCGTGAAGAATATACTGAAGTTTAAAAGCCCACATTTCTCTAGGAACATTATTGTACCAGAAAATAATAGCATTTCAGTAGGTGGCAGTGTTCTCATTGAGTTTTTGTTTAGTCCTGCTATTGGATCTTTAGGATCTTTATGGAAACAAATTCTTGCGATCAGATAAGGTCACTAAAGATCCTGTATTCTTTCTTTAATAATTATAGTGAAATTATTCTGCTGTTGTGATTTTGTTAGGGAGCCAGACTCTTATGAGGGTTTAGGCAGTTTTTTTGCATTGTTAATTGTGTTCTGACTGCCTGAATTCTGTGATCGTTATTGAGCTACTTATTTAACAGTGAAAAAAATATACAGTCTATTAGATGTTTAAGCATATTAGGTGAGTATAGTTGCTTCTGAATATATTATTAACGATTGGACCTTACTATAGGCCTGAGTGGAATGCAGAGGATGACCTCATTTCCACATCAGAACCATAATCTATCTAGCATTTAGGGAAATATGGAAATTTAATCCATGATGAAAATGTTGCTCTCACATATACTCAGAAGAATGTTGAGTACATTGTAGAACACTGAGAAACGATAGCTGCTGAATGATTGATTGGTTTCTAGGTATGAATTGGCTTATTTTAGAAAATGGTTGAGCAGAATAAAATATGTCTTAGAAACAGCAGTTTTCATAGACAAAAGGAGGGATTTCACAAATAATTTTGGTTTACATTATTCAATAATGCTTTTACATTTGGATCACAATAGCATTATCTTTGAACAGCATCTGCAAGAGCACGAGGGTGGAATTCAGAGTGGGAGTCACAAATGGAAGGAGTTAGGATATGGGAAGCAGATGTGATCAGATTTAGCTGAAATTTATACCACTTGTTTAAGTCATTATTTGTGTATCTTCTATCTTTTTCGTTTATTACAACCATGCTCTTTTTTAGTACTTTGGTTACTGTCTTGCATTTGGGGTACGAATTTAGTTTGGGACTTTGCATTTGTATATATTTGCTATATGTATATATATCTTCTGTTTTTGTTTTGCATCCCCTCCCATTACTAGTTAAATATTTACTGAAGTTAGTAAATGTTTCCCTTAGAATTCTATGCGTAATATCAGAGAATTTACTAATAATGCTAATGCTTTTTGTGGTTAACTAATATTTTTCATCTGAAACTTTGAAGCGTTTCACAGGCAATGCTTGCTCTCCTTCAATTACTAAGGAGACCTGTTAGCAAATGGCTGTTATTTAAAATTCCTATTACAGAGAATACTAAATAGATATAGTAAGACCTATCCCAAATCATTTAAGAAATCACTAGAGTGGTTGCTTCATAAGTCTTTCCTGATTCTTCTTATGTAAATTTGTATTATAAATTAGTCTTTTATTATTACTTGAAAATAAGAAGTAATAATTAAAATTATTTATGTAACACACATGTCTTCAAATACAGATTTAACAGATGACAGGCACTTGATATTGCTAGACAGGCTTCTTGGTTTTATCCCACGGTTGTTAGCAAATTACATGCATATATTCCTTCTTGAATACTTTATATTAGCAAATATGTCTTAAGTTTGCTTAGTAGTTGTATTAATTGAAAAGTTTTATATGGGGGTGCCTGAGTGGCTCAGTCAGTCAATCTGACTTCAGCTAGGTCATGATCTCATGTATCTTGAATTCAAGCCCCGTATCAGGCTCCGTACTGACCATGACAGCCTTTTTGGGATTCTCTCTCTCTCTCCCTCTCTCTTGCTTGCTCTCTCTCAAAATAAATAAATAAACTTAAAAACTCAGAAATTTCTTTAAAAACAAAAAAAAGAAAAGTTTCATATAAAAATGGGATTTCTCTGAGTTGAATCACATTAAATGCATTAGGTAACTTTTCTATTTAAAGAAATGGAATGAATGTATATATTTTTTATAATTCTGGATTTTCATGGCTGGATTTGCTTTACTTTAATTTAGATACATCTGGACTTAACAAATTGAAAGAATTTTTGGGAGGCAGTAAACTTTTATTAAATTTTCCCAAGATGACATTATCATTATAATGTAAAATAGGTTATGGAATGAATGGAATTTTACAGATTAAATTCTTTAAGCCGAGAGGATCTTGTTTATAATTGTCTATTTTAAATTTGTGGTACCCCCTCTGTATAAGAACATAATGTATCTGTGATTTTAACCTCTCAGGCCTGCTTCTTTTCTTCAGAGGATTTGTTAATTATCTAAAAGTCAGAAACATGTCTGAAAGTATGGCAGCTGCTCATAGAACAAGGTATTTCTTCTTATTATAGAGGTAAGAAATCTTAACATATTAACTGTTCCCTTCATGTATTCATATTCACCAGATGCATATAATGTGCACTCATATTGTTTGTTTAAATTTAGCATATTTAATATATTGATATACTGTTAATCAACTAATGAAAATTTAATAAGTTGTGAACTTTTTAAAGTAGATTTTAAAAATTGAATTTCTTTGGAAATTTTAATTTTTTAAAAATACAATGAATAAGCAAACTTTAAGTCAGACTTTTTACACTTCTTTTTTAAAGATTAACCACAGGATGTAACCATTAGCACAAAATTTAAAAGGTTGAAAAAATAGGACAAGGCACTTACACAGAAGGGATGGGCACTTTGTATAAAACAATGTGAAAGTCACACATGTGTTGAAGAAAACAAGAAACAAATTTGTGATTGAAAAGTAATTTTCTGTGCACTGATCTTAACAAACAAGATCGGAGAGTTAAAAGCTGTGTGAAGAAAATAGGAGTTCTGATATTGTTTACTTGAAGTGTGTCAGTTTATACTAATAATGAAGGCTTCAACTTGAATAAACAGGAATAAAGAAACGAGCAGGGATTTCTTACTACTTATCCAGTGAGTTTCTGGAGGCTGTGTGTAACCAGTAGTATCTTCACCTGAAGGGACCTTGTATCTCTATTTTCTATAATAGATTCTTTTTTATTGAAATACAGGTAACATACAATATTATATTTGTATTATAATATAATTTGTAATATAATATATTATATTATATTTGTATATATGTGTATAATACAGTGATTTGACATTTGTATATTTTGTGAACTGGTCATCACAGTAAGTCTAGTTATCATCTGCCACCATACAAAGTTAATACAGTATTATTGACTGTATTCCCCATGCTGTAAATTACTTCCCCATGACTTACTTGTTTTGTAACTGGAAGTTTGTACCTCTTGATCCACTTCACTCATTTTGCCCCCCTCACTCCAAAACTCCTTCCCCTTTGATAGTTATCACTCTGTTCTCAGTATCTATGAGTCTGGATGTTGTTTTATTGTGTTTGTTTGTTTGTTTGTTTGTTTGTTTTTTGGTTGCATTTATAAGTGAAATCATGCAGCATTTGTCTTTCTTTGACTTATTTCACTTAGCATAATACCCTCACGGTCCATCCATGTTGTCACAAATGGCAGTATCTTTTTTGTGGCTGAGTAGTATTACATTTTACACACACACACACACACACACACACACACACACACACACCCCACATCTTCTTTATCCATTCATCTATTGATGGGCACTTAGTTCCCATATCTAGGCTATTGTAAATAATGCTACAGTTAGCAGAGGGGTCCATATATCTTTTTGAATTACTCTTTTCATTTTCTTCACACAGATAGCCAGAAGTGGAATTGCTGGATCATAGGGTAGTTCTACTTTTAATTTTTTGAAGAAGTTCCATGCTGTTTTCCAGCATGGTTGCCTTAATTTACTTTCCCACCAACGGTTCACAAGGTTTCCCTTTTCTTCATGTCCTTGTTAACACTTGTTTCTTATCTTTTTGATTATAGCCATGCTGACAGGCATGCGGTGATAATCTCATTGTGATTTTCATATGCGTTTCCCTGATGTATAGTGATGTCGGGCATCTTTTTCGTGTGCTTGATGGCCATCTGTATGTCTTTGGAAAAATGTCTATTCAGACCCTCTGTTCATTTTTTGATTGGATTGTTTGGTTTTTCAGTTATTAAGTTATACGAGTTCTTTATTTTGGATATTAACTCCTTATTGAATATATGGCTTACAAATATCTTTTCCCTCTATACTATTTTTAAAACAAGCACCATATACTTCATGTCTATAATTGATTTGAACTTTTAAAGTATTTGAACTCCATAAGCAAAATGTCTGCTAAAACACTTAACTTTTGTATCTGTCTACAAGTACAAAATGTTCCAAAGTTACTATAACTAAATATCCTTTTTATAAATAAATTGTATGGTTTTTTTATTTGAGCGCTTAAACTTTATAACATGAGTTTTACATTATCTAATATAATTTATTTATTTCTGCTGAAGAGTAGAGTGAATGTAGTTGTATTTCTGGATAATATTAAAGTATACTTTTAAATGTTGTTTTACCTCGGGGCGCCTGGGTGGCCCAGTTGGTTAAGTGTCTGACTTAGGCTCAGGTCATGATCTCACAGTTCGTGGGTTCAAGTCCTGCATCGGGCTCTGTGCTGACAGCTTGGAGCCTGGAGCCTGCTTCAGATTCTGTGTCTCCTCCTCTTTCTGCCCCTCTCCCGCTTGTGCGCACACGCGCTCTCCCTTTCTCTCTCAAAAATAAGCCAGCATTTTTAAAGAATGTTCTTTTACCTCTACCTAGAAGAGGTCAATTTTCTCTTTAGCCACTAAAATGTCTTTGCAAGAAATAACATTGAGTGTATTGTGATTATCTTGTTTGCATTTTCAAGAGTCTATACTATACATATTTTCTAGATGGTTTTCTATAGAAGCTTAAATGTTGGAATATATTCTGATATATGCTGTTTTATGTCATCTTTACCAAAAGAGCATTATATACTTGATGTACTACTGCTATAAAATGGGTTTTTGTACTATCATTTAGATACTTGCATTTTAATATGCTTTAAGACTAATTCTTTCTTTGTCCCTAGACTACATCGACCAGACATTCTTTTCTTATATCAATGTGAAATTTCCAGATCATCTGTAAACCTACAACTTTAATAGAATAGAAGACTACTAAAAGCAGAAGAAAAATTAGTGAAGAAAAGATAGATCTTCAAGATTGAATGGCAGGGTGGTTTATGCTTAAAGGCCAATTCTGTTCATTCTCTTAAATATTTATATTTCATTGGTTTTGCACATTTGCATATGTGCCCATTTAAAAGATTTGCGTATACTTGAAAGAGACCGTAAAGTTGTATCAGTAAAGTCCAGTCATATTTGGTCAGTCGGTGTTTGGTATAATTGAAAGAGCTGAGTAAAAAACAGTCTTCCAGCATGTAAATGCCATTGACTTTTGACCTGACATTTAGTATAATAAAATGAAATTATTAACCATGTCAAATGCTTTATAGTTTCTGGCTTCTAGATTCATCTAGTAACTCTACACATGGAACATCCTTTGTTATATATAGGTTTTTGAAACCTGCAGTGCTGATTATAGAAAAGCTTTGTCAGATTTGTGAACATGATATTTACATTATTATTTAGCATATTCTTTCTGTAAATAACCATGCATAAATTACTTTCTGCTTTGTTTTAGAAACTGTCTGGATATCTTTTAATTTAAAATTAAGTGAACTTAATATATAGAGAAAATTTGGGTGTTAAAGATAGTTTGTTTTAGGACAAATTTTAAGCAAATGTGGGTATTCCACATGTCCTTTATAAAAAAAAAAATCTTCCTGTTTTTTTTTTCTTTTTAAGGGACATGCCAGTTTTAGGGACTCTTAATTGAGAAGCTTGGTTTTTAGCATTGCCATCTTAGAGATTCTTGGAGGAAGAGATTGTATTAGATGTTCTATTTATTTCATTTAAGACGTTTTTGAAAGTTAATTTTTTGAATAAGATACTCTCATTTGCATTTGTCTTTTAAAAAGCCAATAAAAGTATCTTTCAATTATGATTGTAATAATTTTTTCTTTAGAGGTTTAGTTTGTTAAACGAAGCAAATCAGAACTTGTACTAGTAGCTTCTTGCTTTGATTATAGGATTAACCTATAAAAATCCTATCTTGAATTGAGATATGCAGAATAATCTGTCTTCAAGTTATGGAAACGTGTGGAATATGGGGGTGTGGTGTGTGTGTGTGTGTGTGTGTGTGTGTGTGTGTTGCAAGAATATGTGTGTCTGTGACCATTATTACAACTGGAATCTACATTCATAAGCTACTGCCATTTTGCAAATCATTTTATGTCTCATCTGTTTTCTTTTTAGTTATGTTTTTGCTTTTGAATGCCAACATCAAAAATGATGGAAATTATATCCTCTTTTCAACTTAAAAATCATTTAATACGGATATATAGAACATATAAAATTGGTTGCTCGTTTATTATTTGACGCTGACTACTAAAAAATACATCTAAAAGTATTCAGGGACATTTTTCCATTTCTGAAAAAATAAGTTATACTTTATAACTTCTTTTGTATTTCTCTGTATTTTCTGATTTATTTCATTGTCTTTGATAAATAAAACATGCAGTTTTGTTTTGCTAATTGAGCCTGTTGTTTTTCCTCATTCATTCTCCCTGCATGGAATTTCTTACTGTTGATTGAGGTACCTGTGTTACCCCCTTGAGGTCAAACAGTAGCATGGGGTAAAGAAAACAAAATATTTAATTTAGTTGCCTGATTTGCAAATTAAAGTTAGAATGTACTTATAAGAAATATGATCTAATACTAGATCTCTTCTTTATCTCATATTAAGTTCCTGTACACCTGTACTTGTTTTTTTGTGGTAATTTTCAAATGAAATTAAGCTTTCATACATGGTAATTTTAGATTACTAGATCACCTATCACATCACTTTATTAAAATGTAGTATTTTAGTCCTTGTGGTATTTATACTTGGTTTCTGATTATGGATGTGTCACTTTTGGTCCAACATCAAAAACTTCATTTTCTGTTTGGATTTTTTTTTTTTTTTTTTTTTTTTTCCCCTTTCAAATCTATAAGGTTCAAGTGTGCATGTTGCCGGATGCTTTCTAAGTGGTACAATTCAATGGTAGCCTTAAATCTCATTAGTCAGGGGCATCAGAATATTAGTTTTAAAAACTTAACATTCTCTTCTGGATCTGTGAAATCCTGCACACTTCCCTTCATTTGCTGTGAGCTGGGGTAGAGCAGCTGCTGTTGTGCTTGGGGGATTCTGAACCACCTTTGCACTCCGTCCTGAAGTTCACAAATCGGAATCTTTGTTAGGATGTCTAAATAATTTTTGAATGAATATGAATCGGGGCTTGGAAGTTGATGTGAATATTTATTAAATTATATTGATTATATTTGAATAAGCTAGTTATGGCCAGGATAATCCATTTTTATGTATTTATGAAATCAGCTGAATTTAAGGTGAAAATACATTTTTCCGTACAGTGTGTTCAGGATCGAATTAGAAATTTGAAATTAAAAGATCTTATACTCAGTTAAAATAAAAATCTCCATTTAACAGAGAAAAAAAATACTAATGTCTAGCCTTTTGAGACCGTGAGATACCTCCCTTGCCTTTGAGGTTGTTCATAAATTTTAACCTGTTAGGACAGTAATCACTAATTCCCAGCAAAACCTTTCGTCACAGGAAAAGTGAAATCCAAAAAGTCCAATTGGAGAAAAAAAAAATCAGGGTTTCTTAATTTAACATTTCTTTTTCAACTGGTCCTTTCTGTCCCCCAAAGCACAAACATAACAGTGGTGAATGTGATACTGTATTTAACTGGAGTGACATGTCCTGAGCTTGCTCAGAAACAGTCGTGATTATTTGTTTTCTCAGCTTAAATAGTGCCTCTTCTCTGAAAAGTGTCCTAAAAAGGAGAAAAAGTTATATGAACACAGTGTCTATATAGCTGTACCTTTCACTGCGAAGTGACTGCCTAAGCCCACTGCCCTTTGGGAGAAGGAGCTGGCGTATTAGGTCAGGAGTTAATTGTTGTCACAGCCTTTCCTAGCCAGTGCATTTGTCTGGCCTGTAGAATATGCACAGTATCTTTTTTTTTTTTCTTCCTTTTTTCTTTTTAAATAGAAATTGTATTGGAATGACTCCAGCTTATAGTAAAGAGTAAACAATGAGCTTTTATATTTTAAGACTGCTGTTAAATGTTATGTTAATTGTTTATTAGTTATATAATTCCTCCGACATATGAAATGTTAGTGTATTCTTTTAAAAAATCTCATTCAGGATAAAGTTCAACTGTTAGATGATGATGTGCCAATTATTGTAAGAATATCCTTGCCCATATATAAAACATGCTGACATGTGTTTTACTTGTTAATAAAGTTCTATAGATGTGGAAATGTGAACCTGTGCATCCTTTTGAAAATCAGTTTAAGACTGACAACATATTATTGCCACCTTGGCCTCACAAAATGGTTATATGGTAGACGTCATTTAAGATGAAAACACCTGGCATGGAATTAGGTTAGAGTGGGGAACAACATTTAACTTGTCACAGTAATTTGTTGGGAGGTGATTGTAGTTTAATTTTAATAAATGCAAAAAACCAGCTTTATGGAAATAATTTATGTTCATTGCTACTTTGCAAAATATCAGTGGTAACCATGGGCCAGACCTGCCTGTGTTATGGGCTTGTATTTTCATTTGGGACATAAGACCTAAAGTGCAAAAAACTTCAAGTTACTTAGAAAAAAAGAAACCAAAAAGCTCATTCCATACTTCATAAAAGTTTTTAAAAATGTTTATTTTGAACTCCACATGTTTGCATTAACTTTTCTTTCTTGAAGTTTTCAGCTTAGCTTTCATTCTTTGATTTTGGTTTTGAGAGATTGAGCTACCAGCTTTTAAAAACCCACTTGATTTTCATGAAAACCGTAAAAAAATTCAGTAGAGTATTACTGTTTTAGCAGTTGAGGTTATGGCAAGCGAACGTCATACACTCCTGGTTTACAGAAACTTACAGGTGGCTTTCCTATCTCTCACACTTGCAAAATGAGTCACCTCATTATTTTCCCACTCCTTGTGTGTTTGTTTTACTTAAAATCAACATTTTACCTTCAGTGACACAAGAAGGGGTATAGGCTATCCTTACAGCATACTTTCCTCTTTTAGCTTTGTCAGAAGCATAGCAAAGTCAAGAAACATTAAGTTTACTCAAAGCTCCAAAGAAATTTGGAAGAGCCTCTGCCCTCAGCATATGAAAAGTAGCAGATAACCTTGTTGGAAAGTATGAACTCAGAGATTCAAGAACAGTTCTTGTACATAAATCCCCTGTGTGGAAATACATTTATCATTCCTTTCCCATCAAACTTACTTTATCAGCCATCTGAATTCCTGCTTAGTGATTTGGTTTGGCTATGAAATCTATGTATGGGATTTGGGCTCTACAATTTTAATTTTCATCTTATTCAGAGATAAGACCTAAAGACTCTAATTGCTAACAAGCATTGGTGATGGCATAAATGGGAAATATCACTTCCTAAATCCAGCTTTTAAAATGGCCAGCAGATAATGGAAAAGAACATCAGTTCATTGAGAGGTATGAACTTTTAAAAGATAAATGAGTCTTAACATTTCCCTAATCGAGTGGCATCTCCAGGGGTGAATTCTTGATTGAATGATTCTTAGGACCTCTCTTTAGAGCTGTGTATGGTGCATTATAATCACCTGGAAGTTTGGGTAAATTAACATTCCAGCTTCAACTTCCAGAGGGTCCAGTGCAATATACCTGCCCAGTGGACAGCACATTTCCTTCCCATAGTTTGAAGTTCCGGGATTTGGGTCTGATAGTACTGCTGATTCCTTTTTCACCATTGTGTGCTCTCTCTAGCTAGCTCCTAGTACACAGGTGATTAGTTAACAATGTTAGGATCAATGGAAGACTTCTTGCGGGGAAAGGGAAAAGGCACATAAAACAGATCTTAAAGAGTTAATGAGCATTTCTTGAGTTCTTGCTTTATGACCTCTCTGAATGAGAGCCCTTCTGGTTTTCGTGCCTTTATACACACAGCGAGGCTCTGCAGGGCTGTATCAACAGGGCAGTGTGGGAGCGTTGTGGCAGAATAGAACTGTTTGTGCTGAGAAGGCAGTTGTTTTCTCCATAATCCTGTAAAGTGAGCAGAATTGGATTAATTTTCAGACAGTTGATTTTGCCTCAAATAACGTAACTACTTTTCCACTAGCACCTTCCCTTCTCTATCCTTGAGGAGCCTATGGATTATTAAGAGAAGCAGCTTTATGTAACAAAGACTGGGTTTGGGAGCCAGGTTAACAAAACCTGAGCTCAAATATCAACTTCCATGCAAGCTGAGGCAATTTGCTTAACCAAAGCCTCAGTTTCCTCACCCGTTTGTTGAGGGGCACAACATGTACCTGAAGATTAGGGGAGGTTTAAGCAAAAGAAAAAGGTGGGCAATATTATGTCTTTGCTCAGTGTTTCCTGACCAAGACTGCCTGTTAGTGTCAGCAGATGCCTCAAGGATTTGAAACAAGCCCGACCCTTGCCTGATGTGGGCATTGCACCTGCCAAAAAGGGTGATTATAATATCCTGTTGATCTAATGTTTGTTCCTTGTATCTTCTTTGCAGCAAGTGGAATCAAAACAAAATTTCTTAGGTGACAATTGACTTTAAAGGACACAATCATGCCAAGGGGAAGGAAGTTGCCTGTTTGATGAGCAATAAAGCACTCTAGCTGGTGGGGAGAGAAGAAGCTCACACAGATCTTTCCAGGCCAAAGCGTGGAGGCCCCCAAACCAGTCCCTCCAAGCTTTGCTGTTGAATTGGAATGAGGTTACTTTTTTTTTTTTTTTGTATTGATGTTATTTTTTTATAAGTATCCCCTGCTTTTTGAAAGTCTGCAGTATGCCACTTCACTTCTGTGAAAACCTATGTTCTCGTTTTTGCTAACTGAAAGAAATCCGAAGAGGATTTTAGCTTTAATGAAGAAAGGTGAAAAGCAAAAATAGCATTCAGCATTTGTTTTGCAGCAAGCTGTTAAAGGAGCAGCGTGCACCCCAGGTGGCCAGCGTGGCCCCGTCAAGCTGCTTCCCATGACCGGCTCCTAGTATCTCAGCATCAGGCCGCCAGAGCTCTGAACTGTGTCTGTGAGCATCTGTGACTTATCATGGTTGGTTTTGTGCATTTGTTAGCAAGATGTCTCCTAAGGTACCAGAAAAGCCTGAGAGAGATGATTTTTTGGATCCAGGAATACTCAAAAATTAATGGTAATAAATTTAATGGTAATTGCTTTCATATAAATCTATGGTAATTGCCGCTTTATACATTTTGGCTTACAAAAGGTTTCATAGGAATGCTCTACTTTTGGATAGCGGGGGAAACCTGTAATTGGTGACATATTGCTTTAGCTCAGGGGACCCGTGTGCTGAAATCCTGGTTAAGAAGCAATCGGAAGATAGTTTGTGGGCAGGTTGTTTCTGATTCTAGGAATTTTAGGACTCACCAGCTTTCTCTTATGATTATGGTTTCTTAATCTTCAATTTATTTTCGAAAATGTCTATTACGTTGGAAGGGAAATACTTGGATGGGAGTTAAGTCCCCTCCCTAGACTCTACCCTGATTATAATTGGGGTCAACTAAATATTTTTGAATGCTGAAGGGCTGGTGCTGTTGCCTTCACATGAAATCCATCTACCCTATTCATTTTTCCACCTTCTTTAAAAAGAGCTTTTGGGAAGGCCATTCTCTCTCACCATCTCACTCTGATTCTGGTCCTCTTGGTTTTCATAGCCATGTGTATTATTTCTGTCAAGGCACTTAGGACACCGCATTATCATTACTGACTTTCGTGTTTCTATCCTCAGTTGCAGATACTAAATCTTATTCAACTTTGCCTGCCTCCCCAACACCCAGCACAGCTCAGAAAATGGCTGGATGGGATGGCTGCTAGTGCCAAGCTGTGTGTGCATCAGGATACGGGAAATACTTTCTGCCCTTTAACTCAGGGTCCAGTGGAGGAAGATTTATAAACAGAAAAATGTGCTAATATGAGGTAGGGACAGAAATCATGGATCTGAACTGACCTCTGGGAGAACCAGGGCTCCCCTCACTACGGAGGTGACACTGGAACTAGATTTAGAGAAAACAGATGTGCAAGTATGTTTACATGTATTACAAACATTTCATAGTTTGCCGTGTCTTCCATGATGCTCTGCCTTCCTTGGTCCTCCTCAGAAGGAAATAAGCGTTCTTCCAAACCTCATGACACTTCATCTCACTTCATGAGCCCCGTTATTATCAATCTGCTTTCTGCTGTGTGGCAGTCATTTGCATTCATGCCTCATCTCTCCTGCTGGAGGCTGGGCCCATGCCTGCTGTAGCTTCCTAGCCTCCGATGTGCCCGGCACAGAGGAAGCGCTTGCAAAACCAACCTGAGGTTCTCCACATGACCCTGCGAACCACTCGCTTTGCCACTGCAGCTACTACTGGCCTCAGAAGTTAATGATGGTACAGGCACCCTCTTCTCTAATTACACTGGTACAAGACGTATTAGAATAAACTGTGATCTCTCCTTTTCACATACCTTCCAATGTTCTCTCCCTTTCCAGAAGCAATCACTGTTAACTATTACAGAATCCTACAGACTTTTTCCACATACTTTTTTTTTTTTTTTTTTTTTTTTTTTAACTAGGACGGCCCTGTCTTCTATGATGTCAGCAGAACTGGTTTCACATGAAGGTGAGCTGATCCGAGGTACAACGTCTGAGACAATGTGCCTTTTTCTCTGTATCCCAGGAGACCACTCTCAGGGGGAGATTACTGTTTATTCCTGCAAATGTACTTTGTTTCTCCTGAGAAACCAAGGTTTATTTTCTTGGTTCTTTAGTCTCTAGATGAGGCATGACATGTGACTTCAGGGCCTTTGGGAGCTGGGCTATTCCAGGATCTGATATCTGCAGCATTTAGATGTCCTGCTTTGTGATCTTTTGATAGGTCTATTTTTGGTGAGAAGTTCTCTGGAACGAGGTTATAAGGAGGAAAGGGGTCGGAGTCAACAAAATACCCAGGCTGGGTAGGTTTAGGGAAGACCAAAATGATTCTGGGTTTCAAACTAATTCCCCTTGTTTCAGGACCAAAATTGTGTTCCAGGATGTGGCAGTCACTATTCTCTGGCTAAACCAACAAACGTTGGCAACCCCTCACTCACTTTTTCCCAGTTTTTCCTTTCTTGAGCTCAAGTGTGACATCTTGAGCTGAAGCAACTATTGTGCCATTGAAGCAACAGTTGATAGACTTAAGTATGACAGCAGTAAGAAAGGAGGAGCCTTGATTTTGCTGACATCACAGAGCACTGCATGAGCCCTGGACCTGCCTACCTTCCAACTTTCTGCTCAAAGAAAAATAATTGCTTAGGTATTGTTACTCAGGTTTTTGTTACAGATATTTAAGAACAATTCAGACTGATACAGGTGTAACCATCCATTTCCCCAAAGCCACCCATTTTCCCAGAAGAGCAGCTCAAGGTCATCAGAAGCCACCAACATGAGCCTGCCCACAGGATCACTGACCATCCAGTCTCCTTGCACTTGATTTATTGATTGTCAGTCAACTCAATACAGTGGCAGTGTAAGCAGCGGGTTTACATCTGCTTTGCTCACCCCTTCATTCTCTTTTTTTTTCTCTAATTGGGAGTCCCATGGAGCGACTAACTTCCCAACAACTGCTAACAGATAGGCTTAGTGAAAATATCAGTAGCCATAATTCAGCCCCCATCGCAGAGACCATTCAGTGCTATCCACACTTCCTGTCAACAAATTTTGCTAGGGGAAGCAGGTGCCATTTTTAAATTATTGCTTGGTGGAACAACCAATGAGAATGGTTCAGGTGAATTAGGCAAACTCTTTTTACAGTAATCTAGCTCCCAAATTATGATTTTGGTTTGTATATTCAGAAATGAAATCAAGTCTGATCCTTTGGAGCCAAGTAGCTTTCTAGATAGAGACCCTGCTGCCCAAATAGGCCCCCCAAAACACCATCTCCGCTCTCACCTGCCTTGAGTTCTGCCCTCTGACCAGTACAGGAGATATGACTCTGAGACTCATTGGCTGTCCCCACCAGGGAAGTCTGTGCAGACACTTCCCTAATAGTGTATTTGCAATGATTATGTACAGTTTGGAGCTTTGCTTTGCCTTCCCCCTCAATGTTAGCTGGAAATCCATATTTTCTCACTCCAAACTATTCCCCAGAAAAAAACCTATTTTCTCAAAGAGTTAAAGAAAGAATGTGTAATGAAGCCCTATAGAAATACATACCTCTTGCTTGTTAACGTTCCAGATTCTGAAATTGATTTCCCTCTCAACTCTGTGTAGCACAATGCAGAGGAGATGTAGAGAAAGAAGTCTGGCACTGTTTATACCTACTTGTTAACAGCGGTTGCCCTTCCCCTCTTTTGTTTCTACCTCCCTCACTTCCTGCCTTTTCTCCCTTTTCTGCCTTTTCCTTCAATTACCATTTTTTTTTGCTAACATAAACCTAGTTTGTCATTGTCTGAAGTCAAGAGTAAAGGCCAAATATTAAAAATTCTGAATGAGAAATTACTTGTAATGTGAGCTCCATCCTGTGTATTAACTTCAGCCATTTGTCTACATTTGGCAAATCTCTGGGACCTCAAATTCTAGGGAAATGTTTCTAATAATGCTAATATTTTACAATTTGTGAACTAGAGGTGTTTGTTTGTTTGTTTGTTTTTAAGATTTAATGTACTGTTGGAAGATGGGGGGATGTTCCTCCACCACTTTTGATGTTTCTTCCTTGTGGATGAAATGTAATTAGTATAACTTCTGACCTGCCTTTTTATTAGGTCTTCCTCTGGGGAGTAATTTATTGGATAAATTTGAAATGTAAACACCTAGGCATGTTCTGCTCAGCTTCTCTTCTTCCTCTGGGGAGCTAGCAGCTCACAGGGGTTGCAGTTGTGCTCTGTTCTTCAGGGCAAGCTCTGTTCTGCTCCTGCCCAGGGAAGTCTCACATGACCTGGGTAGGGTACATCTGCCTAATTCTGGAATTCTTTTAACTAAACTATACCCTCCAATCTAGTTTTATCAGCAATAAAGTTAGTATTTTAATTCTCCATGTTCCACTCTTTTGTTGTATTGCTTATATGTATATAACCCACGTGGGAAAGAGAAGTGCTTTACTGGGACTGTCAGAAACTCACAATACACATCCCATTAGATTGCTGTTGACTAGATGTCTCATTAGCCATCTTCAATATACATGAGTCAAATGCAAGACTATCTGAATTCTTAAATTTGAAATCTTTCAGAGGAGGATTTTTGGACAGATCCAACAGACAAAATCAGTAAGGATATGCTGAACTCATCACCATCAATGAACTGGATATAATTGATATCTACAGACTACTTCATCTAACAAGACACATTATTCATTCACCAAAGTAGACTACGTTCTTGGCCACAAGGTAGAGCTTAATAAATTTAAAAGAATAGAGATGACACTATGTCTGCTCTCAGATCACAATGGAATTAAGTATCAATAACAGAAAGATAACTGGAAAATCCCCAAATTTGTGAAGATTTTAAATAACACACTTCTAAATAACACATGGGTCAAATAAGAAATCTCAAGAGAAATTTAAAAATATTTAGAACTAAATGAAAATGAAAACATAACTTATTGGGGTGCCTGGGTGGCTCAGTTGGTTAAGTGACTGACTTCATTTCAGCTTGGGTCACGAACTCATGGTTCATGAGTTTGAGTCATGCATTGGGCTCCACAGCTGGCAGTGTGGAGCTTGCTTGGGATTCTCCCTCTTTCCCTCTCTGCCCCTCCCCAGCTCATGCTGTTTCTGTCTCTCTCAAGATAAATAAACTTAAAAAAAAAAAAAAAAAAAGACAACTTAGCAAAATTGGTGGTGAAAGCAGTGCATAGAGGGAACTTTATAACAGTGCATACATTAGAAAAGAAGAAAGCTAAAATCAATAATTCAAGTTTCTACCTTATGAAACTAGAAAAAGAGTGAATTAAATCCAAAGTAAGCAGGAGAAAGAATTAGAGCAGAAATCAGTGATATTGAAAACAGGATTTCAATAGACAGAGTCAAGGAAACCAAAAGCTAGGTCTTTGAAAAGATAAAGAAAATTAATAAACCTATATAAAGCCAGGCTAAAAAAATAGAGGACACAAATTAGAAATGAAATATCAGAAATGAAAAAGGGGCATCATCATTACAAATCCCAAAGGATAATAAAGGAATATGAGTAATACCTCTATACCCCCAAATTTAATAACCTAGATGAAATGGACCAACTCCTTGGAAAACACAATTTGCCAAAATTCACGCAAGAAGAAACAGATGATCTGAATAGGCCTATCTCTATTAAATAAATCAAATCAGCAATTAATAACCTTCTAAAATACAAAGCACCAAGCCAGGTGGGTTCACTGGTGAGTTCTACCAAACATTTAAAAAATTATACCAATTTTCTACAATTTCTTTCAGAAGACAGAAGCAGAAGGAATGCTTCCTAACTCATTCTATGGGGCTGGCAATACCCTAATACCAAAACCAAAGCCATTACAAGAAAAGTAAACTAGACCAGTTGTTCCCATGACCATAGACACAAAAATCCTCATTACAAATCCAGATTAGTAAATCAAATCCGACAGTCAGTGCATAAAAAGTAAGATTTATCACCAGATATGCAAGGTTGGTTCAACATTTAAAAATCAATGTAATCCATTACATCAACAAACTAAAAATGAAAAATCACATAAATATATCAATAGATGCAGAAAAAACATCAGACAAAATTCATCATCTATTCATGATAAAAGCATTCAGTAAACTAGGAATAGAGGGGAACTTCCTCAACTTGATCAAGACTGTCTCCAAAACCCTAGCGCTAACATCATCCTTAATGGTGAGAAACTCCAAATTTTCCCACTAAGATCAGGTACAAAGCAAGAATTTCCCATTTCACGACCTCTTTTAAAAATTGTACAGAAAGTCCATGCTAATGTAATAATGCAAGGAAAGGATATTAAAGCTATACAGATTGGGAAAGAAGAAATAAAACTGTCTTTCTTCACATTTGAGATGAATAGACAAATTCCTGGAACCAACAGGCAATTATAGCAAGGTTAAAGGATACAAGGTTAATATAAAAAAAAAAAATCAATTGCTTTCCTTTATATCAGCAATGAACAGGTGGAATTTGAAATTAAAAACATAGTACCATTTACATTAGCACCCCCCCCAAATGAAATACTTAGGTATAAATCTAACAAAATATGTATAAGATCTATATGAAGAAAATTATAAAAGTGATAAATAAAATTAAAGAAGTAAATGGAGAGATAGTCTATATTCATGGATAGAAAGACTCAGTATTGTCAAGATGTCAGTTCTTCCCAGTTTGACCTATAGATTTAATGCAATTCCAGTCAAAATCCCAGCAAGTTATTTGGTGGATATCAAGCACCTGATTCTAAAGTTTATATGGAGAGGCAAAAGAGCCAGAATAGCCAACGCATTATTGAAGAACAAAGTTGAAGAACTGACCTGACCTGACTTCATCACTTACTACAAAGCTATAGAAATCAAGAAAGTATTGTCTTTTCTTGGTGAAAGAAGGGACAAATAGATCAATGGAACAGAATAGCCCAGAAATAGACCTAAATAAATACTGTCAACTGATCTCTTACAAAGGAGCACTGGCCATACCATGAAGCAAAAGTAGTCTTTTGAACACATGGTGCTGGAACAACTGGCCATCCACATGCAAAAGATGAATCTAGACACAGACCTTACACCTTTCACAAAAATTAACTCAAAATAGATGACAGACCTACGTGGAAAATGCAAATCTATAAAAATCTTAGAAGATAATACAGGAGAAAACCTAGATGGCCTTGGGTATGGTGATGACTCTTAAGATGCAACACCAAAGGCACAATCCATGAATGAAATAATTGATAAGCTGGACTTCACGAAAACCAAAAACTCAATCTCTGTGAAAGACAGTGTGAAGAGAATGAGAAGACAAGTCACAGAGTGGAATACAATATTTGCAAGAGACATCTGATAAAGGACTATGATCCAAAATATACAAACAACTCTTAAAATCCAACAATAAGAAAACAAACAACCTGATTAAAAAATGTGCGAAAGAGGGCCCTTGGCTGGCTTGGTTGGTAGAGTGTGTGACTCTTGATCTCATGTTGGGTGTGGAGCCTGCTTAAAAATACATAAATTAATAAAGGGCGAAAGACCTTCACATCTCACCAAAGAAGATACACGTAGATAGCAGCTAAGCATATGAAAAGGTATTCCACATCCCATGTTATCAGGGAAATTCAAATGAAACCACTACAAACCTATTAACATGGCCAAAATCTGGAACACAGACAACACCAAATTCTGGAGAGGATGCAGACCAACAGAAATTCTCATTCATTGCTGGTTATTATGCAAAGTGACACAGTCACTTTGGAAGACAGTTTGGCAGTTTCTCACAAAGCTAAACATACTCCAGGATCCAGCAATTGCACTCCTTGGTATTTACCTAAAGGAGTTGGAAACTTATGAACACACAAAAACCAGTGCATGGATGTTTCTAGAAGCTTTATTCATAATTGCTAAAACTTGGACGTAATGAAAATGTACTTCAGTAGGTGAATGAATAAATAAACTGTAGTATCAGACAATGGAATATTCAGTGCTAAAAAGAGGGTTTTGCTTTTTGTAAGATTGAACAGACGTCACTGGGATTGTATACAGAAAGCTCAGAAAACATTAGAATTATCCTCTTAAAAATAAGCTATTGTCCCCTCCAATAATTTAACCATTTTCCTGGTTGTATGATTTCTGCACCGTCATCTGGATTTAGGAATCCCAGTAGTCAGTAAATTACACAGTGCCCGTTTTCAGTCTGTTGTTTATGCCAGACACGCCCTAACAGTCTTTGGTGTGAGCAGTAACGTGACTTAGCAAAAGGAAATTTGAGTTGGTATCTATCTCCTTTGAGCTTCCATAGCTGTTGGACCTTCTTTTATAAGATGCTGTGTTTTCTTTTTGTTTTTGTTTGTTTGTTTCTTTCTTTTTTTTTAACCACATGATATGGTCATTTCTGGTTTTAACTTGTCGTCTTTGATGGCAACTTCTTTTGGCAACACTTGGCCAGTTGTATGTCCTTTGTATTCCCAAACTGTGTAATATTTCTCAAATTTCAATAATTATGTTGAAGAACAGAAGAGAAAGTGGGCAAAGAACACAGAAGGAAAGCTAGGAGGGAGAGTGGAAGGAAAGAAGGTAAATACGTAGATGAGAGCTAGGGCATTAGGGTCGCATGGCTATAGACAAGAAGGCAACTACATAGGAAGGGAACGTATGTTGTGCCAATAATTCAGGCTGTGCAGTGACTCTAGCAGCCATGGTAGATGTTTCCTGTCATGGTCCATACGGAGAGCTGCAGCAGCAGGACCAGAGGTCCGTGGTCATCCAAACTCCACAAGTAGACACTCCTGTTGCAAAGCTCAGAAATCTACGCGAGAAAGTTATTAGAGGGATATAGGGATATTGGGACTCAGGAAACCTAAGGGCATGAAATGTGGCTTATATGCAAAACGACCTGAAACTGGGCACTGGACAGTGAGCAGGGGCCAAGTCAGAAACACATTCACACAAATCTTCTCTGGAACCCCATGGTTTCTTGTCTCTTCTCCCTGTGTGTCTGCTTTGTTATTATTTTTTTCTTTCTACAGACTGATTTCTTCAGTTTTTCCTTCTTGTGCCTAACTCATAACAGTCATCTCCAAGTGCCTGCCTCAGCCCTTTACTTGACCTGACCTTGAACTTAACAGAAGTTAGCTTATGAAATCTGTGTCCCAACCTCAAACTCTCTGGAGATGGAATTTCATGTGCCTCTCTCCCAGGCGCCCTGGATTCTGTCAGTCTGTGGTACTCACCCACAGCGTCACCCGGCAGGAGGGAAGGACAGGGTCACAGCTGCTTTCATCTGAAGCCGTGGCAGGGGCGGATTCTTGCATAGAAATGAGAAGGCAATTATTGCATCTTTAGTATACTGCGTACCCCTAGAAATATGATCAAGGTGGAGGATCCCCCAGCCTAGGATGAAATTTCATCTTAGGTCAGAACTGATTTGGGCTTAAACTTAATGGAGTTTGAGTGAAAGTTGTCTTCCTGTCAAAATGGTACAGCTTTTCCAGATTTTGTTCTGGGCAAAATAAGATTGTTAAAGGATTTTTTCTGAGGACCTCTGCTTCTAGAAAGATGGAGCGGACATGCTTTTCTATTCTACCCACTGAGTATAACTAAAAACCTTGAACATTATATAAAACAGATCTACCAAAAAAGGTGGAGAGAGGAAGGCAGACCAGCTAGGGACCTTGGGATTCGAAAACAACACTGGGGTGAATTCCTTGAGCTTTCCTTTGCCTTGTATATCCCAGACATGGAGCCAAAGAAGCCAGCAACTGGAAACACCAAAGGCCACAGACACAAAAAGTGCCCAGCAAAACCGTGGTCTCTCTACCCACAGGACCAGAGAAGGGGCAACCTAACAGGACAGAAAACTTTTGGACAACAGCTACTCTACAGCAACCAACACCACAGAAACAAATTGTGTTCTCCTCCAACCTTGACCAACAAAGCGTGGCGTCCAGACTTCAACGCTCACCAGGTAGTCACGAGGCACTCCACCCTCCACCGGGAGTCAGGACTTTGGTCTTCCAGTGGTAATAGGACCACCCCAGTGTCACCATGTGGGGAGCTGGAACACCCTTCCTGCCAGAGAAAGCCAGCTAAAACAGGTTTCAAGAAGATCCAGAGTCTCATAACACAATATGAAATGTCCAGGTTTCATTAGAAAATCATGCATCAACAAAAGGGTTTCAATGGTACAGTAACTAAAATCTAAACCAGGAAATAAAGGCCAAGAAATGCTCATGTGACTGTTAAAGTATTTAATCTTTTTTAAGAAAATGTTTATTTATTTTGAGAGAGAGAGAGAGAGATAGTGAGCAGGGGAAGGGCAGAAAGAGAGGGAGACTGGATCCGAAGTAGGCTCAGTGATGACAGCAGAGAGCCCCATGCAGGGCTTGAACTCGCCAACCATGAGATCATGACCTAAGCTGAAGTCAGTTGCTTAACCGACTGAGCCACCCAGGTGTCCCTAAAGTATTTAATCTGACAAGTAACTGACATTTTTTTTAATGTTTTTATTTATTTTTGAGACAGAGTGAGACAGAGCATGAGCAGGGGAGGGGCAGAGAGAGAGGGAGACACAGAATCGGAAGCAGGCTCCAGGCCCTGAGCTGTCAGCACAGAGCCTGACGTGGGGCTTGAACCCACAGACTGTGAGATCATGACCAGAACTGAAGTCGGATGCCCAACCGACTGAGCCACCCAGGCACCCTAATCTTACAACTTAGACTGGAGAGAAATCCAAGTAATTTCAGCCCTCAGTTGTTTATTTCAACATATTTCAAGAATGCTAACAGGTAGAAGCAGATAAAGACTTATAACTGAGTTTAGGCCCTGAGCTTATGCTGTGCTGCATATATGAAAGATAGAGCCCTTGGGAAGAGAGTTTGAAAGGAGAATAGAATGGAAGGAACAAGATTATCCAGAGAACCATGAGGATCTTGAGTTACAAGGTCAAAGCATCAAGATGTATGATGGGATCTATACACTAGGGAATTTTTCTGGAAATATCTGGAAAATAAAGCTAGTAAGATTCTTGGAGGAGTATGGTTTTGCTTTTACTGGAGAGGTATTTTATATTTTTCTAAGTAAGTAGATGGCCTATTTAGTTGCCCATGTCAGTAAAAGTTAAAAATGCTTTAAAAAATCTTAAAAATTTCCATCGCTCCTGTATATTGTCATTGCTGATCAGTCCACAGATTTCTGGATGAATTTTGAACATTTTTCAAAAAGCGGAAAAGATATCATTCTTAAGTGAAGAAAAATACTGCCAATTCTTTAAATAATTTATTTTGCACCACTCCCATCCCCCAGGTCTGGCACGCTTAGCGCTCACATATCTGTAATGGGGGTATGAGGGATGAATGAGCTGTTTAATTGTGTAACCAAGTTTGCCTTCTTTTAATGTCTGAGAAGAAGGGGAAGAGAAAGATCAGATGTGTTGACTTAAGGGTAAGTAATAACCGAATGCTTTTTGAGGGGCTAGATGAGTATCAGAGAAATGGTTTATGTAAACTTTGGTTTCTGCCCGCTGCTGATGCCCACCCAGAATGCTCTCTATAAAACCTTCAGTCTTGCTCTCCTCAGGTTCAGCCTTCCTGAATTTACCATATAAACTTTTAATGAGTGCCCTATTTGCAAACCTCCCTTCCGGATTGGCAAACACAAGTTGATAGGGAACGTCTATGCCTTTTTTCTTATAATTTCCCTTTCCTTATACTTCCCCCGCTTAACCTTACTTACCAAGGCAGGAATCACACACACACCACAGAGAGTACACTTAGTGGCTAAAGGAAAACAAAAAGCCAACATTTACAGTGGTAGTTTACAGCATTTTTGCACTGTGATTTCAGAATGAAATGATGTCAAATCATGTTGTACAGCTAAAGCTAGTATGACAGTATTTGTCAATTATGTCTCCCTAAAGCTGGAAAAGAAAAGAAGGGTTTTAGAAAAGGGTGAAATGCGTTAGGCACTTTGATTTAGAAAAAAATTAACTACCTGAAATTTAAATTTAAAAAATAAATAAATGAATAAAAATCGTATCTGTTTTAGCCTATGTGGAAGTTTTTAGACATAAAACAAACGCTTCTTAGTAAATGCTAGAACCTACCTAATTGTTGAAGGATAAAGTGACATATAACGATACCTGGAAACAAAAGGAAGAAAGGGTTGAGATCTGTTATATTTTGATTTAAAGTAAGCAACTAGAATGCATTAGTGCTATTAGCTATCTTGTAAGATAATTTTACAAATAGAGAAAAGATTTGATTTACTGTTCAAACAAAGCAAAGCCACTTAACTCTCAGTATTATTCCCTTCTTATTGTGTATTCTGTCTTTCCTCTGGAATGTACATACAAAATGTGAATTAAATTTAGAATTTGAATGAGGAATAAATTCCGAAAAAATTATTCAGTTATGTTGAATTAGTAGATCAGCCATAATCACACCCCCTCAAATGTGCATGTTTGTAAGAGCAGTACAATTAAAACAGGGTACTTTGAGACTGTGCTGTTACTGTTTGTCAGCTGCTTTTCAAACACTGAAATGCCAGTAGATCATGCAACCAGTACAAATTTGATTATGTCATCGAAGGACTATAATGCTCTAAAGAAAAGCCATTCTTTTTTCATATATTCTTTAAAGAATAAGAATACTTTTTCAATGGAGAACTCACGTGCCCCTATAATCAGAAGATGTCAGTGGTCTTTTCAAAAAAATTCCAGGGGCTTCTGGGTGGCTCAGTCAGTTAAGCAGCCAACTCTTGATAGCGGCTCAGGTCATGATCTCATGGTTTGTGAGGTGGAGCACCCCCTACCTCCCCACCCCCTGTTTGGCTCTGCACTGAGAGTTCGGAGCCTGCTTGGGATTCTCTTTCTGCCCCTCCCCACTTGTGTGTGTGCACACGCACACACTCTCAAAAGAAAGAAATAAAACATAAAAAAATTCCAACAAAATTTAAACATTGTCAAGTTTTGAAAGAAAAAAGAAATCACTTCTTTTTTTTTTTTTTTTTTTTTTTTGAGAGAGAGAGAGAGAGAGGGAGAGAAAGAATCTCAAGGAGGCTCCACACCCAGGGTCAAGCCTGACGGCGGGGTGGCGGGGGCTCAATGTCACAATTGTGAGATCATGACCTGAGCCGAAATCAAGAGTCAGACGCTTAACCGACTGAGCCACCTACACACCCAGAAATCATTTCTAATCTCATTATCTTGATAAAATTTTCATTTTGGCTCATTTTTTCCTGATTTTGACCCCATGCAGTTGTTACTATTTTTCAAACAAATTGTGTTCTCTTTTTCCTTAACAATGTTTTACCCTAAAATCTATTTTTTATACAATTATCATAATTACTGTTTGTGATAGTTGTAATAATCTCATTTATGGGAACTTATCATATAGAAAGTATTCAGCAAAGAAAAAATACTTTATATAAAGATGTTCATGATACCCTTACATATAGTAATACTTAAAGTAATGATCACATAATAGTAATATATTACTGAATAATATAAAAGTAAAATAATGAATACAGTCACTGTCCAGCAATGGTAAATCATGGCCTATAAACTGCATGGAATATGACATTAGTGTTTTCAATAGTGGCCGAAAGGCTGAACACTCTGATTCACTCTCTGGTCAGCTCCATGGACTCTTAATGGTCGAGTGTCAGGGTTGGTTGAGTAATATTTCTGTGCTGCCTTCTGTGTTATGTTTACAACAAAACGTCTTATTTGACAGTCAGAACGTGAGAAGAAATGAGTAAGAGAGGCCCGGGGATGGCAGTTAGAACAAAAGTGAAATACACCCTAAAATGTGGCAGTGCCACAAGCAGAGATGAGTTGACAAATTGTAGACGTTTTTCTTTCCCCTCAGGATTTTCTATAACGAGGGACTAAAATGCTGGGCTGACTTAGGTCACCTGGCTCCGGAAACCAGAATAAGGGAATCTGGATATAGGTCAGAACGGCAAAGATACCATGTGGAGGGACTGATTACACTTCACTGAGGTGCTGAATTGAGATGCTGGCTGCAGGCAGCCTGGGTGGGGCAAGTCCCACACAAATCAGAATGTCCAGCTCCCAATGCAAACTGCAAATGCTCCTTCAGTGGAAAGAGCCAAGGCCATGGTTGATGCCCACAGTATCCTTGCCGTTCTGACCTATATCCATACAGGCAGGGCAGATTGGCCAGGTCAAATTTGGACTTTGGGTTTTCACTGGGTATACTTATTCCACTGGTAATATATTTAAGAAATGTCTTAAAGTTTATTTATTTTGAGAGAGAGTGGGAGCACCAGTGAGGGAGGGGCAGAGAGACAGAGGGAGAGAGAGAGAATCCCAAGTAGGTTCCATGTTGTTAGCGCTTGATCCCATGACCCTGGGATCATGACTTGAGCCAAAATCGAGTTGGATGCTTAACTAACTGAGCCACCCAGGTGCCCCTAAGAAATGTCTTAATTTCATGTCATTATCTTTAAATTTTTAAAAAATATTTATTCATTTTTTGAGAGACAGAGAGAGAGCACAAGCAGGGGAGGGGCAGAGAGAGGGGGAGACACAGAGTCCAAAGCAGGCTCCAGGCTCTGAACTGTCAGCACAGAGCCTGATGTGGGGCTTGAACTCATGAAATGCGAGATCATGACCTGAGCCGAAGTTGGATGCTTAACCGACCGAGCCACCCATGCGCCCCTCATGTCATTATCTTTAACAAAGGTTCCTCAATATATGTAAAAATTAAACTAAAAATAAAAGTGGATTAGGGTTTTCCTGAATAGGTTCATTGTTCATTGATACTTCATTCATAAATGTTCTATTTCAGGGGTGCCTGGGTGGCTCAGTAGGTTGAGCGTCTGACTTAGGCTCAGGTCACGATCTCGCGGTTTGTGAGTTTGAGCCCTGCATCAGGGTCTGTGCTGACAGCTCAGAGCTCGGAGCCTGCTTCGGATTCTGGGTCCCCCTCTCTCTCTGCCGCTCCCTGCTCATGCTCTGTCTTTCTCTGTCTCTTAAAAATAAATAAATGTTGAAAAAAAGTAAAAAAAAATAAAATAAATGTTCTATTTCACTTATTCATCGGAAGGTAAAGGAAAATATCTTACATTTTAAATGTCATACTTATTTTGAAATGAATATCAAAATGATTGCAAAATATTTTAGTGCAATGAGATAGTAGCCTACAGTATTAATCTATGCATTTTTTTTTGGTCTCCCCTGTGACCCCTACCATGTGCCCCTCAGTCAGGCAGCAGGGAAGGTTAATATTAACATTTCTCGGTGTATGGTTATTAGAACAGCAAGGCGAGGACTAATAAGTAAGGGGCTCGACTAAAAAAAAGTGAATGTTCGGTTTCATGTTCTCAAATAACACATTCATTGCAGGAATAGCAGTTGGAAAGGAAAAGTTTTTTGAGTTGTAGGAAAATCAGTGTCAAAACTCAGAACTCTGGAGAACTGAAGTATATAAAATATTATGCCACAAAAACAAGGTAGAGAGGGCTATTACACAGATCCAGGTAGCCCACCTACCAAGACTAGACAAAGTTATATCTCTCTAGGGGAAGAGGAGAGTAAGCAAGGAAAGCCACGATTAGGGGATGAAAGGAGGGAATGAAGGACTCCATGCAGGAGTGCACTGCAACTCTTGTTTCCTTGGTGGGAACTGGGTGACAGGCAAGGTTCCAGATTTCTCCTACATTACAGCATGGGTCATGATGTCTAGGCAAAGTGGCAAGGAGAGCATCGGAAGCCTTACCCTCTCCCTAAGATGGACACAGAAACAGGCAGAGAGGGCTGTTGAACATACGGAACCCCACAGTTAGGACATGAGTGATGCAGAAGAACTGCCAAGGAGTTTAGGCTGCGGGCCAGGTGGGACTATGGCCATGGGACTACGGACTATAGATGTCCCACATTAGAGACCAGTGAGAATGAGGACCAGCAGGAAATGCCAGGATGAGCAGATGACAGCTGGGCCCCGAGGCACACCTGCTGCCTATGCCTGGATGTTGTAGATCTTTCTGTATCTTTGATGCAATGTTGGAGAAATAGAAAGGGGATGGGAAGGGCATTGTGCATCGGCCAAGGAAATTCTGCCGGACTAGCATTAATTTTATGTCATCAGTGAAACGAGGGCTCGAGAAAGAAAATAAGTTTAGTTATAGAAAAATAGATATGTTTTTGCCTATCTGAACTCGCAGGCTATGAGATTCAATGTCTCTACATAGTTATTAGTACAAAGACCTCTTCAAAAATTTATATCAGAACCTGACATATCCAAATAAAATTAAGCATCTTAAAATAATCACATGTAAAAGGTTAAATATCAACCCTTGGAGGGAGATTTTCATTTTATAAATTCATTCCATCAAAATGTAATGCATTTGGAAGGGGATCTTGCTCAGTTTCCACAGCGTTCTTATGACATAAATGTCAGCACTGTTACAGTAGTTTCCTTTGTGGAAAAAAAATATTGTAACATTTAAACTAAGTTTAAATGAGGACTTTGATTCAGGGGAATCAATAGGTTAGAACTTTGCCTTTTCTCTCTTTGCGGAAACAGGTGTATTCCGAATACTGGGTCACTGTTAAGCTGAATCTGTATCTAGTTCTTTGAGAAGAGCTTTCTGCTTTGAACATGGAGGTGCTCTTCCAGCTATCATGGTTCTTTTTTTTTTTTTAAGTTTATTTATTAATTTTGAGATAGAGCACGAGCAGAGAAGGGGCAGAGGGACAGGGAGAATCCCAATCAGGCTCTACCCTGTCAGCACGGAGCCCATCCTGGGGCTCGAACCCACGAAACCGTGAGATCATAACCTGAGCTGAAATCAAGAGTTGGAGGCTCAGTGACTAAGTCACCCACGCGTCCCCCAGCTATGGTGTTTCTGCAGTCCCATGGACACAGCTAATTTGTCCAAAGGTATACAACTGACCTAGGCCGGGCCAATCAGATTCTGTTCCAGAAATTCAGAACTTAAAAACAGAGACTAGGAGTTTTTGGTAACTGAGACACTGGAAACTCATGTGGTGAGGTTCCCAGAGCAGCCCTACGTGGATCCTGAAAGCTTGTTTTTCATCAATCCTTGAATTTCATCAGCTTTTCTAAAAACATCCTACCATCAGTTTTGCTTAACTAGATTGGTTTCTAGTCCTTAAAAACAAAAGGGTCTAAAATCCTACTTATAAATTTACTAGAAACAATTTAGGCAACAAGGCCCTACTCCAATGACCTGGGTGAAATCAGGTCTTGCTTGGGATGCTGGCCTCTATTTTCCTGACTGAATACACATCTCACATTAAGCATGTAAAAACACACACACACTAAACAAAGTGTTCTTCCTGAAATCAGCTCACAAAGGTTGTTGAGGCAACCCTGTAAAACTTAGCCCTTGTTCCTGGAGTCTTTTTTTAAAGAGAAAAATAATTTTCTGTGTTCATCTAATTTATTCTTAGATCATCACAATTACTTACCAATGGCATGTATGCACCTGTTGGGTACTATAGAACTTCTCAAACCTTGGAATCAGATTAGACACCACCACCCTTGTTTCCTGTTCTAAATTGATGTTTCCAAGTCATGCTTGCTTATTTTTTATCACAGCAATCGCTGACAACTCAGCTTCACAAGGTATGGTGTTATGGAAACAGATATAGTGTGATCTCATGTTAACGTTGTGAAACTAATTCGAATGAGCTGTTTGTCCATTGTCCGATAAATGGTGCTGTATTTCTCTCAAAAATGTAAACAGCCCGGGGGCCCCCATTGTGACTTGGCTGCTGTAATTCTGTCAATTTTTTGTTTGTATACATTTTGAAGCTAGGTCACTGGGCATCTAGTATTATAATTGTTAAGCTTCTCATAGCGGGTTGGATGCTTTTATCATTCAGGAAAATCTGTCTCTCAAAATGCTTCTTGCCTACATTATTTGATAAGAGGATTTCTGAAAACGTGTCTTTCTGTTTCAGCGAAACTGTTCTTGACAGCATTTGAAACCTGTTCTAGAGAATATTTATATGTGCTTCCTGATGAGAAAATATTAGGGCTGCTTGAAAGTGAAATTAAGATTCCGGAGTACTCTTTTCTGGCTTATTCCTGTCGATTCTGTAAATGTTATTTAAAATAATTCATACCGAGTTTTAGAGAGCCCTAAGTGGCCCACACACCCTTTTGCACAGGTCTGCTCTTTGGAGTCCTACTCTGTCCCAGGGAGTCTGCCCACTGGAGGAAACCTCTCATCCCGGCCAGCACCATGACTTTTCATTTTGCCTCCCTTCCCTTTTCCCTTGGAGACCTGTAAGTGTACTCTTTAGGTCGAAGGGAAGAAACTCAATGTCTTACTCACAAAGTTTTACTTATAAAATTTAAAAGTCTGCAGAGTGAACTGTGAGCTGCCCATTTCCCATCAGACATGTAAAGGGCTTGCGTGTCCCTCTTGTCCTTATAACAAGAAAAAGCTGAACAAACTGAAAATCAAGACCTGCACTTAGATTTCTCAGAGGATGCAGGTCACAAGGCCAGACATTGCCTCAAGCATTGAAGAGATAGGTGAACACAGAGAATTACGGTTTAATGGGAGCAGAAGGCAGTCCCAGGGTAGAAAAACTTACACTAATTGATGAATTTCTGGAGGCTTAGTGCAGATGAGCTAGAGAGTTAAAATCTCTAGGAGGCTCAGTTTTAGGAGTCTGCCATGCTTTTGTTAGATTTACCTCCCAGTGCCCCACCAAGTTCTCAAGGTGAAGATCAGAGAAAAATCTGGTGCGTCTGGTGGCAGGAAGGGGTAAGGTCTCTTTGAAATCTGCCCAGAGCATTCTGTTCTTTTGAACAAAATCCTGCCTGCTGGAGACATTATTTATCAGAGGCTCCCTGACTTAGGGGCAGGGAAACACCCAACTATACCTCCCTCTAGCCTTCCATGTGGGAGAAGAAAACACCCAACTACTGCCCCCTCTAGCCTTCCTGTTTCATCTGAAGTTGAGGAGCATGTTTGAAGATCACATCCCAGGGGCACAGGCTCACTAAAAGGTTGAGACCTGGTCACAGGACTAATAGAATACTTCCCCTCTCCCCACCTGTTACTACCACATGGCCTGTGCCTCTGTATAATAACTAGGGATTACAACAGAAGGGACTGTCTGCCTCAGATCCTATGTAAGAAGGAGTGTCTAGGGAAACCCAACAGACAACAGGGGAGACAAAAAACAATGAAGGTAGAAGGAATTTTAGCCTCTGACACCTGCAGCCACAAGAGTAAACACAATCTGACTTCTATACAGACAAACATGAAACCTCGCACTGACAGCCCATTTAACTGTGAGTTGCCTTGACCCAGGATCTGATCACGCAACCTCAGATGAAAGTAGGAGGCCTTACCCTTCTCAGAGAGTCAAAGGAACTCTGTTCTCTAAATAAAAATATTGCAGTATTTGCAAGTTCCTAACTGGCCACTTGACAATATTCTCTTTATTTTGCAAATAGTTTTTTTTTTAGAAATTACATATTGAATACTATGCAGGGATATTTATAACCTGCAATGCATAAAGAACAATAGTAACTAGAACACATGAACACCTGTCTCCTGCCAACGGGCCTGTGAATAGGATTATCCTAGGGCTCTTCAAGGCCTAGTGGATAATCCTGGACCCTAGCCTTCTACCTGTACCACAAGGGAAATTCTCCTGAACTTTGTATTTGTCATCCTCTTGCTTTTCTTTATAGCTTTTCTGTAACTTTAAACTTTTATTAATTTTTTGAGAGAGAGAGAGAGAGACAGAGACAGAGAATTTGTGGCAGAGGGGCAGAGAGAGAGGGAGACACAGAATCTGAAGCAGGCTCCAGGCTCCGACCTGTCAGCACAGAGCCCGACCTGAGGCTTGATCCGCGAGATCGTGACGAACCGCGAGATCATGACCTGAGCCGAAGTCGGACGCTTAACTGACTGAGTCACCCAGGGGCCCCAACTTTTCTGCAACTTTATAACCAAGAGATGTTTTTTAGTTTTGCACAGTTTTGAACGTTATATAAATGCAACCGTCCTAGGTGGATTCTTCTGCAGATATTTTATCAATGATGAGATTCATCCATAACAATACATGTGGTTGTAGTTCATCTCTTGATTTTCTTGGCACTAGTTTCTCTTTTGTTAAGGTGTATTATTGTTCTGTAGTTTGGGTTGAGTCATTAAGGACCTATGTCAGCCTGTTATTATTGTACATTTTCATGTATGTTTTATATATGTTTATTTTATGTATATTGTCCACTGGTCATAAGTATTTTCCCTTTTTAGTCCCTCCCATTCACTCCCATTAACACATGGGGCTTGGGCCCAATAGTCTCTCATGGGCTCCCTTTCTTCCTCTGTGACTACAACATTCAGAGGCAGGAAAAGAGAGAGGCTCCCCCAGGTGTGTTTTAAAACCTCTCCAGAAGCCCCTCAGAGCCTTCCCTCACATCTTTTTGCCATTCCTAACCCGTTCACTGGCAAGAGCAATATAATTATGATGGCCGAGGCTAACAAGATGGAGGAACAGCCAGCTTCCTTGAAGCGTACCGCCTCCCCAAATGCAGACTGAGGTAACACTCTCTCAGACAGAAGTGAACAAGGGGAAAGAGAGCACTTGCCACACAACCCTGCCGCCTCACAGGGTGACAGTGGAGATGAAATGATGGAAGACAAGCAAAAGATGAACAAATGATGTAAGAAAAACCAAAAAATATAAGATGTCATTAGATTGAGAAACTTAAAGCATAAAATATGTTATTTCCTAAGAAACTACTATCTTCGCAGTTTTCAAGAATAACTAAGAACAAAATAAAAAATAGTATTTTTATAGGTGTGTTCTGAAAAACCAGTATTTGAGATGTGCCTTATTTCAACAACTACCATCCAGGACACAGTGGAATCCAGGGTCTATGAGATGAAAGACCCTCTAAGTTCTGGGGTCTTACTCTTGTAATAGACAGTTGCTGGCATTCTGTTAGATTTGTAAACTGAGGTGGTAGACTAAATTTCCTGTTCTTCTTGGGACGCCTGCGTGGCTCAATCAGTTAAGCGTCCAACTTCAGCTCAGGTCACGATCTCACAGTTTGTGAGTTCGAGCCCCGTGTCGGGCTCTGTGCTGACAGCTCAGAGCCTGGAGCCTGCTTCAGATTCTGTCTCCCTCTCTCTCTATCTGCCCCTCCCGTGCTTATGCTCTGTCTCTCTCTCTCTCAAAAATAAACAAACATTAAAATTAAAAAAAATAAATTTCCTGTTCTTTGTGACTTAGGAAAAATAAAACTTAAGAAGGAATTTAATAAGATACTTGAGGCTTAGGCTTTTATAAAGGAGTATCTTTCCTATGAACATTGCCACATTATTTAAAAATCAGCTTTGAATTTAGATTTTAACTTTTTTTTTTTTTTTTTTTTGTCTAATATTGTCTTGAATGAGAACATGGTTGACAAGACTCACCCATTTGAAGTTTTCTAGGAGAGATTACATTGGTTAAATAATTTGGAGAAATTAAAGGCTTTATATTAGATATAGTAATTCTACAATTATTAATTGATAACCAAAATATCATTATATTAAGTATAATAAGCTTTCTAAATATTTATATTGTCTTCTATCTCTTAAGTTGGAACTTTGGTAGCAAGATACGGTTTAAATATTTGATTTGTGTTACATATAAAGATAGAAGTTATGTCTACTGAAAGTGACTTTATATTGTGGAAAAAGACATTTTTGACACATTTCTTTTACAGTTTACTTAGATCTGAGCTTTTGGTCTTGAGAGCATTATGGCCAGTTTTATAAATCTACTAAATCTACAAGGCATTTTGATGCAAGAGTAAAGAATGGAAATAATATAAATAAATTTATAATAGAGTTTTATAAAAGCGGTAGCTGGGAATGAGGCATTGTGGTAAAACTGAGCAAAATTACACACCTTGTCCACATGCTGTGTCCATTTAAAATTGGAGATCATAAAGAGAAATAAATCTTTTCTTCTGTTAGGTCCATAAGTTGTTGTTTTGCTTTTTTATTTAATTTTTTTAATTAAAAATTTTTTTCGAATGTTTATTTCTTTTTGAGAGAGAGACACAGAGTGCAAATGGGGGAGAGGTAGAGTGAGAGGGAGACACAGAGTCCAAAGCAGGCTCCAGGCTCTGAGCTCAAAGCCTGCTCTGAGCTCAAAGTCGGCACAAAGCCTGATGTGGGGCTTGAACCCAAGAGCTGCAAGCTCATGACCTGAGCTGAAGTCATACGCTCAACCAACTGAGCCACCCAGGTGCCCCTGTTTTCCTTCCTTCCTTTCCTTCCTCTCTTTCTTTCTTTCTTTCTTTCTTTCTTTCTTTCTTTCTTTCAAGTGAAGAGAGGAGGTAGAGAAAAAGAATTACAGAGAAAAGATCCTGAGCAATGGTAAGAAGGGGAGAGAAAACAATAAATGTCAAAACTCAAGGAATTTTGTGTGGTGAGCACAAAGTCAAGGGTAGTGTGTAATGGGAGAAGAGCCTAGAGACTCAAGCAGGGGCCAATGATGAAGTCCTAGTGGGAAACGAGGGAGCCAGAATAGCTCCCCAGGAGAGGGGAGAGGGGAGATTCCTGCTGGATCATTTCCTCGTGGGACAATGGGTGACAGAGTTAAGATTCCAGGTGGTGGCATCTCTGGGCTGTAGCTGCAGGCCAGCTTGCAGAGGCTGAGCAGGTGCCTTTAATCTTCTCATTTACAGAGCACAGTTTTCCAAATTATAGGACACTTACATAGGGTAATCATCTTAAGTGGTGTGTGCATGAACATTTTTAATCATTGTGTTCTACAAAAAAGTATCTCCATAGTACAATTGGGACCTTCTGAATGTTATTGCTCATACATAAATTAAACATTTTAAATAAAACGATTCGTGTTTTAATTTATTATTATTTTTTAAATGTTTCATTTATTTATTTTGAGAGAGATAAAGACTGAGCAGGGGAGGGGCAAAGAGAGAGGGAGAGAAAATTGCAAGTAGGCTCCACACTGTCAACCCACTAACCCTGAGATTATGACCTGAGCAGAAACTAAGAGTCCCAAGCTTAACGGGCTGAACAACCCTGGTGGCCCTGAACACTGAAACATTCCTAATGAGAAAAACTGTCCTCCAAAATAAGGTGGACTTGGACAGTATTACATTATGTCTGGCAAGGGGGAACCTATGCCATTATCCAAACAGAATATTTTGTGTTCCTACATACTAATGTATCATCTTTATTAAATCACATGAGGACACAAGTAAATGTCCTGAGGGATCCAATTCCCAGCCTAGGGGACTTAATAAATCAGAGTTCAGATCATGAGGCTCTTAATGGACAAAATTAGTACTCACTTTGTGAGTCATGGTCTTAATCTTTGTTTTCTCTCGCAGATACTAAATTGTTACTGTGGCGTCTGCCTCCGGCGCAGCCAGTTAGCTACCAAAGGAGGCACCCCCGTGCCAAGAACGCCCCCTGCGGACCGCTCGGGACACACTTCCGGGGTGGGAGGGGCGTGTAAGAGTGCAAGCGCAGGCCCCCGGGCTGCAGTGTTGGAGGAGGAGGTCATCCAGAGGACGTGACCGCTGGTTGACCCAGAGCTGGATTGGTACTCCGAATTTCCCCACCCTTCCGCTCTCCGTGGAATGTACCTTCCGCCCACCAGTTCCACGGCGGGGTCTCTTTTCGAGGGCACAGCCTTGAGGGCACAACGTGTTGTTTAGACCATCTTAGATGGTATACGTGGCTGAACCCCGTTAAGGCCTCTATAAACGGTCCGATCTTACGGCTGCTGAAGACAAGCCTCGTAAGTAGGCTTATTTTAAAACTGCCCCCCCTGGCTTTTTTATTTTTATTTTTATTTATTTTTTAACGTTTATTTTATTTTTGAGACAGAGAGAGACAGAGCACGAACGGGGGAGGGGCAGAGAGAGAGGGAGACACAGAATCGGAAGCAGGCTCCAGGCTCTGAGCCATCAGCCCAGAGCCCGACGCGGGGCTCGAACTCACAGACCGCGAGATCCTGGCCTGAGCTGAAGTCGGATGCTTAACCGACTGCGCCACCCAGGCGCCCCGCCCCTTGCTTTTTTAGAAACTGCCGCCTAGCAGCCTGGAAGGGTCTGCCTCTTTCTTCCATCTCTCCTACCCCTCCCTCCACCAGGCCAGTTTCAAATTTCAGCGCGGAAGCCCCCACCCTAGAAGAGTCGTAGGTGGAGGCAGGAAGTAGAATAGGAGTGACCAGGGGCAGGGGGAGAGGGAATGGGCCGTTACTGCTTAATGGGTGCACGGTTTCGGTTTGGGGTGATGAAAAAGCCCTGGAGATGGATGGTGCTGATCACTGCACATTATTGTGAATGTACTCAATGCCATTGAGCTGTACAGTTAAATATGGCTAAAATGGTAAATTTTATGTTAGGTCTGTTTTGCCGCAATAAAAGAAAAAACCCCTAAGGGCGCCTGGGTGGTTCGGTCGGTTAAGCCTCAGACTCTTGGTTTTGGCTCAGGTCATGGTCTCCCGGTTTATGGGTTGGAGCCCCGCGTGGGGCTCTGTGCTAACAGTGTGGAGCCTGCTTGGAATTCTCTCTCCCTTCTGTCTCTGCCCCTCCCCTGTTTGCGCGCGCTCTCTCAAACATTAAAAACAAAACGAAACATAGACTTTGTATTAGTTGAGTGAAAAATCACTAAGGTGGTCACATCATACTTGCAGTCTTACAGACTGCACCTTTACCACTGGACCTCTGACACAGTCTTGCCAGAGCTGAAGGTCCTGCAAGATCTTTCAGGAACTTAAGTCTTTCTACTTCTCAATTTACCCCTCTCTCAGAGAGACTCAGAATCAGGCCTGCTCTGTGTAACACATACCAACCCTCATTCTGTATCTCTTCCCTTCTCCGGAGCTTCGGTGCACTGAAAACATAACTTCTGACTCCTTCTTTAGCTACAGTTCCGGTCGGTACCCTCACTGGATAAGCCTGGAGACTGCATGCCCATCAGTTCAAATAAATAGGGGCCCACAGGGACAGGGGAATTGCTTCCTGATTTAGGATACCAGTTTCAGCCCGGAAGTACCTACTAGTGTAAGATATATATTATATATTATAGTATAAGATAGATCATATTATTCTGAAATGAACTTTAAAAAAAAATTTTTTTTTAACGTTTATTTATTGAGACAGAGAGAGACAGAGCATGAACGGGGGAGGGTCAGAGAGAGGAAGACACAGAATCTGAAACAGGCTCCAGGCTCTGAACTTTCAGCACAGAGCCCGACGCGGGGGCTCGAACTCACAGACCGCGAGATCATGACCTGAGCCGAAGTCGGCCACTTAACCGACTGAGCCACCCAGGTGCCCCCTGAAATGAACTTTTTACTTTGTGTTTAATCCCTTTACAGGAAGCTGGTGGAAGGGAGGGGCCATGTCTTAACTGTGTATGTTCCTAGGGCCTAACTCTGTGCCAGACACATAGGAGTAGGTATTCAGGAAATTTGTGCAGTTAAATTAGGGATCTTCAAGTCAATTAAACCAGTTAAACTAACATTTAGTAAGTACCTGTATTAGTCATCTATTGCTGTGTAATAAATAACCCCAGACTTAGTGGTTTAAAACACTAATAATCATATGCTACTATTTACAGTTTTGCTGAGTCAGAAATTCAGGGTTAGCACAGGAAAGAGGGCTCCATGAGGACTAGGTCCACAGGCAGATGACTTGAAGGCTGGGGACTGGAATCCTCTGAGTCGCATTCACTCCCATGTCTAGTGCTTGATGTTGGTGTGAGCATGTCTGGCTTCTCCACGTGGCCTGGGCTTCTTCCCAATATGGTGGCTGAGAATCAAGGGTAAGCATCCTAAAAGAGAGAAAGAGAGAGAAGCTGAAGCCATATGTTGCCTTGTCTGACTCAGAAGTTACACAGCATCATTTTTGCAACTTTTGGAACAGTTGCAAGGTATGCCTAGATTCAAGAAAAGGAAACAGACCCTAGTGGAGGTGTGTCAGTCTCACTTGGTAAGAACATGTGGGAGGGGTCATGTTAACTGTGGCCATCTTTAGAAAATACATTTGCCACAGAGCTTGTAATGTGTCAGGGACTGTGTCAGTGCCTTTCTCTAGGCTTTTTTTTTTTTATGTTTATTTTTGAGAGAGAGAGACAGAGAGACAGAGTGCTAGTGGGGGAGGGGCAAAGAGAGAGACACACACACAAAAACACACGAAGAATCCGAAGCAGGCTCCAGGCTCCGAATTGTCAGCACAGAGCTGGACGTGGGCCTTGAACTCACGAACTGCAAGAGCATGACCTGAGCCGAAGTCAGACGCTTAATTGACTGAGCCACTCAGGCACCCCTCTAGGCTTTTCTTTAGAATATCTATTTAAGTTCTTTTAGGTGATTAAATAGTGATCAATGAAAGCAACATTCTTTTGCTCTCGTTCTTCTACTTCATGTTCTCTTAAGTCTAAAAATGCAGAATATAATTGGTCATCGTTTTCATTATTCAAGGTTGATTTACTTATTAACTTGTTTTTTTGGCGAGTATTTATTGAGCACTCACTGCCAGGAAATAATGTTTGGTGATAAGGGGAGAGGTGCACAACACAGAAGTGGTTTCTGCCCACGTAAAGACTGTGGTCTGGTTGGTGATGGAAGAAAGCCTTGTACCATCATTTTATCCATGTGCAGAATGAAGACTAAGTCAGATAATAGACTCATAGATCGACAAGGGTATCATCAGGGCCACCATTCTTAGTAGGCCATGTTGACCAGATAGCTGACCATTCTAATTTTAAAGCTCTCCAGGATATAAAAGAGGAAATTTCTGATGATAAAACCTGATGGCAATTCAAGCTCAATTCTCTCTTGTCTGGTTTTCTGTCAAACCACAGAAGTGGTTAGTTCTCTCCTTATAAAAACTTGTTATATATTGAGTAATTATTATCAAGTCACTTAACAGCTCTTCCCTTTTCTAGCTAAACTTCCTCAATTTTTAAACATTTCCTCATGGGGCCATTGTTTATTCTGTAATCATTTTATTATTTTGTCTCGTTTCTGTAGGGAATCTCAAACTGTATTTTGGGTAAAGCCAAGAAGCCACGGGAGTGAAAGAATAACGTGTGGGCTCCAAATGCATTTCTGTGAGTACACACTGATAACACTGACTTTTAATGCGACACCAGCTTGTAGCTTAGAGTTCACGGACTCTTCTTTTCCTCTTCTTTGCGATGTGAGTTCCAAATCACATTTGTAGCCTTGCTGTAGTTTCTGCTTTGTTCTTAAATGACCATGCTTACCACCACCATTGGAATTAACACTTTACCAACTGAAATAGGGTCTGGGATTTTATTTTCTTATTTTGATACCTTAAATAGTTTAGCTTTTTCTCTGACCTAGGGTTGAGTGTTTGAATCTAATACGTTTAGACAAACCAGTTCTAAACACCCTTGAACCTGGTTTCTTTCATTCCGCAAATATTTATTGAGTACCTACTATGTGCCAGGTGGTGTGCAATGCGCTAGGGGGTCAAATGCCCAGCAAAAGCTGACATGGCGCTTGCGTTCTCAGAATCTAGTGCTTGCCAAGGGAACTAGATGTTGATTGAATTGCAGACCAAGAAGATGCCTGCTTAACAAGAGGTAGAACTGTATGCTCTTATAGAAAGTTGTGAGTTGGAGGGGCGCCTGGGTGGCTCAGTCAGTTGAGCGTCCAACTTCAGCTCAGGTCACGATCTCGCGGTCCATGAGTTCGAGCCCCGCGTTGGGCTCTGGGCTGATGGCTCAGAGCCTGGAGCCTGCTTCCCATTCTGTGTCTCCCTCTCTCTCTGCCCCTCCCCCGTTCATGCTCTGTCTCTCTCTGTCTCAAAAATAAATAAATGTTAAAAAAAATTATAAAAAAAAAAAAGTTAGTTGTGAGTTGGAGCTCAGAGCCTGATATTTTAGTTAAATAAACTTTTAATTTTTGAACAGTTTTAGATCTACAGAAAAACTGGGAAGATACTACAGAGCAGTCCCGTATACCCAGTGCAGTTTCCCTATTATTAACATTTTACATTAGTATGATCTGTTACAATTAATGCATCAGCATTGGTACATTTTCATTCAAGTCCATAATTTATTCAGATTTCCTTAGTTTTCACCTACTGTCCCTTTTCTGTTCCAGCATCCCGTCTGGTGTACCACATTACGTTTAGTAACTGTGTCTCCTTAGGTTTCCACAGGCTGTGATAGTTTCTCAGATTTTCCTTGTCTTTGATGACCTGGAAAATTTTGAGGGACACTGGTCAGGTGTTTGTAGAGTGCCCATCAGCTGGGATTTGTCCAGTGTCTTTCTCATGATTAGACTGGGGTTATGGGTTTTCGGGAGGAAGACTATGGAGGTAAAGTTCCATTCTCATCACATCAGATCTAGGGTACGTGCTATCAACATGACTTATAAGTTGATGTTGACCTTGACCGCTTGTCTGCGGTTGTGTTTATTAGGTTCTTCATTGTGAAGTTATGCTCACCGTTCCATGGCAGCTTCTTTGGAAAGAAGTCGCTATGCACAGCCCACACTCAAGGAGTGGGGAGTTGTGCTCCACCTCCTTGAAAGCAGAGCGTCTCGGTGGATTATTTGGAATTTTTCTGCATGACAGATTTGTCATTCCTCCTCCAGAAAGTTTATTTTATAATAGCTAGCTTTGTTGTTGGTTAGCCATGTGACCTCTGGCAAGTCGCTTTGCCTCGATGGGTTTGTTTCCTTATCTTAAAAATCTGTCTTCTTCACATAGAGTTTTGAGACATGGTAGGCCAAAATGCTTTGTGCTTTATGAACTGTGACTATAGGAAGGACTTGATGATTGTTTCTCTTAGTTCAGCTTTCTTGTCCCCCCTGGGACGGCCTTTCCTGAAGTTTATCTACGTGTGCTTTGTGCCTAGCTGTCAGTGGAATGGCCACTGGTGGAGGGGGATCTGAGGCCTCAGGGGGCAGTTGCTGGCTCTGGAGGGACCCACAGATCCCAGTAGGGAGTCCTGCATTGCTTTCCATTTCTTCTCTTCCTGCCAGGAAAGTTCCTCATCTGGGGTGATTGCTGTGGTTAAGATTACCCAATATCGCTGTTTTAAAGCTGCTAACCAGGTCAGAGGGATGAGGAAGAGAAGGGCTTTTTCTAATCAGGTGACACGAAGAGAGCCCAGAGCATTTTGGTCCAAGGATTTCAGTACGCCTTGCCTACTCTTTCCTCTCTTTGCTTCTCTCTCAGTCTCTCTTAGGAGTATTTTTGGTTTCAGTTTTGTGCAAGTTCCTAACACAGTTGCAGGTTGTGATTAGGATGATTGTCTTTATACAAGACACTTGAAAGTCAGGTTCAAACACAGCACATGCACGTTCTTTGCAGAAGATGTCAAGCTTGTTGACTGGAAGCCTGCCTGCCAGAACAAGATCCTTCTTCGAACACCAGAAACAATCTGCTATTGTCTCCTGGGATGAAACGGTGCCAATAAAGAATGAAAACTCTGAGCCAAGAGGAGGAATACCGCATTAACTGCTTCACCACTAAAAGTAATTATGGGAAGGGAGAGACGGGGTAAAACCCTCTCCTTTGTTTTTAGCTTGCAAGGACACACAGAGCACAGATGTGACCAGAGCAAAGCCTGCTGTGTGTCTTGGCCCAGTGGAGAGAATGGTTCACTCCTGTGTGTGCACTGGTCAGGGTCAGAGCCCCTGCCTGCCTTCTGAGCACACTTGATGCTGCCGGTGGAGAAAGCTGGGCACCCCCTTAGTTTCCTTTCCGCTTGGTTGTCTTGGTTCCAGAAGATGTTACCACAGGGACAGGCCTGTGCTGGGGCTTAGGGGGAGGGTGGGGGGAGTGCGCATAGCTTTAAGGGCACCTTAAGAGAAGAGGATAAAATGCATTATCCATGGAGGGAATCTGGGAAGAAGAAACGAGAGGGAAAAGACCAAAGAAAATAAATTGAATTAGGTAATGGGGAGGCTTATCTTGTTTTTTTTCTAATTGTTTTATTAATTTTTTTAAATGTTTATTTTTGAGAGACAGAGGAGAGAGAGACAGAGCACAAGTGGGGGAGGGGCAGAGAGAGAGGGAGACACAGAATCCAAAGCAGGCTCCAGGCTATGAGCTGTTAGCCCAGAGCCTGACGCGGGGCTCAAACCCATGAACTGTGAGATGGTGACCTGAGCCAAAGTCGGCCGCTTAACCAACTGAGTCACCCGGGTGCCCCAGGCTTGTCTTAGTTTTATTAATTCTTTGATTTGTGACTGACTGAACATGGGGACAAGAGAAGACAGGGGTAGGGGGCTAAAATTCTCACAGCCCCTCTTCATGTTCACCCCTAGCCTCTTATGAATAAAAGTAAAGGAATATTAATTAAATCTTTGTGGGATCTCCATTTTCTTCCGTCCTACAGTCCTGGTCAGCAGCCAGCCTGCACTGCAACTCCTAGCAAACTCTCTGCTGATGTTCTGAGCCCCCTGCTCTTCTCCTGACCACAAAGCCGGTCTACCCTAACGCCTGTCCTCGCACAGAGTTCAGCTTTACTTAAAAAATTCAGGGGCGCCTGGTTGACTCAGTCGGTTTAGCATCTGACGTCAGCTCAGGTCATGATCTCACAGTTTGTGAGTTTGAGCCCCGCGTCAGGCTCTGCACTGACAGCTCAGAGCCTGTAGCCTGCTTGGGAATCTGTGTCTCCTTCTCTCTCTACCCCTCTCCTGCTTGTGCTCTGTCTGTCTGTCTCTCTCTCTCTCAAAAATAAATAATCATTAAAAGAAATTTAAAGGCTGTGCAACAATTCAAGACTCTAGGAGATTTGGGGAGGTACTGGGTTCATGTGAGTAATCACTAAGGGTAATGAATGAGCCTCTGGGACGGCAGTCAGATTTCCCTGCTATTATTCAAGGTCTCTCCACACACATGTCTTCCAAGGAGAAACCCATTTCTGAGTTACCGAGATTCCTAGCTGGGCAGGGCCCCATTCTAGTTTTAGGCACTACAAGTTTGTTTGTGGTACTTTGTGAATGATCTGTGGTAGAGGTGGAGGGGGGAGGGGAATCTGACCTTGTTTTAACATTGGTTTGATAATTTCGATACCTGAATCACAACTGCGTCTGTTTCTATTTTGATTTTTTAATCGTAGTTCTCCATCTGGGTGTGCCTGATAATCTTCCAGGGAAGTTTTATGAAACATTGTAGAGGGTCTAGATGATACTCTCTTTGGAGAGGTTGTTGTTTGGTTTCCGGAAGGCAGTTAGTGGAGATCACCTTAATCCATTAGAGGGAAACCAATTTGAGCCTGAGTCTCCCTCTTATAGGCTTTGACTATTTAAGGTTTGACCCCCCCTTTTTTTTAATGTTTATTTATTTATTTTGAGAGAGAGAGAAAGGGAGGGGCAGAGAGAGAGAGAGAGAGAGAGAGAGAGAGAGAGAATCCCAAGCAGGCCCCTTACTGTCAGTGCCGAGCCCTGTGCAGGGCTCAAACTGGACAGTTTGCCTGGGCACTTCCACTTTGGCGACCCTGAACTCTTATTATTATTATTATTTTTCCTAGCACAGTGAGACTCTTAATAGCTCTGCTTAGTGTTTCAGTCGCTTAGCAAGCACTTTCTGGATTAGCTTCTCTATCTCTTGGCCAGCACCACAGACAAATGGATGACTATCCAGAGGAAACATGGGTCAGACTATCAGGCTGATTTTCCTATGGATCCCTTCTGTCCAGGATCTTGATTTCTTATATCTTGGGTTTCTTGATAGTCCTGACCTCCCAGTTTTGACTCTCCTGTTCCATCAGACTGCTAAAAGTTTTGCTCAGTTTCTCTGCATCTCAGCAGCCACTTTCTGCCCACCCTCTTGATTAACTTTTCTTCTTTCAAGGATCTTGATCTCTTCAAGGAGCTACTTTTATAGTTCTTCAACACATTAAATAGGTGTGGGTGTGGGGGTGGGGGTGGGGGATGTGTGTATGGTCCTGCTTGTCTGGTTTTTCTTTTTTAAAATTTTTTAATGTTTTATTTATTTTTGAGAGAGAGAGAGACAAAGAAGAGTGTGAGCGGGGGAGTGGCAGAGAGAGATTGAGACACAGAATCTCAAGCTCTGGGTTCTAAGCTGTCAGCATAGAGCCCAATGTGGGGCTAGAACTCACGAACCATGAGATCATGACCTGAGCTGAAGTCAGACACTTAACTGACTGAGCCACCCAGCTGCCCCTTGTCTGGTTTTTCTAAGTGGAATTAGTCTGCTCAAAGCCAGATAGCAAAGTTCTGCCCTTGTTTTTTTAATTAATTAATTAATTAATTAATTAATTTTTATTTTTTAAATTTACATCCAAATTAGCATATTGTGCAACAGTGATTTCAGGAGTAGATTCCTTAGTGCCCCTTACCCATTTAGCCCATCCCCTCTCCCACAACCCCTCCAGTAACCCTCAGTTTGTTCTCCATATTTAAGAGTCTCTTATATTTTGCACCCCTCCCTGTTTTTATATTATTTTTGCTTCCCTTCCCTTATGTTCATCTGTTCTGTGTCTTAAAGTCCTCATATGAGTGAAGTCATATGATATTTGTCTTTCTCTGGCTGACTAATTTCGCTTGGCATAATACCCTCTAGTTCCATCCACGTAGTTGCAAATAGCAAGATTTCATTCTTTTTGATTGCCGAGTAATACCTCATTGTATATATATACCACATCTTCTTTATCCATTCACCCATTGATGGACATTTGGGCCTTTCCATACTTTGGCTATTGTTGATAGTGCTGCTATAAACGTGGGGTTGCATGTGTCCCTTCAAAACAGCACACCTTTGTCTCTTGGATAAATACCTTGTCAAGTATTTAGTGCAATTGCTGGGTCATAGGGTAGTTCTATTTTTAGTTTTTTGGGGAACCTCCATACTGTTTCCCAGAGTGGCTGCACCAGCTTGCATTCCTACCAACAATGCAAAAGAGATCCTCTTTCTCCGCCTCCTTGCCAACATCTGTTGTTGCCTGAGTTGTTAATGTTATTCATTCTGACAGGTGTGAGGTGGTATCTCATTGTGGTTTTGATTTGTATTTCCCTGGTGATGAGTGATGTTGAGCATTTTTCATGTGTTGGTTGGCCATCTGGATGTCTTCCTTGGAGAAGTGTCTATTCATGTCTTTTGCCCATTTCTTCACTGGATTATTTGGTTTTGGGGTGTTGAGTTTGATAAGTTCTTTATAGATTTTGGATACTAGCCCTTTATCTGATATGTTGTTTCAAATATCTTCTCCCATTCTGTCAGTTGCCTTTTAGTTTTGCTGATTGTTTCCTTCACTGTGCAGAAGCTTTTTATTTTGATGAGGTCCCAATAGTTCATTTTTGCTTTTGCTTCCCTTGCCTCTGGAGACGTGTTAAGAAGTTGCTGCGGCCAAGGTCAAAGAAGTTTTTGCCTGCTTTCTCCTCGAGGATTTTGATGGCTTCCTGTCTTACCTTTAGGTCTTTCGTCCATTTTGAGTTGTTTTTTGTGTATGGTGTAAGAAAGTGGTCCAGGTTCATTCTTCTGCATGTCGCTGTCCAGTTTTCCCAGCATGACTTGAAAAGACTGTCTTTATTCGACTGGATATTCTTTCCTGCTTTGTCAAAGATTAGTTGGCCATACATTTGTGAGTCCATTTCTGGGTTCTCTCTTCTGTTCCATTGATCTGAGTGTCTGTTTTTGTGCCAGTACCATACTGTCTTGATGATTACAGCTTTGTAATACATCTTGAAGTCTGTGATTGTGATGCCTCCTGCTTTGGTTTTCTTTTTCAGGATTGCTTTGGCTATTCGGGGTCTTTTCTGGTTCCATACAAATTTTAGGATTATTTATTCTAGCTCTGTGAAGAATGCTGGTGTTATTTTGATAGGGATTGCATTGAATATGTAGATTGCTTTGGGTAGTATCAACATTTTAACAATATTTGTTCTTTCTATCTGGGAGCATGGAATCTTTTTCCATTTTTTTGTGTCTTCTTCAATTTCTTTCATAAGCTTTCTATAGTTTTCAGTATATAGATTTTTCACCTTTCTTGTTAGATTTATTCCTAGGTATTTTGTGGTTTTTGGTGCAATTGTAAATGGGATCAATTCCTTGATTTCTCTTTCTGTTGCTTCATTGTTGGTGAATAAGAATGCAACCAATTTCTGTGCATTGATTTTATATCCTGCAATCAGTTCTAGCAGTTTTTTGGTGGAATCTTTTGTGTTTTCCATATAGAGTATCATGCCATCTGTGAAGAGTGGAAGTTTGACCTCCTCCTGGCCAGTTTGGATGTCTTTTATTTCTTTGTGTTGTCTGATTACAGAGGCTAAGACTTCCAATACTATGTTGAATAACTGATGAGAGTGGACATCCCTGTCTTGTTCCTGACCTTAGGGGGAAAGCTCTCAGTTTTTCCCCATTGAGGATGATATTTGCGTTGGGTCTTTCATATATGGCTTTTATGATCTTAGGGTATGATCCTTCTATCCCTACTTTCTTGAGGGTTTTATCAAGAAAGGATGCTGTATTTTGTCAAATGCTTTCTCTGCATCTATTGAGAGAATCATATGGTTCTTGTCCTTTCTTTTATTGATGTGATGAATCACATTGATTGTTTTGCGGCTATTGAACCAGTCCTGCATCCCAGGTATAAATCCCACTTGGTTGTGGTGAATAATTTTTTTAATGTATCGTTGGATCCAGTTGGCTAATATCTTGTTGAGGATTTTTGCACCCATGTTCATCAGGGACTGCTCTTGTTTTAAATGCCACTGATAGAAATGTTCTAAAGTTTCCCTTTCTTCTGCCTTGTTTTGAGTCTTTAGTTTTAACCCAGGGACCAAAAAGGTACTTGTTTGACTTTACTTACAGTTTAAATATGACTTGTCTCATATTTGTGATTGTGAATGTGTTTCTATAGGACAGGAGTTCACATTTCTTGCTTCTCCCATTGTTACTTACAGAGTAGGCACTCTAGAATAACTGGAAAGTAAATGGATTTTATAGTTACCATCTTACTGGCAAGAAATATCCCCTCCACACCTCTGGGAATCCAGCTGAATCATTCCAGGTGTCAGCCAGACAGAGACTTCCTGCCTGAGATAGGACAGACCATCTGCACCTCACTTGAGGCAGAGGAGAAAGGGAAGCGAAAAGACAGACCACATCAATTTCTTCAGCTGTAAAATGAATTGGATGAATCTTGACATCATCAAAATTTCTGCAGGCCTTAATAGTTTGTGAACCTTTTAGCAAACTCACCTCTGTTCTTTGGTCCTTTTATTGAGGACATTGTTAAGGCCAGCGCCCATCTGTACCTTTATTTCCTCTGGCCACTCACATGCTCAGTGGCACTCTGCGATGAGAGACTGTAGTCTGCATGCTGATTTTTGCATTAACACCACTGTATTAGTGTCCTTGGGCTGTCATAATGAATGGCCATGGACTTGGTGGTTTAAAACAGAAATTTTGGGGCGCCTGGGTGGCTCAGTCAGTTAAACGTTTGACTTTGGCTCAGGTCATGATCTCATGCTTTGTTGAGTTCGAGCCCCGCGTTGGGCTCTGTGCTGACCGTGCAGAGCCCAGAGCCTGCTTCAGTTTCTGTGTCTCCCTCTCTGTGCCCCTCCCCCACTTGTACTCTGTCTCTCTCTCAAAAATAAATAAATATTAAAAAAATTTAAAAAATAAAACAAAAAAATGTATTGTGTCATAGTTTTGGAGGCCAGAAAGTCTGAAATCAAGGTTTCAGCAGGGTTGGTTCCTTCTGGAGGCTCTGTGGGAGAACCGTCCCATGCCTCTCTCTTGGCTTCTGGTGGCTGCTGGTGGTTCTTGGCCTTCCCTGGCTTGTGGCTCCATCACTGCAGTCTCACCTCCATCTTCCCATGACTGCCTTCTCTCTGTGTCTACTCCTCCTATGAGGACAACAAACACTGGATTTCGGGCCCACCCTAAATCTCAAAATCCTTAGTTACAGCTATAAAGGCCATATTGCCACATTCTGCGGTTCTGGATAGGCTTGAATTTTTTTTTTTTTTTTAAGTTTAGTTATTTATTTTGAGAGAGCATGCATGAGCTGGGGAGGGGCAGAGAGAGAAGGCAAGAGAGAATCTCAAGCGGTCTCCATGCTGTCAGCCCAGAGCCCAATGTGGGGCTCAATCCCACGAACTATGAGATCATGACCTGAGCCGAAATCAAGAGTTGGAGCCTTAACTGACTGAGCTACCTAGGTGTCCCTGAGTAGGCTTGACGTTTGGGAGAACCCTATTCAACTCACTATAACCACCAAAATCAGTCTTAAAATAAGAAACTTTGTGAGGGTGGTAATTCTGTGTCTTGTTCACTGCAGTATTCTCTGTACTTAATTGAAGGCATTTAATACTTGTTAAATAAATGGATGGATAAGGTTGAAATTGGGTCTAAGTGGTAGAAACTCAATATATATGGCCAGCTGCATTCAAATTAAGATGTCATTCATGGGCTAATCTTGTAGAGTGCTTGCTTTTTATGAGTTTTCAGTGTTTTTATATAAGGTTCTATACCTCAAGTGGGTTGATGGCTATGCAATCCATTAGTGAAAAGCGTATTGCTGTGTAGTCTACTTTAAAAAAAATTAACCTTTTTTTAAAAAAAAAATTATTTATTTTGAGAGAGAAAGAGCAAGGGAGGGGCAGAGGGAGGGAGAGAGAAAGAATCCCAAGCAGGAGATAGCATGGAGCCTGACATGGGTCTCAGCCTCACCAACCATGAGATCATGATCTGAGCCAAAATCAAGAGTTGGGTGCTTAACCAACTGAGCCACCCACGCTCCCCCTCAATATTACCTTTCTTTATATTTGAAGTTAAAAAAAAATGTTTGTTTATTTTTGAGGTGGGAGGAGGGACAGAGAGAGAGGGAGACACAGAATCTGAAGCAGGCTCCAGGCTCTGAGCTATCAGCACAGAGCCCAACGTGGGGCTCGAACTCACAGACTGTGAGATCATGACCTGAGCTGAAACCAAGAGTCAGACACTTAACCGACTGAGCCACCCAGCCCCCCGCCACCTCCAAATTACCTTTATATTCTTTACTTTTACTTTCTTTTTTTCCTCTTTCTTTTGTTTTCTTCCTATTTTCTGTTGGATTCGTTTACTGTTACCAGTTACAGGTCCTCTGTTTCCTTCTCATTTTCTTTCCGTTTTTGTGTTTTTTCCTTTTTTCAACTCCTCATATTGTGCTTTCAAAACGTATGGGTCTGCGATGTAAAAAAAGAAAAAATGTATTTTTTCTATGACTATATATTTCAATATATTCAGTAAATATATATTTCAGTAAGATTTAGATGAAAGAGATCACAAGCCTTCAGGTAGATTAAGCTGAAAAAAGAATGATACTCAGTGATTTTTTTACTGTTCCCCTGAAGAAAGGAGACACAGCTTATTTTGTATTTTATTTTATTTATTTAAAAAAATTTTTTTTAACGTTTATTCATTTTTGAGAGACAGAGACAGACAGAACATGAGCAGGGAAGGGGCAGAGAGAGGGAGACACAGAATCTGAAGCAGGCTCCAGGCTCTGAGCTGTCAGCACAGAGTCCAACGTGGGGCTTGAACTCACGAACTGCGAGGTCATGACCTGAGCCGAAGTCGGACACTCAACCGACTGAGCCACCGAGGCTTCCAGTATTTTAAATTAGTCATAAGAGGAAGGTATTGTGTCTGCAGCTCTTCTAATAAACTAGGAACATAATGAGGGTGGTGACATTGTACATAATAAGCCTCTAGCTGTCCGACTAAGGAATCCTTTCTCACGCTGTTTCCTGCAGAGTGAGATTGTGCGGATGCCTGCAAATATGTAAACTTGCTGTACTGTTTGAACATCCCTATTACCTTGCTGTGCCTCAGATCTGGTTCTTTGATTTGTTCTCTCAAGCTCCCTAAAGCTTCTTCTATGGCAGTTTGGATAGTATTTAGGAATCTTCCTGCATATGCTCATTATATAACACAAAGTGACATAAAACACTGCCACATAACCGTCCCCTGCTCAACTCCCGTGATTCACTCGGTACTAGGTTAATAGCATTTATGTTATTCATAGATCTCAGTTGACCTTGATCTGCTAGAAACTCCTTCCTTTTTATCTCTGTTCCATACTGGGGAGATTTTGTCCTACGTAAACAATGGTTCTTTTGTACATCAAAGCACATACCCCCCTTCCCCAACATCCAAGTTTTAATTTTCCTGGCATGCATAGTATGTATCTCTCTTCTGTTCAATGTCTGTTACTTCTTACCTACGTTTAATTGATGGATAATAGAATTTTCTATTTAGTTTGCAGAAGAAAAGTATTTAAAAATTAAGTTTTTGGTATCTGAACAACAACAAAAAGACTGCAGCTTTGTGAATGAAAAAGTTCACAGGAGTGATTTTTCTTCTTTTTTTCCAATTTAAAAAATACAGATTAAGTGGGGATTTAGTCTCATATACCTCCGTTTATCCAGTATCTTTCAAATAATAGTATTTGTCTTGGAAAACAAAAGAGTTTTAGTCACACTGAAATATCCCTGTTTGGGTTGAGAGTTTAATATTTCTCTATGTATTTTGTATATATGTGTATATATTAAACATATGTATGTATGTGTATGTGTGTGTGTGTATATATATATATGTAAACCCACACACACAGTCTTTCTGTGAGTAATGATACAGGCATTGGATAAAAGTTTGTGGGTAATAATTGAGAATTTAATTCACAGAGTCAATTCTGCCATTCCTTTTGGGAAACTTCTTGGAAAAGCACTTACCAAAACACAACAAACAAATGAACAAAACAGAAAACAAAATCTAATAACAAAAACCTCATTTCTTAGGAATTACTCTGTAACATAAATCTCACCTCTCAATAAAACATCTTATTTATAAAGTACCCCCTTCAGTTAGCTTATTTTTTGTAATCAGTGAATACTGATCTGGTATTAAGTACTTCTGTGTAAAACATTTACAACTCTGTTCTCCATCAATTACCCAATAGGTGGGTAAAATCTTTTAAAGCCTTCTTTCATGGAGTCCAATTCGGAGTGTTCAAATCGTCTCTTGTTTTTACCTGAGGATTCAAATATTTATTTATTTATTTATTTATTTATTTATTTATTTATTTATTTAATGTATGTATTGTTCTGGTGTATTACTTTTCTGTGAGGAGATATTCCGCAATTATTTGTGGTAGCAAAATGTGTAATGAGAATTATTTACCATACTTAAAATGTTTTTCCACATTCTCAAACTTTAGTTTGCTTAATAGTGCCTGGACAGCTTTTTTCTTTTTTAAATGCAGACTCCGGGGCCCCATTTTGAGAAATGCTGACTTAGTAGATGGGGGGCATGGGCCCAAGCCTATGTTTTAAGAAAGCGGCTCTGTTGATTCCAGTGTGCTTGGGTACAGATTATACCTTGAGGAACATTTTTCTGAACGATTATGGAACAAAGAGCTTAGTCCTTTTGCTGGGGAACCTAGAAACTGAGGGTTGAAGGGCGCAGTGGAAATGTATTCTGGAACGCTAACGGTGCACCTAGATACACAGTAAAGATAACACAATGAGTATAAGCTAGGTGCAAGAAATACTCGACAGATCTGGCCTTTAATACCTTGCCAAAAGTAAGAAGGGGAAGCCCTTACAGAAATTGGTGTAGAAGGTCATGTGGGTTGAGGGGTGTTGTTGGAGGTGAAGGTGTTAGGACATTTCTTCTGTACCTCTACTTGGTTTATTTAAAATGAACTGGGCCCTGTGATTATTCATGCAAAAGACCAGGGGCACCTAAAACTCTTCTTTGGGAATAAAATTACTCACCAGCCCATCTATACTTGTTTTTGTTTTTTAAGTGTTCCTATAATCATACCATAAGGATACTTTGGAACTGAAGTGACTCAATCATTACACAGTTTTTTACTCCTTCAGGATAAAATGCTCATTTCCCTGGATGAATAGGTATAGGCTTCTCATAGTCCAGATTACCATAATTAGTGTGGAGCCTACTTTAAAATTAGGTCATATAGTTAATGGTTTTGATTTACCTTTGGCTTTAGTTAATTACATGAGATAATACATGTGAAAATGTCTGGCATGGAATCTGGCATGTGCTAAGTACTTAGTTCCTATTGCCTACTTAGCATCTCCTCTCAGATAGCTTGCAACCACCTCGCACTCAATATAAGCCTCTGAGTCTTATTGATTTGACTTCCTACGTGTCTCTTAAATCAGCCACTTCATTCATTGCTCAGTGGACCAGTCATGGCCTGTGTGAAGTTTCTGGGCAGGTTGTGTGGATGGCCCTCAGGTCCAAAGAACTTCATGCATAAAAAGAACAGAGAGGTCAGCATGCAAGGGGAAGGAGGCCAAAACATGAAGTACCCTTATAAGTCACATTAAAAGTTTTTGAAATTTTATTCTAAGAACAATGGGAAAAGTTTGAAGAGTTTCAAACATGGGAGTGGCATGATCAGATTTGAGTTTTACGAACATTGCTCCCTTCCATCTCTCCAACTCCTTTTGTCCTAACATAAGACCAGGTCACAAACATCTCTCCTCAGGAGCATTACATCCAGTCCCCTTCCCCCTTCCTTCTCCTCTTAAATGCGTGCTCCACATTTCAACCAAGCAAAACCCACAGACAAAACCCCTAGGAATCTGATTATATCATTTTCCTCTTTCAAGTCTTTTAATGGTTTCCCAATGCCCTTAGGATAAATTCCAAATTCCTTGACAGGGGTTCCATGGCTTATGACTAATATTTACCTTCCCAGGCTCTTCTCTCAACCACTTTCCCTCAGACATTCCAGGTACACTGAACATCTTTCAGTTATTCTAACGAACCATGCTGTCTCTTGCCCAGACCTTCCTGTTCTCCATGCCTGGGCACCAATCCTGCCCAGCTCTGTTTGGACTGGTGAATTCTTACAGCCTTTGACTATGTGGAGTACCCTGCTAATGATTGCCATCTTTCCCAGTTGAGACATTTATCACACGTTCCCCTGCCAGACTGAAGCTCCACCAGTGTCTGACCTGGTCATTCCTTCAACCGTAGATAGCACTTGCCCCTGGTGGGCTCTCAAGATGCCTGGAAGATTCTCAATAACACACTCCTACGGAATGGATGAATGAGCGGTACCTATCAGCTTCCTTCACTTTGCCTTTTATATCATGTCCTCTTTCTGAAGAGCTTGTTGGAAAAAGGACTAACTCAATAATGACACACCTGCTTTGGGTTTAGATGACAAATTGGAGTCCTGTTACAATGTTAGGAATAAAAACAACCAAGTTAAATTTTAGACAGGGATATAGAATCTGATATTAGGCAAACAAGGAAAGACCTAAGGGAAATATTTTTATTGTAAATGGGAGATGCTAAATAATTGTTGAATACAATCAATATAATCAGTTGCTTAGTGTTGTCCCTGATTCCTTTTACAACCATAATTAATATTTGAAAAATGCTTTATATTTTATAAAGTGAATTTCACCCACATGATCTCATTTTCCTAACAATACTATATCATCATTACCTGTCTTATGAAATAGGAAATGAAGGCCTACCTGTGGTGCAAAGTGACTCCCCAGTGGTAAGTGGTAGTGCAGGACTTGAACCCCTGTCCTCACCTCAAATCTAGTGCTCTTCTAATATATCACATTCCTTCCCTAAATGTCTGCAAGCAAAACCAAAATTGTTGGTTACTTCTGGGCATGGTTTTGTGTGCATTATTTTATCCGGTCAGAGTTGCAAATGATTGGGAGGACAAGAAAAACAACAGGGAACATGACTGTTTTGGCTGGGAATGGAACCCCTCTCCAAAATATTTGCTCATAGAAGGAGCAAGAGCAGTGTGGCAGACGTGCCCCACTTGACTGTGATTCTCTTCACAGTTTACCACCCGAGGAGGGAGACCCTGGTGGAGGGAGGCCTCCAGCTGCTGTAAGACTTTTCCATTTTTAATAGCTGATCAATCACCAGAGAATACTGAGATTCAGCTAGGTATTTCGCAAGTCTAAAGGGAAGATAGAAGGCAGAGGTTAAAACATTAAAAAAAAAAAAAAAAAGGAAAGAAAGAAAGAATAGAAAAAAGAAGAAAAAAAAGAGATCACTCTTGCCCTGATGAAACTTCTGATCTATAGGGGAAATGCATAGACCTTCAAAACCTCTGCCAATATGATGAGAATAGCTACAACTAAGTTAATAGCAGATGATTTAATGAAGAGCCTAGCCCAGGGGTTCTCAATCTTGAGAACCTCAAAAATGCCTCTAAGGTTTTGCTGCCCAGACTGCAGCCCAAAACAATGAAACCAGAATCTCTGAAGATGGAACCCAGGCAACAGTACTTTCCAAAGCTTGCTAGGTCATTCTAATGTTCTGGCAAAGCTAAAGTAGGAGAAAAACCTTTTACTAATTTGATAGGAGTTATGCCAACCTCAGATTCATGACCGCTGGTGTGGTGGTTTTGATTATTTTGAGAAATGCTGAAAAATCCCTGATTGGAACCAAAAGTTCACTGAGTCTTCTTTAATTCAGAGGTGCCTGGTGGGGGCACCTGGGTGGCTCAGTCCGTTAAGCGTCCAACTTCGGCTCAGGTCATGATCTCACCACTTGTGGGTTCGAGCCCCACATTGGGCTCTGTGCTGACACCTCAGAGCCTGGAACCTGCTTGGATTCTGTGTCTCCCTCTCTCTGTCCCTCCCCCACTTGCACCCTGTCTGTCTCTCTCAAAAATAAATACACATTAAAAAAAAATTCAGGAGCGCCTGGGTGGCTCAGTTGGTTAAACGTTGGGGTGGTTCTGTTGGTTAAGCATCCAACTTTGGCTCAGGTCATGAGTTCCAACCCCATGTCGGGTTCTTTGCTGACAGCTTCAGAGGCTGGAGCCTGCTTTGGATTCTGTGTCTCCCCTTCTGTCTGCCTCTGCCCTGCTTGTGCTCTCTCTTTCTCTCTCTCTCAAAAATAAACATTAAAAAAGAAATCTCCTTACTTCAGTGAACACATTACAATAATCAACATCCACTAGAGCACTCAGTAAAGCTCAGCATAGAGCTAAGGGAGATAAATATTATATGATTGCACTCATGTGTGGAATTTAAGAAACAAAACAGATGAACATAGGGGAAGGGAAGGAAAAAGAAGATGAAAACAGAGAGGGAGGCAAACCATAAGAGACTCCTAAATGCAGAGGACAAACAGGATTGCTGGAGGGGTGCTGGTGGGGAATGGGCATTAAGGAGAGCACTGGGTGTTATATGTAAGTGATGAATCACTAAATTCTACTCCTGAAACCATTATTACACTAAATGTTAACTAACTTGGATTTAAATAAAATTGAAAAAATAAAAACAAATAAACTAATTGAATTCTCACAATTCTAAGGTTTCATTATTAGCCTGTTTGAAGATGAATCAACTGAGGTTCCGATAAGTATATTATCTGCCTGAAGTCATGTAGCTGGTAGGGGGAGTAGTAGAGACAGAATTTGGGCTTTTCTTGCCGAATTTTGTAGTCATCAGTCTCTAAACCATTCTGTATATCCACTGGGGAGTGAAGAGATGCTATTAAAACAAATAGCAGCAAACCTCACTTCCAGAAAGGCTGAGCCTTGCTGTACCTCACTTTACAGCTAGAGTACAGTAGACTTAGGTTGTATTTCTACTATTGTTTTAAAAATCTGTGAGTTTTTTTTTAGGCTTCAGGTTTTTAAATTAAAAAATGGAGGATGGGGATGCTGGAGTGGTTCAGTCAGTTAATTGTCCAACTCTTGATTTCGGTTTAGGTCATGATCTCATGATTCATGGGGTCAAGCCCCGGTCAGGCTCTGCATTGACAGCACAGAGCCTGCTTGGGATTCTCTCTCTCTCTCTCTCTCTCTCTGTCTCTCTCTCTGTCTCTCTCTCTGTCTCTCTCTCTCTGTCTCTCTCTCTGTCTCTCTCTCTCTCTGTCTCTCTTTCTCTCTGTCTCTCAAATAAACATATAAAAATAAATAAATAAATAAATAAATAAATAAATAAATAAAGGATAAATTATTTAAACATTTTATGATTTTTTTCCCCATACATACATGTCCTTGTTACAAATCCAAAGAGTTCAAAGGGGTATTTCAAGAAAAGTAAATCTTTCAGCCTCTAGCCATTGGTTTCCTCCAGAGAGAGTAGTCTGGAGATTTTATTGTATAAATGAAAAGACCGCGATTGATTTAGGATCTTCAAGATTAATCTCCTGGGGTTGTGGAGAGGATTAGAAAAATATGGCCCAATAGCAAAAAAAAAAAAAAAAAAAAAAAATTGGGAATGATCATAGGATAGACAAGCAAGAGTGTTGTCTGCCATGGTTTAGATGACTTGCCACTTATTTAGGCCCAATTGATGGCACTTTCCAAACTCCTGCTAATATAGGCAGTGCTCCAGTGAAGAGCTTTATGTGAACGTCATTTTGCACATGCCTAAGTATTTCCATAGGATAAATTCCTAGAGGTAGAATTTCTGGATCATAAGTATGTGCATTTAAATTTGATAGATACTGGGGTGCCTGGGTGGCTCAGCTGGTTGAGCATCCAACTCTGGTTTCAGCTCAGGTCCTAATCTCACAGTTGGTGAGTTCGAGTCCCAAAGTGCAGAGCCTTCTTGGGATTTCTGTCTCCCTCTCTCCCTTTGCTACTCCCTGGCTCGCTCTCTCTCTCTCTCTCTCTCTCTCTCTCTCTCTCTCAAAAAATAAATAAACTCACACACACACACACACACACACACACACACACAATTTAATTTTTGATAGACACTGCCAGTTGTGCTCCATGAAGGTTGGATTCATTTGCACACCCACTAAGCAGCAACATAACTCCTGGTTTATTATATACCCGCCATTATGGTACTTCACCAAACTTGTTGAACTTTGCCAGTCTGATGGGTGACAGACAACTGGAATTTCAGTATAGTTTTAATTACCATTTTAGAATTATTCTTCATTTGAAGATCTTTTCATATTTTTAAGAGACATTTGTATTTACTCTTGTCTGTTTCTAAATTTTGCTTACTTTTTATTGGTCTTTTCTTATTGATATCTAGAAGCTCCTGGTGTTAAAGAAATCAGATGTTTTTGAGTGTGAATTGCAAGTATTATTCCCAGTTTGGTTTTGGCTTTTTAAAAAATTTGCTTACACATTACCTCTCTGATTATTAAATAGACTACAGATTAAAATCTTAATTCTTACTCTTTACAAACATTTAGAAGGCAATATTTTCAGAATAGCTATAAAATTTCAGCAAACCACATTTGTGTTTAACCATCTACAACCATAAGATCTCTAGATGTGTTACTATAAGGTAAAGTTTCATACTGTTTTTAAAAATTTTGTTTCAATTTTAGTAACTTTTATTTACTTTTGTATAACTTACCTTTGACTCAAATTCCTTTTTCTTTATTACATTTAAATAATGATTAGATCCAAAATGAGTTCCTTACCACTGTAGATACGATGTCTCAAAAGCATTTCCACAAACCATTTTATATCACAACACATAATAAATTAGCATACTTAGTGTTTTTATTTCCCTACCTGTTATGAATATTCAGCCTCTCCCAAGAATGCCACTTTTCTTTCTCTCTCTTTTTCTTTCTTTCTTTCTTTCTTTCTTTCTTTCTTTCTTTCTTTCTTTCTTTCTCTTTTTCTTTCTTTCCTTCTTTTCTTTCTAAATATTTTAATACCCTCTTAACTGATTTCGCACACTACCCCTGCAACCACCAGTCTGCTTTGTGTATCTATGAATTTGGTTTTTTTGTTTTTGTTTTTGTTTATTTGTTTTAGATTCCACATATAAGAGAAATTGCATGGTATTTGTTTTTCTCTGATTGGCCGATTTACTTAGCATGATACTCTCAAGGTCTATCCATATTGTCACAAATGGCAAGATTTCATTCTTTTTTGTAGCTGAATAATATTCCATTATGTTTATTATATATATATACCACAATTCTGTTATCCATTCAACCATTGATGTATGCTTAGGTTGTTTCCATATCTTGGGTGTTATAAATAATGCTGCAATAAATGTGGATGCATATATCTTTTTGAATTAATGTTTTTGGTTTATTTGCATAAATGCCCAGAAGTGTAATTTCTGGATCATATGGTATATCTATTTTTAGTTTTTTAATGAACCTCTCTATACAGTTTTCCTAGTGGCTGTACCAATTTACATTCCCACCCAAAGCGCACAAGTGTTCCCTTTCCTTCACATCCTTGCCAACACTTGTTATTTCTTATCTTTTTGATGATAGTCATTCTAACAGGTGTGAAGTGATATCTCACTGTGGTTTTGATTTGCATTTCCCTGATGTTTAATGATGATAAACATCTTTTCATGTACCTGTTGGCCATCTCTGGGTCTTCTTCGGAAAAAGACTGTTCAGATCATCTGCCAAATTTTTTTAATCAGATTGTTTTTTTCCCTGTTAAGTTATATAAGTTCTTTATATATTTTGGATATTAACCTCTTATCTGATATGTGATTTGCAAATATCTTCTCTTTCATTTTGTTGATGCTTTCTATTGCTGTGCAGAAGCTCTTTAGTTTGATGTTGGTCCATTTGTTTATTTTTGCTTTTGTTGTTTTGCTTTTGGTGTCAGATTCAGAATATCATCGCCAAAACCTATGCAAAGGAGCTTACTGCCTATGTTTTCTTCCAGAAATTTTATGGTTTCAGATTTTATATTCAAGTCTTCAATTCATTTTGAGTTAATTTTTGTATACGGTATAAGATAGTGGTCTAGTTTCATTCTTTTGCATGTGGCTATCCACAGTTTCCCCAACACCATTTATTGGAGAGTATTCCCTATTGTAAACATGTATTGCAAACATTATTCTCAGTTTGTGTTTGGCATTTTGACTTGATTTATGATATCTGTCTATCTATCTGTCTATCTATCTACCTACCATGTAGAAATGTTCTGTTGTTATGGCTTCAAATTTAATTCTGGACTTCTTATCAACATTAGAAAGATTTTCCTGCTCAAAGATTACTTAAATTTTTAAGTATTTTTTTCGTAATGCCCTTAATGTTTTATTTTTATGTTTAACTGTGAACTGGCATTTTTTTTTTTAATGGAAGTTATGAAGTAAGGAGCCCAAAAATCTTTTCCCTAGATTGCTACCTGGTCGTATCTGACATCTTTTATTGAACACTTCTTCTCCATTGATTTGAATGGAGAAGAATTTGAATTTGCTTTGAATTATTTTATCAAGTATTAAGCACTTTTACATTTATTTCTGCAATTTTGATTCCGTTCCATTGCTCTATTTGTCTGTTCGTATAACAGGATCATATTGTTTATAATAACTGTAGCTTCATAATTGACTTGATATCAAGGAGGCCTAGTCTTCATTGACTGTTATTATTTCAGAAATTTTGTAGTTCTTTTTGTTTTATTTTTAAATTTTTATTTTTTTGTTTAATTTATCTAATTAAAATGCTCCATGTGTATGATTATTATAATTAAACTACATTTATAAACTAATTTAGAAAAATCCTAGTTGATATTTTACCTTTCTATCAAAGGACATGGTGTATTCTTCCACCTTTTTTTGGGGGTCGAGTTTTTGTTTTTAAACTCAAGATGTTTGATTCTCTTTTTCAGAATAAATTTATCGTCAGACAGTAGGAAAAAGTATAATTTGAATTTTTGCTTTTTGGTTTTTGGTCTTTAGATTTGGTCAAATGTTCCCTGAAGTCACTCATCAACTTTGTGACTATCAGTATATAGTGTGGGGGGTGGGGGTGGGGAGGAAGACAGTTTGTTTGCTCTCATAAAGTTTCTGGTCCTGAAAGTTTGAGCAGGTAAATGAATCCTAGCAATGCCAAGTCTGTTTTTTTGTCCCAAGAGACCTGGCCGCGAAACATAAACTGAAGCAGTCCTTACCATTTCGCAACACTGTTTGGAAAGTCCTGCTAATGAATTGTGTGGCCGTATTTCCAAGGGTTAGTATGCTTTGTTGTGGCCTTGGAACTCCAACAGCAATGCCAGGTCACCCAGTGCAGGTAACACTATAGCAGTCAGCATATTAACATTTCTTAACCAGCCTCACTCTCATGCCAATATTCAAAAAGAACAAACTAAACGAATATTTATTTACTGGTTTCAATCTTGTCTTAAATTCTGCAAATGAAACCTGCAGCTTTTTGAAGCCAACTCCCTGAGTAATAAAAACATGCTTATCAATGTTGGGCATGTGCTATAATCACTTGTGTCGTTGTTTTGGGAAGTACATAGATTATGGCCAAATAGTCCTTTCAATTTGTAAGGAGCCACTGTGCAAATCTTATGAAATAGTTCTGACTTTTCTGCATGCTCTGACTTGCCATGAAGTAAAGAACGTCTCACAGTTAACCAAACTTTCTGGATTCCTCACTGCTTTGAGTTTGAAAAGTGCCCGTTTCTCAGAGATGTACTTGTTTTACTTGAAATTATTCCTGTTTGCAACACATATACCAACACCTGCATTCTAGGGATCAAACATTTTTTTTTCTTTCTTTCTTTCTTTCTTTCTTTCTTTCTTTCTTTCTTTCTTTCTTTCTTTAATATATGTTTAATTGATTGTATATTGGGGATGAATGGTAAATTCAAGTTTAGTGGTAAATTAACTTTATTAGTTTGTGCAGATATTTAATTTGGGAAAAACATCTTGAAATGTATTTGCTACATTCTTACTTCTTGCTGTGTGGCTGCATTGGGCCCAATAAGTTCCCATGATAGCGTCAGAAGTCAACATGAATTTCATGACTAGATAAAGGCTGACTGCTCTTAATTTATTTAATATTTCATAATTTTGGAAACTCATTCTACTATCTGCTCATTAATTTGGCCAGCTCTAAGTTTTTTTGCTTGTTTGTTTTGATTTGATTGGTTTTATTTCTAGTTGTCTAGAAAGAGTCAGAAAGGAGTGACTGTTTTAGTGACTCAGTCCCAAGCCCAAAATGAAACAGGATTATGGGATAGAGAGGGACCGGAGGGTGGTCATGGTGATACCTTTAGCTAGTGTGTTCAGGAAAAGGCAGAATATCTGAGCAGAGACATGGACTCTTGTGGTAACTAGTCCCATGTAGATCTAAGGAAAACATTTCCCAGGTAGAGGATGATAATAGCTAGGGCCAGGCCCTAAGGTAAAGTCAAGCTCCGTATATTCAAAGGTAAGGATGAAGGCCAGTGTATCTGGGGTCTGAGGAACAAAGGTGAGAGGGCTGGGAGTTGAGGTTAGAGCAGGTATGGTGTGCAGCTTCTGACAGCTCCCAAGGATACTCACCTCCTAGTATTCACACCCTTGTGCAGTCCCCTGCCCTTGTGTATAGGCTGGACTTAGTGACTCACTTCTAACACATAGCATATGGCAAAAGTGATGGAATATCACTTCTGGGACTAGGTTGTGAAAAACTGGGACCTCTTCTCTCTCCCCTTTCCTCTGCCTGTTTTTGACTCACTCCTTCTGGTGAAGCAAAGTGCAAAATTTTGAGCTGTCCCCTAGAGAGACCCACGTGATAAGGTTTAATAAGGGGTGGCCTTTGGCTTCTAACCAGTAGAGAAGTGAGGTCCTCAACCAACAGCCCGCGATAAATGGAATTCTTCGAACAACCATGTGGATGCTCTTGGAAGAGGATTCTCCCCAGTGGAGCACTGAGATGGCCTGCAGCCTTGTTTAATACCTTGAACGCAGCTCGAAAGAGCCCAAAGCAGAGAACCCCGCTAAGCTACACTTGGATTCGTGGCGTACAGAAAGGTAGTAAATACTGTTTCAAGGCAGTGAGTTTTTGGGTAATGTGTCATGCAGCAATAGATAAATAATACAGGTGGGTAGGGCCAGATCACATAAAGATTTATAGGCCATGGTGAGGAATTTGGATTCTCTTTCATGCAGTGCAGGGAAGGGTATGACCACTTTTAAACAGATCACTGTGACGGCTATGTGGGGCATGGGCAGCACAGGGACAAAAGCAGAAGCAGGAAGACCAACTAGGAAGCTCTCAGGGAAGGATAAATGCGAAACGGTCAGATTTAAGATACATTTGTGCACGATAATGCTCATATGTCTTGCTGGGGATTTTATAGAGGAGATAAGGGAAATAGGAATTACAGATGAATTGTACATTTTTGGCTTGATTAACTGGGTAGATGGAGGTACCAGTTGCTGAGATGGGGAAGATTAGGGGAAGAGTAATTTTGGGGTAGAGATGGAAATATTTATGTTGAAGATAATAAGTCTATGTGGAGATGTAAATGGGGAAATGCCAGGGGTTCAGATGTGTCCACCCATGTCTGGAGGATAGGTGAGGACGTTCCTTGGGGGGATCTAGTTATATGAGTTCTCTGAATCCTCTTGAGAAAGAAATATCCTAAGAGAAGTTGAGATGCTTTCATTTGGTTGAAAGAAAACAGGCCAGAGTTAGAGACTGGCCTGTTAGTTGGTGATTCTGTATATAGCATCTTATCCTCTGACTTAGTCCACATGTTCTAGGGTAAAGGGAATACAATAGCAGCCTCAATAAACATTAAAATAAACACTTTCCATAAATCTTCATTGCTTCATTTATCACCTCTCGTGCCAACAGTTCTGCAGAAATGGGAGATGGCAGACTGAGCACAGACATCAACACTGATAATATGAGGAAGCCTTGACTTGGATGTTGATGAGTCTTACCATTGTGTCAGTGTCCTTGTCAGCCATTAGTGATGACCACTTCTGTGAACCACACTGATGTAGCTGCCATTTTTGGCTTCAGCAGTGATAGGAGCTATCACTACAGAATAGAAGAGAAAGAAAATGACAAATATCAAATTACAGCCAAGAAGGCCCTTTTTGGAGACTTTCTCTTGTTGAGAAATTTGAAATGGGTTGCATTCTCTCAACTGGGATGGATTTGGAGGGTACTGTTGCCATGACCGTATTTTTATCTCCAAGATATGTTCTCTGGAAAACTGGGATTATAAGAGTGATTTAATAAGGACTTCCTGTATTTGTTGGAAAGTTTTATTCTCAAATATGTTTTTGGAATATTTGCTTTCTTCTTAGTTATGGTTTTTATTTTGTAATTTCATTTCTTAATATTATTATGAGGTTATGAAGTCATTTTCTGTGAGTTCTTTCAACTTTTTTTTTCTTTTGAGAAAGATGAGGAACGTAAATAAAACATTTTAAGGTAACACGATATTGTATTATAAGTGTCCTAAGTGTTTTATACACCATGCAATATGGCTCAAGGATTTTTCCATATGGCATTAACCCTTTATTTTAAATTCTCACTCCTAAATAGGAAAAATAAATTCAAATCGTTAGATTGAACTCGTCGTTGTCTTTTGCCATTTTTGTCAAACATGAATGTTTGGGACGCTCAGCTGTTTGAGAGCTGAATGCTCTTAGATAAATTATACAGCCTAAGCAAGTTTAGAGATTTTTTTGGAATGAGAAAGTTGTTGATTGAGTAGAAAGAGTTGAAAGAAAGTTCTAAACTAGAAATACTATCACATGAATTCCAAACATTTGCTTTAATATACTCAGAACAAAAAATTTTTTAATGTGATATTGAGATCTGTTTTTTCCTGAACCATTGTTTTCTTTAAAAATTTTCCTGGCATAGTATATGCCACTGTTTTCCCTGAATACAGTATTTATTACTTCTGATATGGTTCAGGAATTAATAACCAGCAAACTTGATGGCATAGAAAAAAATTACTATTTCTTGAAACTTCAGATACAAGATGAAATTACTAAATCAGTAATAGGAAGGGTACACATTGTCTTATGTCACTATTTAAAAAAAAAACTTTCCAAACATCTACCTACTATTCTTGTGTTGAAAATTAATTAATATTATATATAATTCACTTAGGACGGCTGATGGGAATAAAATAATCTGGAAAGGGCTACTCTTGTTAAAACTAAATGAGGCTCAGGGATCTCTTCCTGTCTGGTACCCCTAGACTTGACCCTATATCTTAACCAGGGTGAGTTAGTTACTGCCTACAAATGCTCCATTGAGTTATGTACTGCCTAAAAATCAAATGACCATATATTCAAATGACCTCTGGAATCGTGCCAGTGCAAAAGATTTTCTAGCTCTTTTACATATGGGGTGATCTATTCCTTGTTGATTTTGTACTTGTTGCAGTTGGTTTTGACTTTAGACTCAGAGGGCAATTTATTTTCCTTATTTAGAAAATCTCAGAGGACAGCCTCACTACAGTTCCTAAATAATTGTTTCAGTAATTTCTATTGTATGAACCATTAGCTGAGAATATCTTTTTTTTTCTTCCTCCAAGTCAATTTTCAGACTGAGCTAATAACTTTTCTTTTTCTAGTTTAGTAAATCTCAGTCAGACAAGGCTACATTATATTAACTTGTTAACTCATCACCAGAAGGTTCCAGATTTAAGTTTCTAGCTTGGATTTGTAATGAATGTGCTTAATATAGTATTATCAGAAAATGAATTAATGAGCAAAAGAAATAATCTCCCTTCAAACTTATCCTTTCAGAGTTCTACCTCTCCATCTGTTACAAGTTGGAAGTTCACTGACTTGTTCAGGAATATTTCCCCCACAGTCTGAAGCATAGTTGACCAATGATATATGCTACCTGAAATGTGCTTTCAGGTTTTATAATTAAACCACAACCCTACAGACTTACAGTAGAAGATCTGTTGTGAGCATTCTGTCCCTGGCCAGCTTCATATATATGCTAAAAATGTCCAAAGTGATCTGGGATATGTTTCATACTGAATCTTGCCTTGCACAAATTTAGTCTGAACTTGACAGGTTTCTTTGGAGTATTGCTATATAAAGTAGTCACATACTATAAGCTACCTAAGGTCACAAGTGTCCTCAATTAGACAGGCATTAAATATTTAAAGATAACTTTATTTTTTTATTATTTTATTTTTGAGACAGAGAGAGACAGAGCATGAACAGGGGAGGGGTGGAGAGAGAGGGAGACACAGAATCTGAAACAGGCTCCAGGCTCTGAGCTGTCAGCACAGGGCCCGACGCGGGGTTTGAACTCACGGACCGTGAGATCATGACCTGAGCCGAAGTCGGACACTTAACTGACCAAGCCACCCAGGCTCCCCTAAAGATAACTTTTAAGGACTAGGATAATTTTGCAGTGTATTTATTCTTTTTTAAAAAACATATTTATTTTGAGAGAGAAAGAGAGCACAAGCAGGGGAAGGGCAGAGGGAGAGCTAGAATCTCAAGCAGGCTCTGCCCCTCAGCATGGAGTCCCATGCAGGGCTCCAACTCACAAACCGGGAGATCATGACCTGAGCCTAAATAGTCAAACGCTTAACAGACTGAGCCATCCAGGCACCCCAATGGTGTATTTATTCTTGATGTTATAAAAACTTACACTGTATACAAATGAACCAATGTAGGCATGTCTACAAAAAATGCTATGTCAGTTTCACTTGAGATAGAATTCTCTTGTAAACCAATAACTAGTGTTCTTTTTGAACACTAAGTTGGTTATGATTAGAAGGTTACATGTTGTGGTTAGATTCACTAAGAAGCCTTGGGTGTTTCCTGAAAGTAAACCTGAGCCACAAACCTGCATCATGATCCACTCTATTTTAGAATATGCTCTATCTTAGGGGAGCCTGGGTGGCTCAGTTGGTTAAGTGTCTGATTTCGGCTCAGTCATAATCTCAAGGTTTGTGGGTTCGAGCCCTGTGACGGGCTGTCTGCTGACAGCTCAGAGCCTGGAGCCTGCTTTGGACTCTATGTCCTCTTTTCTCTCTCCACCCAGCTCATGCTCTGTCTCTCTCCCGAAAGTAAACATCAAAAAAAAAAAAAAAAAAAAAAAAGATGATTCCTGCAGCCACTTATAAATGTATCTTACAGAGGAAAGGTATGATGTTTGTTCATTTATTCTTAATCATTTCCCCCACCCCATGAGGTTCTGAACAATTGCACCATCTACCTGTGTGAGCAGCTTTCTGTGCTTCTGCACTACCAGGGATCCTTAAGCCCAGCAGGCCGGCTGCTCATCAGAGGCAGCTTTCTTGGACCATACCTGGTCCTTGGAAAACAGAATCTAAGACTGATGCAGGTGCAGGGAGTTTATTGGAGAGCACTCGAGTTCAGCATTCAGGGGGAATGAAGGAAGGTGAACCACAGCACACCTGAGACCAAGGCCTCAGCCTGTTCCAATGCCTTTAGCGTCTTTAACTGACCAATCATCGGATGGGTGGATAGGGTGGTGATCTCTGGGTGAAGGGGTGATCTTCAGGGCAGGGCAATTACTGGAAATGGATACAACTGAGAACTGTTGGTCATTAACACACCCAATAAATAGGGGAGCCAGGGCTTTGGTCCCAGCCCGGGATCTGCGCTGGTGTCTCGCACGTTCCAGCGGTCGGGGAAGTGGAGCGGTGAGTAGGTTCTCCTTTTCTAGGTTTGGTCTTTCTCCTGTGGAAGGCTGTGCAGGAATTACAGATAGACTGATAACCCCAACAAAAAGAGTTTTAAAGCTGGTGAAGAATGTGTCAGAGAAGATACGGAAAAGAAATGCTTTTGCTCTTGAACAAAAACTGAGTGTGTTCAACATTGGGTATGTTCTGTGAAATTTTTTTTTTTTTAAAGCTAACTATAGCAACTACCTTTATTTAAAAAATTCCTGTAGGAACTGTGAGAAGTGAGAGGATTCATTTTCAGAAATACCAAATAAAAGCTGTGCTGTCAACAGTAGGTTTACAACCTATTGGAAATATGTATGAACCCCTGCCCCCCACAGTGGAGTCCCAAACCCTTAGACACTTCACTTCCTGGGTTTTTTTCCTCTATTTCACGGCCTTACTTTTCTTGAGCTTTACAATGGACACGTGCCAAAGAACTGAAGTTTCTGCGTATACTTTCATAAGTTTCTCTGTAGTACTCAGCCAATGAGGAGTCGGGGGAGGGACTTGCAACTAGGAGATAAATTGCCTGCTGTAACCACCCTGAGTGTGCCTGTCCATCGGACACACCCGCTCTTGCAAGAACTTTGATTAAAGCCTTGCTTCACTGCTCTCCCAGTCTGCATGCCCCTCCTTTGATTGGGGCAGTGGTCTTATTTCTCACAGGAACCCTCTCCTTCTCCTCCCCCTCCCCCCCCCCCCTCAAGATTTTATTATTTTTGACTAATCTCTACAGCCAACACGGGGCTTGAACTCACAGTCTGGAGACCATGCTCTACCACTGGAGCCAGCGGGGTGCCTCAACCCACCCCTTTTTAAAGGAGTCTGATAATCTGTACACTTCAAGTTTCTTTCCCTTTAGACCCCGACTGAAAAGTAGCTATTGTAATATGGTTTTTGAAAACATGAGGCTACATAGATACCCAACGCCTTCTTTTTGTAATTTAAATATAATTTAAACTTCAGTTAACATCACAAAACCTTCTCAGTAATGGAAGGGACAACATACAGATGCTAAGGAGTGTGCTGAAAACTCTTCCCTTATAGAACTGGAGCTGATTCAGTATATGTTAAAATAACCAGTCCTCAATGACTTTGAAAACTTTTGAGGAAGAAAGCATGAAGTCTGGATAACTAGTAGCATTTCTTCTTTATGCATTGTTTGCTTTTGCTAAGGCATTTTGTTACCTAATGTTTTAAGAAACCTGACTTAAAAAAAATTTTTTTTAATGTTTATTTTTGAGAGAGAGCGTGAATGGGGAAAGATCAGAGAGAGAGAGAGAGAGAGAGAGAGAGCGAGCCCCAAACAGGCTCTAGGCCCTGAGCAGTCATCACAGAGCCGTATGCGGGGCTAGAACCCACAAACTGCGAGATCATGACCTGAGTCAAAGTCAGATGCTTAACCGACTGAGCCACCCAGGTGCCCCAACAAACCCTGACTTCTAACAAAAGCACAAAAGTCTTTATAGAATTCCTTAGGTGCTAAAAATAACTTGTATACGTTTTCTTAGTTTTACATACATTTTCTTATCACCTGCTTTTAAAGATGAGGATGCTGGGGCTTTTGGAAATGAAACGAATTGCCAGATGCCATGCTTCTGCCTTCCAGAGCTTGTGAACTTTCCAAATACTACAAGACGCTGGATTTATTTACGGTCTCTGATAGCCTGATAAGTTAGCAGAATATCTATAACTCAGAAGCAAAAGTGGGAGCGGGGTGAGGAGAGCCTGTAAACCTTTCTGAAATGGATCCAGTTACTGGCAGAGAAGGAAAGCAGTCTCCTTTTGCCTTGGGCAGTGAAATACCTTGGACCCACCCTGGATGTAAGAACAGGGGAAAGGACCAAAGGGATGCGAGGAATTCAAGAGCTTTACCTCAGGGTAGGGAAGTGAATCTGATGAAATGGCACCTGAAAACCACATTTGTTCTGGGAGCCTGAGACCAGGAAAGATGTGGACATTTTCTTGGAAAACGTTCAGAGGAGAAATCAGGAAGATGATGGAGGAGGGTGGAGGGATAGGTTAAAGGAATTAAGTAGGTTCACCTGGGCTTAGAGACAGCAAAGCTAGGCCTTGTTAACCATCTGCAATTATTTGGATGTAGAAATACCAGGAAAGGTAAAGTGCTACTCGGGGTGGAACAAAGAAGTAGAATTACCTGAAAATTAAGGCAATGAAAACGAACCTGAATATGAAATAATTCATGTTTACAAGAATGTTCATGGCAGTTCTATTACAAAACTTCTTAGTGTTAAAGGACCAAGATACCTTAGATGAAAACTTAGTTTATTACCTCAAAAAATAATCCTGTTTTTATGTTATAAATTGTATCAAACCTGAATCCAAGTACTTTACATACTCCTCCCCGCCCACCCCCCGCAAAAAAACCCAAAAAACAAAAAAACAAACAAAAAAACCCACGACGGAATTTGTACTGAGCAGATCACACTGTCATTCAGCTGGGTGCCAGGGACATCGCTAATGCCATTTATTCTTGACCCATGGGTTGACTCAAGGTGATGAGGAAGGCACTGGATGTTCTCTCTAGGAGAGAGGTTCAGTGGCCCAAGGGAGTGGCTGGCCACCAGAGGTCACCTGGAGAGGTCCGTGCTGGGGCTGTGGTTTTATCTATGTGCCATGAAGAAAGAACTAGGTTCTTGTCAAACTCCTGCCTCCTTACTGGTAACATTTAACCTTGACTTTCAGATTCTGTCCTTGGCCCTTCAGCTATTTTAAAGTCCAGTCTTTATGCCTTTGTGCATTATATGCTGCTTTTATAAGATAGAAAATTCTTATTTGGGAATATTTGCTTTCTTTAACAAAGTATTTTGAGATGGTATCTAGAATTCCTAGTATATACTTCTTTCACCTATACACACATAAGGGTTAATTTTGATTCAGGGAGAGATTTGATTTAGAGCTGGACAGTGTTTCTCAAACTTTCTGTGTTGACGGATCAGTTTCTTTTTCAAGATCTTGTGGACCGATACTTTCTAGAATCCAGTTAAATTACTCAGGTAAAGGAAATAAAAAACTGAAGACCTGCAAAGTACAAACGCTAACTTACTTTTAGATTTTTGCTGACAAAATTCACTTTGGAAATTGTTACAGAAGTCACTAAATCCTTCTCAGTTCTGTGCTCCATAGGAAAGTCTGTCTAGGGTTCTACTCTTGACTCTGCTGTTTCCTGATCGTGTTGCCTCTGGCAGCACATTTACTCACCCAGAGCATGAGTTTTCTTATTTCTAAAATGGATATAATAATTTCTGTTCTTTCTCTCTGGGCACGGTGAAGATTGTGGCAGGAAGGAAGGAAGGAAGCTTGGTTTGTAACTAGTGAGGTGCTAATTACATATTGTAGACCATATGGGTGAAATGGTTCCTGTGTGATGTGCTTGAGAAAGTTTTCGTTTGTTCTAGCTAAGAAGTGAGTTTTTCATCCAGTTAAATTTTTTAAAGATCTTAAGTTCCAAACTGCTTGAATTTTGAATGTTTTTATTCCAGGAATATTTTGTGCATTTGACTGGTCAGCAAAATCGAAGAGCCAAGGACCAGTGGTACAGGTTTCAAGAGGTTATATGCTTCAAGATAACTTTGGGGCTTTTTCATGCCATGTACGTTGGCCCCTTGCTCCAGATTCGGAGCTATCCCCCTTCTCGCAGCCTGGGATATAATTTTTCAAAGTTCATATGTTATTTCTTTCTCCTGAGATTTTTCCAAGTGTCTTATAGTTGGACATCAAAACCAGAAGATGTGTGGAGTTGTAGAAGTTGAAAAAAAAAAATCTCATAGGACATTGATATTTCACCCATTCAACTCTAGCTTGAGAATAATCACTCTCTACATAGTGTTAGTTTGTGAGTTTTACAAATAGATTTGAGGGACTAGGAGGTTGAGAATTTAGGAAATAGAGGTGCTAATAATAGCATGAGAAGTGCCTATAGATTAATTGGGAACAATTCAAATATGGAGGCCATCTGCTTGGCCTGAAATATGGCGGATTAAGATAATAGACATTTGACATTAAGATTTAGGCAAGCTTTCAGTGGGCAGAAACCTGCTAAACTACTGAACTTTCAAGAAAGGCTATAATTTTTGCTTGACTGTTTCTTGGATTTTCTGTGCTTCAAAAATCTAGAGAATCTACAGAATATTTTGTGTTCCCTAGATCCTGCATGTGTGTCATAATAAGGGACTCCTGACTACTTCCATAGAGGATTGTTAAGTGTAGATGATCACATAGTGAGAAGATTAACACATCCTTTCATATACCACTATCTGTGATTCTATAGGACAAGTGGTACATATACCAGAAATCTCCAAGTACATTCTAGAATAATTAATGATTTAGAATTATGCCAGAAAATCATACATACATAGTTTAATCTCACATTTGTTTTTTAGCACATCATTATTTGATTCTTATCAGTCAAACTTTGAAGTATTTGGAAAAAAGGTGTAGCTAAGAATAAAGCTACTTGACATATAACCATCTACTGCAGTAATATTGGAGGAAGACTTTGTAAAACCTGAAGATCCTGTTAAGGGAGGAGTGTGGGTTTGAGATTCAGATAGAACGGAGTGTTTGTCTCTCCATAGTTGCCAGCTATGTGACCCTGGGCAAATTAAGTGATTTCTGTAAACCCCAGTTTCTTCATCTGTAAAATGGAGCTAATCTCGTCTTACTTGTAGTGTTGTTACAGGATTAAATAAGAAAGCCTATAAAGACCTCTAATCTTGTCCCTAGTATAGAAAAATTGTAAATAGGGGTTTCTCTTCCTTTCCTTTAGTGACCTTTTGAGATTATAGATTTGTACATGTTTGTCTGTTGACTAGACACTTCTACTGAAATGATAATTGTGAAGTCCAGTGAGATAAAACAAATACCATAATACCATATGATTTCACTTACATGTGGAATCTAAACAAACAAACAACAAAAAAAACCCCATAAATACAGAGAACAAACTGGTGGTTGCCAGAGGGGAGGGTGGTAAGGGGGATGGGCAAAATGGATGAAGGGGGTGGAAAGTACAGGCTTCAGTTATGGATGAAAGGTACAGCATAGGGAATATAGTCAATAGTATTATAATAGGGATGGATGGTGACAGGGTAGCTACGTTCGTGGTGAGCATAGCAATAATGTACATAGTTGTCTGATCACTGTTGTATACCTGAAGCTGATGTAACATTGTGTGTCAACTATACTTCAAGTTAGAGTCCACACACCCTTGAACAAAAGGTAACAATGTCAGATTTCTACTTCTGATATACCAAGACTATATTTCAGAAAGTGGTTTCTTGACTCCAAACCTAATCATTTGATTTAAACTTTAATAGCTGTTCTTAACCTTTTTAGGTTAATCTTAAGCCCACAAAAATGTGCTGAGATTGATTAAATTTGACTCATTTTAAAGCTAATTTGAAGGTTATAGTCAGGGCCTACCGTCCTGAATCATGTAGAAGTTTGAGTGCTGACAGTTTCTGGCAGGTCTTTTCATGGATCCACATAGAAAACAGAAACTATGCTATTCCAACAATTGTTTTAGTGATTTACTGTAATATGAGTACCGTTTTATAGAAGTCTGCCTTTTAAAAATGTGTATCTGTTCTGATATGGTTACATTTTTCTTTGAATGACTAGTGAGTAGAATTTTTCAATTCTATTTCCTGTATGTCCTTATATTCAAAAAGATCATTGTATCTACCTGTTCTCAAAAGCCTTAGTGTATCATGATAATTGTTATGGTGTTTGTCTTCTCTCAGAGAAACATATAGTTAGCAGTCTCCCCTTCTTACAACCAAGGGCTCACAAGCAGACAAGACCTAACCAATATGTATTAAGTGTATGTTGACTTGAAATATTTTGCAATGATACAATGGAAGATCTAAAAAAAAAAAAAAAAACCAAAACCCAAAATAAGCATTTCTGAGCATGGACTGTGTTTGGGGACTCTGCCTTTCTTTACCGTTTTAGAGGACATACCACTTTTTTTGTGGTTAGTCTTTCCATTCAGCAGGAATGTAAGGGACTTGATGTTGCCATATTTTCACGAATGTGGGTTTGAGGCACAGTGAAATGGGATTTTAAAACAAAGACTAGTTCATAGAAGCACTATTCAAGGGTGGAAGCAATCCAAGTGTCCCTCTATAGATGAATCGATGAACAAAAGGTAGTATATGTATACAACAGAATATTCAGCCTTAGAAAGGAAGGAAATTGACACATGTGGAACATGAACACTGAGAACATCATGCTGAGTGAAATAAGCCATTCACAAAAAAACAACTATTGTATGATTCTACTTATACCAAGTACCTAGTGTGGTCAAATTAATAGAGATGAGAATGGTGGTTGTCAGGGGTTGAGGGGAAGGAGAAATGAAGAGTTGTTTAATGGGAATAGCAATAGAGTTTCAGTTTTGCAAGATGAAAAGAGTTCTGGGTTGGGTATACATCAGTGTGAATGTACTTAATACTAAAGTGTACATTTGAAAATGGTTAAAATGGCAAATTTTATGCATACTTTACCATAATTTTAAAGACTATAGTAAAAATTTTAAAGACTAAAGTTAAAAAAAAAAGAATTTTACTAGAGTGTCAATCTTTTGTCTCTAACTTATGACCTTACATGGTCCACTATACAGTTTTTGAACTGGAATAACCTCGGTATTAGGACATCAGGAATGTAATTTGCACAATTTGAAATGTTATCTCTCCAGATGACCCTCATTGCCCGTCATCAAGATTGTATAAACAGGTTTAGAAAGGTTAAAAAGGCTGTTGGAACTTACCCGTTTGCTAAAACCTAAAATACGTAGATCAATTTTTTCTGATCTTGGCCATGGAGGAGTACAGACCTCGTTAACTTTTTCACTATCTTCTCTGTTTTTTTCAGTTTTCACTGCTGTCAGTCCGTGTTCTATGGCACTTCTGGTTTTATCCCTGCTTGACAAGGTTAAGCCAGTTGATGATTTACAGTTCTGTTCAGCTTTCTTTTCCATAGATTTCTCCTGATAAGCGTAGTGTGAACTCTAGACTATGTGTGAAGAGCTGAAAAGAAGCTGAAAGGTTTTTATTAGTGTTTCTATTTTCATATTCAGTAATTTTCTAAGGGCAAAAATGTGTCCATGGACCATGTCCTCTATGGAAAAAATACAGGATGAAAGTTTTGTTTGTTTTTGTTTTGTTTTCTTTTGGTCCTACATAAAGCAAAATTCAAAGTCCAACCTTCCTGATGACCTTTTATGCTGTCTCCAGATAAACCTATTTAGTATTTCCCTTAACTATATTCTAAAAAGTGAACAAAGTATTCTGTGTGCTCTGACATATTCTAAGCTAATATGGGGGATTGCGACAATCATTAAACTTCAGTATATTAGGAGTACTTGCATTCTGTAGCAGGTGTTAAAATGAAGGCAATGCTTTCTTTACTCTTGTGTTGGATAGATCTAAATATGACTAGTAGATGTTTTAAGTTCAGATCATAACAGAAATAAATACAAATCCTTTATACTAATCCTAGCTCTTTACCTATTGCACTGACTGCTGGTTAGTTGTTCTTTCCTTTCAGAACACTGTTGACCTTTGTCCTCCTCAGCTGATCCATCATTTTGTCCATATTTGGAGATAGCAAATATACATATTTTTAATACCTAGAGCAGATTATGAGTAATTTCCATAAATCAAAGCCCAAAGCTTTCTAATGGTTTGTAGGACTCCTGTCTTATCCTGAATTAAGAGATTTGGAAGTAAAGCAACTTTTGAGAACTTGTATTTAGAAATAGTCATCAAGATAAAGGCCTATCACCTGCATCTCCTAAGTAGTCATGAAACTGGCTGTGAAACAAGATGGTAAGTCCTACAAGGCTCTAGAGAATGGAATGTGGAGAGAGAGAGATCCAGGACATGGAGGTGATGGAGGAGAGAGAGTGAAAATTGAAGATGGGACAGTGTGAGGCAAAATTATTCCTCATAAATTCACAAATCAAGGAATACATTTAGATCTAACCTCAGTGAGGAGTTCTTACTGGCCAGGGAGAGGTAATGGTGCATCTGGATACATTCCTTTTCAGTGATAGCAATCCTTTGTATCAAAAGGCAATCAGGTTATGAATTTGGGTTTTGTATCAACTACAGGGCCACCCAAGACTTGAGCCCTTAGGAGCACAGGTTAAATTCTGGAGAATAGGCTGGAATTATAAGCTAGAGTCCCGATTCCACAGTGAACTTAATGAGAACCAGGCTCTGGATACCTGGAGAAAATGGTTTCACAGCTCGTTTCTGAATGTACCAGGTGCCCAACATTCACCGATTGGGGACTGAGGTTGCAGGTAGAAAAGCATTACAGGCAGCTGGAATGGGGGTAGGATTGGTGGACACATTTATGAAGGTAAAACTGAAAGAAGGTGTGGGCTTGCAGTTGGTCTCCCTCCCCCACTTCCTAGTTCTTTCTCCCTGGTAGTGAGGTTGACTGCCACCTGCAGGTCAAACCTTACCTGAATTCTATGGTCCATTTTGGACTGTCAGTAAAAGGTCCCTTTAGGATATTGTTAATTGACTCAGCAATTCGACTTACTGCCAGTTAGGAGGAAGTGACCTTTTAGTTCTGATAACTGAGTTTACTACCTTAGTAATTTTCTAGAACTGTCTTCTTGGATCTCCACATTTATTTGATAATTATTTGTGAGCATCCACTATCTACCAGGCAGAGGGAATGCAGAAGTGGATAAAAATATTTCCTGTTCTGTGATCTCTGACCCAAGACAGAGGTCCCACTCTCTGCTGCTGGCTTCCTTCTGCTGAACCACATTTATCTGTCTTGGCTGCAAAGCCTCACCTCTGGGCCCCTTGTGGATGACCCTTCATCCTGATGTTTTATTCCTTCCATTTGGATTTCCTACATTTATCTGAGTGCCGTCCACCTAGCTCTGGCTCTCTGATGGTTCTTCCAGCACTGGCTTTGCCCTCACATTCTCCCCACTCCCCAACTCAGCACATCTGCATCCAGGTCTGGCTCCCTGAGTCCGTGCCATTCAGCATGGTTAACATGATCTGGGATATAATAAGAGGTTAATAAGTTTTCCCAAGTTCAACGTTATGAGAAAGTGTGGACTGGAGACACATCCAAATTCAAACCTAACTCTACCATTTTTAGCAAGTAACCAAAAACAAGTTACTTATACTTTTTGAGTCTGTTTCATTATATGTAAGCTGCTCAAAATCCATCTCCAGGTTTTTGAGAGGTCTAAATGGGATGATGTATATCTGGCAAGTGACTCACAGGAGGTACTCTGTGATGGTTCTCTACTTTTGACCGCTTCATTGTCTCATTTGATACTGACCATAACCATGGACAGAGAATGAGGCAGGGAGAGAATTCCTATCCTGCAGATACAGACCTTAAGCCTCAGGAGAGTTGAGTTACTCACATCAAGTAGCTATTAGTTAGAGGAAGAGCCGGTATAAAAAGCTAAGACCTAACTTTGCTCAGGGCTTTTTTTTTTTTCTCCATTAAATGGTGCCACTTTCACTTAAAAAAATAAAATGAAACAATATAACTAAAGAAATTCTACCACCACATATATTAAAAATGTTGGTCAACAGCTAAATAGCTTATAGTTCTTTTTTTTCTTTGCTCAATCTTGCTGTCCATCTTCTGTTAATTTGCCCATGCTGAATATAAAGGCTATGTGGAAAGGAATAACAACCATTTGGCAATAGCCAAAATATACTTCGTTTTCAGTATGTAGCAAGTGCTGAATGTATTTTAAACATTTACTCATTTATATCCTGTGTTTACATTTCAGAATGATAGAAATAAAACGGAACTCTTGTGAGCCCATATTATCATAGCTAGCAAGTGGCAGGTTATGCTTTTGACTGAAATCTGACATCAGAGTCTAAAACTACTTACTTCCTAAATGTTTATTTGTGTGTATGAGAGAGAGACAGAAGATCTGAAGCAGGTTCTTTGCTGAGAGCAGAGAGCCCGATGCAGGGATCAAACCCACAAGCTGTGAGATCCTGACCTGAGCTAAAGTCAGAGGCTTAACCAACTGAGCCACCCAGGCACCCCTAAAACTGCTTATTTCTTAATTACCCCCTTATATAAGTGGTTAGTGTACTTGTAATTTATTGCTATCTGTCTTAGCATCTTATATTAGTAAGTTAAAGATCTGCTTATACTAGCTTGGACTCAAGGGGGCAGAACCAGCACAAAGTGAAGAGAGGACTTTGGATTTCTAACTTCCTGCCAACAGGAACAAGCTTAGAAATCTACTCTGCCATGACCTCAGGCAATTTTTTATGAAAAAGGAAGAATGACTCAGAGGGCAGAACCAACAGCAGAGAGCCAGGAGTTCTAGAAAATTATTCACAGGGGGTGAGACTGGACTATGATCAAGAAAGTGGTTCCAGCCTGTGCTAGGACCAGAGTGGCAGATGGAGAAAAAGGAAGGAAGGAGAGAAAGAAGGTATTGAAAAAGGAAGCAAGAAAAAGATAACTTCTTTCAGAAGATGTGATAAGTTATTTTAGGTTTTACATATAAATCAAACTCTTAGATTTCAAAGGTAATATAAACTTGTCAAAGCCTTCAGGTAAAACATTCAACTTTCAAAGGCAAAACTATTAGATTGACATCAGACTTTTGTTAACTCCTACAAAGAAAAGGCAATAAGAGGGCATATTAAAGAGTGAAAAAGTAAATGCTAAAAAGATTGGAGCATGTTAAAAGGATCCAGGAACTAAACTGAAGAAGCTCCAGTGTCCAAAACTGGACCAATTGGAAGAACAAAACAGCAAATAGTGTTGAATTATAGCCCATAGACTAGATATTAATGAGTCCATACAGCTGAAATGGGGATAAAGAATAGCCTTTTCTTATGGAAGAATTCAAATGAATATAGAAGGAATGATACAAGCACTGCATTAGGCAAAAACCTTACCAATAATTATTGCAAGCCAAATCTTCCAGTGGATGCTAAAATCAGTGGGCAAAAGTTTGAAGAGAAATAGGACATTAACCTAGTCTAAAGTAACTCCCCAAATATTTATCCACCATAGAGGGAAAATAGTACAGTGGACACACCTGGAAAACGCTTTTACAAAGTGATCATGATTAAGCTATTGACTTTATAAACCCTTTGACGTGAAAAACATGAAGGCCACAACATCACGTCTAGGATATTCTAAGCAAGAATTTATAATCTCCTGAAAACACCAGGAAGGCCACAACTGAGCTATATTTTACAAAATAAGTGACCAGTACTCATTGAAAGTATTGAGGTAAGGGGAGACTGAGGAGCTGTCACAGTTTAGGTCTAAGAACAACACAACTAAATGAGATGTCTGATTGTGGATTGGATGCTTGAACATGAAAAGGATCTTAGTGGGGGCAAAATTGATGAGATTCTGATAAGGCTTGTAGTTAGTAGTGTTGTGTGGTCTTTCAATGTTAGTTTTCTGGCTTTGATAACTATACTCTGTGTAAATAACATGAGGGGAAACTGGGTGAATTCATTTCAGTGGACTAAAAATTTCAACGTGTAAGGCAGAACCATAAAACTTCTAGAAGACAATATTGAAGCCATATGGCCTTTGAGTAAGAAGGGTTTCTTAAGACCCCCAAAATTTAAACCATAAATAGAATAACCGATGAAACATCACATTAAAGTTAACAACTTTTGATACTACAAAGAAAACAAAGATGAACAAAAACTTAGAAGATGTTGCAAATCTACTGCCAGGAAAGAATTGTATTATAAATATATAAAGTATATATAAAGAGTTACTACTAATCAAGAAATGAAACAGAAATCCCACTAAATAGTGAAGTAGGTAAAAGACCTGAATATCTTAGAAAAGGATACATGAATGGCTCATAAACATATGAAGAATTTTAATTTCATTAGTAATCAGTAAAATGATAGAAAGCTCATTTTAACACTTCTCAAACTTGGGGAAAAAAAAGTTAAATACTAGAGTGTGCGAGAGGATAGGGATTAATGGAAACCTTGTTCCCTGCTGGTGGGAGTATTAATTGGTAGAGTCTCTTTGCAAAAAGTTTGGCTCTATCCATTAAAGGTAGAATTTGTGTTTCAGACTCGATATAACTCCTAGAAGAATTTCTGCACAGGAACATCTTGGGATATGTGTAAGAATGTTCATGGTAGCATGATTCTGAGGAGTCAAGAATCAGAAAAAGTCCAAATGGTCGCTAACTATAGAATATATAAATAAGTTGGTGTATTTGTAATCTATGGCAGTATATATAAAGGACTGAAAGCTACAATGTCAGTCTAGATGAGTCCTAAATATGTGAGAGAAGCAATGCATACTTTGTGATTTTATTCACACAAAGCTCAGAAAACTGGCAAAATGAAACTGTTCAGTGATTCACACATAAAAAGCAAAACTATAAAAAGAAAGGAATGATTTCAGGATGGTGATTGCCCTTGGAGGGAAGGGAGAGGTGATGGAGAGACACATCCAGGAGTCCGTTGATATATTAGCAATGTCTATTTCTCTATATATAGTCTATATAAAACATAAAAGAATGTTATATCTCATACATACCAAGTAGTATTATAAAAGGAAAACGTTCTTCAAGAGAAGAAAAATATTGCCTGGAAAATACCTATTTATCAAAAACCTCTGCTCTTATTGAATGTTCTTTGCAGCTTAAAAATAAACACCTAGAATAGTTTCTCTCTGGTTTGTTACTTCAAATGACCCCAGATTTCTTTTTTAAAAGACATTTCACTGCTTAAGAATGGGGTCATGAGTTTCAAGGCTGTTTTTCTGATGAAGGAAAAAAAAGCAAAAGTGAACATCATAAATTGGCTTCGGTTCCATCCCACACTTAAGTTACTAAAGAACATTAGTCCTTACTCGGCCATCTGCTGTGCAGTGTGCAGGCAGGGTTGGGAAAGCAACGCGTGTGAATTCAGAGACTTATCTCTCTCCATTCTGGCCCAGAAAAGAGAAACGGAAATCTAGCACTATCCATTGAGCTGACATTTTCCCACAGTCGGTCTCAAATTTCATAGTCCTTGTTAAGTAAGTTGATCATCTCAGTCCTGTTCCCAGTGAGCAAATGTTAATGCATTTAAATAGAATATGAAGAGGGGATTTGATGAACCAAAAACCTCACTGAAGAGACCTCAAAGATGGAGGATGTCTGAGGACAGCAAACCTGCTTTGGCCCACCATTTTTGCAAATGATTTAACCCTGTGCTTGAAGGAGGAGAGGCAAAGAGGATCCACCTTCAATTTTTTATTTTTCATTTTATTTTTTGCTTTAAGCAGATGCAATCCTGTGTGGAATACCTGTTCTACTTTGTTCCCCTTTCCCCTTCTTCTGCCTTTGCTTTATTCCTTAAATTTTAAAATACCCTTGATATCAATTGAGTTAGGGACAAAGTCAAGGTTAAAGATTAAGTGGGGGTGATTATGGATTTTTTTTTTTCCCTTTTGCTTCAAATACTGATTAATGCAGGCCGGGTGGGAGAATAATTGGTTTTCACTGCCACTTGCGTGAAGACTTAGCTTGAGCAAAATATGTAACCTAAATTGTACCCCCTTGATGGAAAACTTTTCTATTGATTATCTTTTGCAAATATTAAGTCAGTGTTAAATAAATGACAGTATTTGGAGAAACAACAAAATGGGAACATAATAAGGTCCGTTTTGATGTGTGAGGTCCTGGTCCCACAAACACAGACGTGGTTGTCTTCTATTCATACCTGCATACATTTCTATGCAGCACAAAGGGAAGGAGGTATATAAGAGTATTTAGGATTTTTTATGTACTAAATCAAATGGTTGGGCTCGTGACTTTGGTCACGTAAGAGGATTTAAAACCTTCATGTTCTAACTTCTAAAACAACACATTCTGTGATTTGGAAGTAAGGTTTTTTTGTTTTGTTTTTGTTTTTGGTGTTTCATTTATAGCTAAATAGTAAAACAAATCTGCATGGTTACTAAAAGGTATAGCATATTGTATCAGTTACATTTTGGAAGATGTGTATTGGTGCTAAGTAAAAAAAAAAAAAAAAAAAGTCACAGTAATTCTACTTGTAGGAAAAGATTGGTATAGCTTAAAATTTCCTAGGAAGTTTCCATCTCAAACTTTGGTTCTCCAAAGCCATATGCTAATCCATAAAAGTGTTATTCAAGAGATCGAAAGAATATTTTGTATTGGCTTGAAATTTTTACCAATCAGAGTATATTTCCAGACTACTGATAAAATAAAAAGTAAGGACAAGTAAGACTTGTACAGGCATCTATATTAACATTCCAGCATGGATTTGTTTCTTAAATGAGGGAGCAAAAGTGAGAAAAACATGATTAAGAGCGCATTCTACAACCAGATAAGAGAGAATTAGTACAAGTTGCTGTGAAAGCCATCCAGCCAGGTACTTTGCTTTTAAATCCTTTGTTCCTCTTCTTGCAGGGTTTCCTGTGCTAACACAGGATCAGATTTTTAAATTAAAGGGATTAAAGTTCTTATTGGGAGAATTTCATGCTTCACCCAGTGGGTGAGAATGAATGTTATCTGGAAGGGCATTGAAGTGTTTTCATGCCCCCAAACTCACATGAAGGAGAGAACTGCTCACTCTCATTGTGTAGGGTGATTATAAGCTTGAGACTGATTTTTTTTTTTTTTTTTCAGCTTGTAAACAGGCTCTGAAGACAGTTTCCAAATACAACTGTATTTCAAAGTATTTACTTTCCAAAAAATCTCCAAGTAAATATTTTGAAATATAATACCTATTTTGTATACGTTCTGGTATATCTGATAAGAGCCCCATTAAAATATTTTCCTTCTAAGGAAGATTGCCAGATGGAAATAAACAGTAGGAAGAGTTGTGAAGAAAAAGACAAAGATAAAACTGTTTGCTCCCACGCTTGTTAGTTGGGTGACTGGTTTAGTCTCAGTGCCTCTCTAAGCCTCTGTTTCCATATCTATAAAATGGGAATAATATCCTTTGTTGTATGGGTTGTTTTAATATTTATTAGAAAACACTTCATGAGGGGTAGTTCAGTTGGTTAAGCATCCAAATCTTGATTTCTGCTCAGGTCATGATCTCTTGGGTTTGTGAGTTCGAGCCCCGCATCAGGTTCTGTGCTCATAGCACAAAGCCTGTTTGGCATTGTGTGTCTCTCCCTCTCTGTCTGCTCCTCCCCTCTTCATTCTCATTCTCATTCTCATTCTCTCTCTCTCTCTCTCTCTCTCTCTCTCTCTCTCTCAAATAAACTTAAAAAAACCCCACAAAAATACAAGAAACATTTCATGAGCTAACATGGTGTTTGTAACAGATGGAATTCTAATTCTTAGGAAGAATGACCATGCCTTACTCAGAATAGGCAAACAGTGAATTCATATGTGAGGTCAACACAGAAAAATTACTGTGTATCTTCAAATTTCTTTTTTTTAAAAATTTTTTTTTTAACATTTATTTATTTTTGAGACAGAGACAAAGCATGAACGGGGGAGGGTCAGAGAGAGGGAGACACAGAATCTGAAACAGGCTCCAGGCTCTGAGCTGTCAGCACAGAGCCTGATGGGGGGCTCGAACTCACGGACCACGAGATCATGACCTGAGCCGAAGTCAGCCGCTTAACCGACTGAGCCACCCAGGTGCCCCTCTTCAAATTTCTTTAATTTGTGATATATTACTTTTCATTGATGTTGTCTTCAACTAAAATATGTTGAGCAAGAGTAGATCTTTCTCAAGGAAATCCTCAATCCTGTCTGCATTAGCTATACATTCAGTGCCCGTTGGCACTTTTCATAGATGTATTGATGCGGGTTTGTTCTTTTTTTTTGAAATTGGATTTTTGTAATTTTCTTATGATGAGGTGTATATACAATCCTATGCTACTTTTATTGGGAGCCATGGCTATGTCCAAGAACACTGCATGCGAGCTATCCTTGATATACCAACTTTAAATCTAGTCCGAGTCGCTTTTTTTTAGGGATAGCGAACTCTTGCTTATATCCATAAATAGATCATAGGTGATGATGAGCAGCATAAACTTGATAGAAAGGATGATGTTTCATAGGGGTTTTGTTCTATCAAAATTCTGGTTGCTTTGCTGAATTACATTCTCTACACACCCACCCAGCCTCCAGTCCAGCTCAGATCCATATTTAATTGCATTCCATCTCTAGGCTTCTTCAATACTTCCGAAATAACTTCTTACTCTGTACTCACCTGGCTCAGTCCCACACCACAGGTCATCTCCTACTCTCACATCAGTACCATACTGTGTCCTTCTGCACTAACTGGGCTGCTAGAACACCTGCTCTGCATGCCAAGTGGCACTGCTGCCAAACATGGTCCTCCTCTGCCTAAGCTCCTAGCAGTCGCCACTGGGGCAAGGTGTCCAGGACCCTGAGATCTCGAAATGTGCAATTAGATGATGGCTAAGACCATACATCAAACAGAGCTCTGATCCACAGTCTGTAGCAAACAGCCCAGGAAGCCACCTCCTCTCCGTTAACCAGCCCAGAAGCCAGCCTACTGTCTAGAAGTTAGACTTCCAGGAGATCAGACCACTATCTCTAGTGACCAGCCCAGAAAACCCCCAAAATGACAATCAGCCTCCTAGGGTCAGGACTTGATCAGTAACTGACAGCTTTCCTAATTTGTTTCTGCCTCCAGCCTAGGACCAACCAGAGAGTGCTAAATATACATCCCTAACCAACAACATATGATGCCCAGCTTCTAGTTAGCCTATCTCCAGCTCCCCATGCCAACAGCCCCCAGTCAGGGCATACCTGGAAGTCTTCCTTTTTTCCCCACTATAAAGCTTTCCCACCCCCTCAGCCTGCCTTTGAGTCTCAGCTCAAGTGCAAGTGACAGTGGCTGACTCACTTGTTGTAGGAAGCTCTGAATAAATAGCCTTTGTTCTCATTTGGTTGGCCTTTATTTCCACACCCAGTTCCTGGCACAGGTAAGTATGGTTTTTTGAGGTTGGTCCTTACAGCAGTGTTAGGCCTGATCAAAGATGCCAGTTCTCTGTGCCAAGTTTTGCCTGAATTATGGTGTGGTTATGATGTACATGATGGCTGCTCTTTACCAGCTCTGGTCACCTACCTGGAGATCAGGACGAATTAGTCCTCTGAATACAGAGCGTTGGTTCTTTCTCTCATTGTCATGCTTGATGGCCTATTATGCAGGATTTATATGGTAGACACCCCTTGTCTATTCTATTTAGCTTTCTTTGGGGGTCTGCCTTTTCTGCAACAAAGCAGTCAAGACCCTTTTTTTTTCCTCTTGCTAGGAAAGTGAAAAATCAAAGTATGCATGAAATGTCTGGCTTATCTTACAATAATTAACTGAATTTCATCTCGCTAGAATTCAAATAGTTTCTTTGAAAGTCAGTTGGACATTTTAGTCGGATAGATACTCAGGATCCGAATGACTCAAATTAACCTCTCCTTGAATTGAAAATTCTATGATGAAATCCTTAGGATTGAGCAATTTATACTGCCTTTAATACATTACCTGCTTTGTGGCAGGCAGTACATTCGTACATATCTCAATAACCACTCTTCCAGCCACTTCTCCTACCTCCTTAGTCCCAGTTTATCTTCTTGTGGCTCCTTTTAGGTTTTAGAGCCTAGAAAATGCTAGCTCGTTGTTTTATGTTAAAACAAGCAATTTTCCGGAGTCAAGTATGTGGTTCATCTACGGTAAGTGTGTGTCCTCCAGCTTTATTTCTTCTGAAGCCACAATCTTTCCAGACTGCTTTATAGTATAATCTCAGTGCCCACATGTTAAATAAGCCATGTTAAAATGCACCATTTGTGGTACAATCAGCGCAAATAATCTGGGTGACAGGACAGCCTGATGAGCAGATGCCTTCTAGGTTAAGTTCATGTATTTGAGTGATGACCATGTCGTCGCAGCTCACTTCTCTGGAGCTCTCCTTTGACAGGGATGTTACGACCCATCCTGACTTCAGAAATCTTAAAATATGGACAAAAATGCATCTTAGAATTGAGAAACGCAGTCATTGCAAAATGAGCCAAGTCCCATCCCTCCCCACTTCAAAAGCTTAGCCAAGTTGTACCATCAGGGTAGGCGAGCACCTGAAAAACACAGCCTTTAGAGGCTTGTTGAGCCAAAGGCCTAAACCGGAAGCATTCAGTTCGTTTTTTCTCACAGCAAGTTTTATCATTCTGCCTCTAAAGTCCATCTTTGTGGTGCGTGCTGGGCTCCATCCATCTGCTGCTATCACGTTTCATGACCCCATCCTTTCCGCCCCAGGGCTGCTGGGCACTGCCTCTGCCTTCATCCGTTCTCTCCTCTTCCCTGCCCTCCATGGCACAGGGACACATTTCAACACCTGTACTCACATCCCTTTCGTGTTAACAACCCTTCAGTGGATCCTAGGTGCGCATTGAGTGAAATCCCAACTCCTCTCTGAAGGCACTTGCCTTCTATTCCAAACTCTTCTTTGTGCTCCCCATCCAGGCCTCCTTCCAGTTGTTCCTTGTACCTGTCAAACTCTTCCATAGTGCGGGGACCCCCCCTCCCCCCCACTCTCTTCTCCGTGCTGACTCGCCGCTTTTCAGGTCTTGACTTGAATGGCAACTCCTCAGAGAGGCTCTCCTGCCAGCCCTGGTTAAGTAGGCTTCCTCTCCCCACTTCTGCACCTCCACCATCTGCAATTTTCCTACTACTTTCTTTTGTGGCACTCCTCATGTGAAATTGCACATGGATGTGTTGGTAAATAGACCAACCTCTCTAAGGGGAAGAAGCCTGCTTGCTTGGTCACTTAAGGGCTCAGAACCTCATGGTGCTACATAATTATTTGTGGGATAAGTGCCTCAAAGAACAGGACTGTAGGCACAGGGCTAGAGAACTGTGCCAGCAGCCAGAACCCCGAGCCCCAGACCTAGAGGAAGAAGCCTATCTAGTAGGGCAGTATTTCCTAGTGGAAAGAATATTAGATGGGAATGAGAGGCCTGATTTCTGGTCTTAGTTCTGCACATAATAGCTGTATTAACTTGAGTGAGTATTTAACCTGACTACAATTCTGGTTCTTTGTAAAGGGAATAATGATGCCTACTCATTAATTATTACAAAGATTATATGAGACCGATGTTCATGAAATTGTCCTGCGAAGTGAAGTCATTATTCAGATATAGAGGCAAGGAACAAATTGTAGGAACTGTTTACGGCGGGGACTTTGTCACAGCAGCTGACAAAAGGCCAAGCCCTAGTCTCAGGTACAGGACCAGAGCCTGACTGGTATGGGTGTGACAGACAGTAAGTTTCCACTGATCTCAGGATCCGTAGTTCTCCGCTACCAGGATCAGAATGTGTCCCATAGTTTTGTGGGGGAGATGAACGTGTCTGTGCGGGCCTCAGGGCTCTGGCTGTAGGCTTGAGAAGGCTGCCAAGGAAGGGATTCCATAGCTTGCCTCTTGGTTTTTCCTCTCCCCTCCATGTCTTCAGGCTCCTATCTTCTCCCATTTCTCTCACCCTGTTGATTTCCTCTATAAAGCAAAGAGCAGAAAGGCATTCACAACGTAAATAACTGAATAGTTGGAAGAATGTTTGCCTTCTAACAGGCAGTCGTAGTCTTAACCTAAATAATCAGAATTTTGTAAAATCTCAGGCATTCCCAAAAATTTAAAAAAAAAAAATAGGGGCGCCTGGGTGGCTCAGTCGGTGGAGTGTTGGACTTCAGCTCAGGTCATGATCTCACGGTTCTTGGGTTCCAGCCCCATATCGGGGTCTGTGCTGACAGCTCAGAGCCTGGAGCGTGCTTCGGATTCTGTGTCTTCCTCTCTCTCTTCCCTCCCCCACTCATGTTCTGTCTCTCAAAAAGAAACAAACATGAAACAAAACAAAACAAAACAACAACTCAAGTGTTCCCTGATGAACTGGGGAGGCATTTGGGAATAATCTGCTTTGTACAACTCCTCTCTATACATTTGTGCTTGTGGCGGGAGTAGCTCACTGTGTCTTAGAATTCATGCCCTTCCTTCCAAGGTATAGATGCTTTAGGAAATGTCTGCCTAGCCAGGACTGCGTGTGTGAGTCCCCTTGCTTCTAGGTCGGGCCCCATGTGTGATGTGTGTCACTTCTAGGTCAAGGCATCTGATCAGTGCTGTGCCTTCTTCGTGTTCCCTGTCCCCTCCCAGTGCTGAGTGCAGATGACATGGTTCTAAGGAATGGGAGAGCCAGAGCGAGAACGGAGCCGGTGTCCTTGACTCCCTGTGTGGTGGAAAGCGCTCTGCTCTCCCTCTTTACACTATTAGATGAGACAGAAATCAACCTCTGTTGATTTTTGCATGGATTTGGTGTAACCACTAGTGTTGTAATGAACACAGGGGGTGTTTTCTGGGATTAAAATGGAAGACCTGAAGCAATTCTGCTTAATATTCAAATTGGAAGATCTCTCATCTTATAACTAAACCTATTATGAACAATTATCTAGTGCTCAAACAGAAGTTCGCCCTAGTTATACAATGTAAATATCAGTGACATGGTTAACAACCACCAAAGATGAAATACTGAGCAGCCGTTAGCAGAGTACAATTACCTAATACATAAATCAGTTGGGAGACTTTTATTTTTCTGCATCTTCTAAAATGACCAAATTGCCGAGGTTGAATTTTGAAAACCTGTAAAGCAAGTTAAAGGCTGTAATCTTTGTGTCCATCAGACAACGATGATTTATTTTTATTTTTGACATTACATCTTCCTTTTTTTTTTTTTTTTTTTTTATCTTTGTCTGCCCTATTGTTTCTCACATTACTTTGAGAGTAAGCCAGAAGGTGGTAAAAGCTTGTGTTTCGCCAACTCACGGAAACAGCTGACATCCTGTCTCTCTCTATTAATGAGTAATAGACAGGTGGATACTTACCAGTGGCTCCAGCTGAATTATGACAAGACCCATCATGAGGCAGGCTGGGAGGCTTGTCTACTGTGTGAGTAAGGGTGGTTCAACAGAACAGCTCCTGGGTTTCTCAGCAAGTGGGGACAAGTTTGTACATTGCTGGCTCTCTCTAAATAGTCCTAACAGTTGTTTTTGTAAAGGCCCTTACAATGATTCTCTCTGCTAATGTTTGTTCTGTAGAAAATCTTTTGGGTCTTTTGTAGGTGAAGCTAAAGCATGCAGAGTTTCAAAAAAAATTGCTGAGGATTAACAACAGCATTAGAATTTAGAGTTCCTGAGGACTCTATACATTATTGAGGCCCCTGAAGATATGGCCCTTGTCACTTGGAAGCTACACTAATAATTTCAGGGCAAAAGAGTCTTCTTGGTTGCCCGCAGAAATAACGCAGCTTGTTGCAATGTTACCTTGGTGATGTCTGTATATGGTAACCTTAGTTCGGGAAAGCTTCCAGGGTTTATTGGTATTGTCTCATTCATTCTTTCATCAAGCCATTCATGGAGCAGGTGTGAAGTATGAGCATCCCTTCATAAAGGCAGTGGAGACAAAGTAGTTTGCCGAAGGTGTCATTCACCTGTGATGTTTTCTTTCACTTTCCTGGAGCTGTGTCTCTTTTACTCGAGTGAACCATGTAAACTGGAGTCAGGCATTACACTTGTATGTTAGTCCCTTAGCCACTTCTAGTGTTATTGAGCCTGAAGTAAATCTCATAAATATTTGCAAATAAATAAATGACCAAATGTATGAATCAAAGAGACGAGGTTTGAAATGACTGAATTTGGGAGCATGCTGTACGAATGTCAAGACCTTGTCAGCGTTAAGAAAGCAGAGTTGAAAGCAGAGTGTGCAACTCCTACATGATTCTTATTGCAGGCGATTTCTTAAGTAGGGTCAACCTTTCAAATATAACTGTTTTGTGTGCCATTGGTCTAGCACAGCTGATAAATAATAGCAAAACTCCCTTGTGTTGTGAGAAGGGAACTCAGTGAGCCTAGAAGCCCCCACAACTATGCCAATGGCAAAAAAAAAAAAAAAAAAAAAGTGAAAATAGTTGTTGGGGGATCAAATGATCTAGCAAGATGGATTGTAATACTTTGACAAATATAAACACAAGTGAGTCACACAGGGAAACTGAGGGACAAGAACAAAACCTAGGCTATATCTGTGTCTTCTAACTTGATGGCATAGTTACCAGAACATGATGGTTGACCCCCTGGCTGTATGCTGGAAAAGACAGGGGGCTGCCTATAATTAAATTGTGTGACTTAGATTTCTCAGTTTAAGCCCTGGACAGAATATTTCAGAAGAAAGGCCTCTGATAGAATTGAAAAACCATGGGCTTTAACTTCTTTCAGACTTGTGTTTGTGTATCTGGCTTCATCACTCACAAGTTCTGTGAGTTTGGGTTTGGATTTAACCTCTCATTGATGCAGTTTGCTTATTTATGAAATGGATTACTTTTACCATCACTGTAAGGTACTCTTCTAATCATTATTTTATCGCATTTAATTAGGTAGTTTGACTAGTTTTTTGAGAGTAAGTGATCTTAGGAAATGAGTATGAGAGTAGTTTTTGTTTCATGATCATTTCTAAAGGTATTTTAACCTATCTGGTACCATTATTTTGATATGTACTCCGCTTTTTTTCTCTTTTTTTTAAATTTTATTTTTTAAAATTTATATCCAAATTAGTTTGGATAGTGGAACAATGATTTCAGGAGTAGATTCCTTAGTTCCCCTCACCCATGTAGCCCATCCCCCGTCCCACAACCTCTCCAGTAACCCTCAGTTTGTTCTCCATATTTATGAGTCTCTTCTGTTTTGTCCCTCTCCCTGTTTTTATATTTTTGTTTCCCTTCCCTTATGTTCATCTGTTTTGTGTCTTAAAGTACTCACATGAGTGAAGTCATATGATTTTTATCTTTCTCTGACTAATTTCCACTTAACATAATACCTGCCAGTTCCATCCAAGTAGTTGCAAATGGCGATATGTACTCAGCTTTAACAAAAACATTCCGTATTATCCATTCTGTAGGAAAATATGTGCAGTAAGAGTCGGGGATACTGTGGTGAATATTGAATTATAGATACTCAGCAGCTTATTGACACAGGCTTGATCCCAACCTCAGTGCATGAAGTTAGCAAAATATTAAAGATAGAGAATAAATCTACTTAAGAATACTAATGAGGAAGTTTAATTAGACATCGATGCACATCCTCTGTAAACTTATATATACAAATCTATTTCACTGTCTGCTGTCTGCAGTAGCTGTAAATATCACGAGAGGACTTTATTTAGTAAGTGATGTTTTATATTTATTTATTTACTTACTTACTTATTTATTTTGATATATGAAACTTATTGTCAAATTGGTTTCCATACAACACCCAGTGCTCATCCCAAAAGATGCCCTCTTCAATACCCATCACCTCCCCTCCCCTCCCTCCCACCCCCCCATCAACCTTCAGGTCTCAGTTTTTAAGAGTCTCTTATGCAGTAAGTGATGTTTTATATTGATTTTTGGTATATCAAACCAAACTTTAGAAATAAATTTCTCAGTAACTGGTAATTTTACTGAGGTTTAAATAGAACTGTTGGGGGAAAATGTAGTCTAAGGCAGTATTTTTTTTTTTTTTTAACCTTCTTTTCTCATTGAAAGGTAGTTCTTTTTTAGAACATTTTCAGTGGAAATTTTAAGCATATTTAGTAGACAGCACAGTGTAGTGAACCTCTTGACCCATAATCCAAATTCAATAATTCTGAAGCAAATCTTTAAACAAATTTTTTTTCTAAATGTTTATTTTTGAGGGAGAGCATGTGTGTAAGCGGGGTAGGGGCGAAGAGAGAGGGGGAGACAGAATCCAAAGCAGGCTCCCCTCTGTCAGTGCAAAGCCCTACATGGGTCTCGAACTCATGAACCCTAAGATCATGACCTGAGCTGAAGTCACTTAACTGAGTGAGCCATCCAGGTGTCCCTCTGAACCAAATCTTGTGTTATCTATTCCCTCATTATTTTTCCCTCCCCATATTTTTTAAAAATATATTTTTTAGAACAGTGATAAAACTTGCCTGTGATATTTTTTGAGCTTCCATTGTTTTTGATGGCCTTGACAGTTTTGAGGAATACTTAGGATATTTTGTAGAATGGCCCTTAATTGGAATTTGTCTCATGTTTTTCTCCTGATAGACTGGGGTATGGGTTCTAAGAGGAAGACCACAGAGGTCAAGTGCCATTTTCATCATATCATATTTGGGAAACATACTATCAACAGAAATCTTGTTTGATGTTGGCCTTGATCCCTCGGCTGAGGTAATGTCTGTCAGATATCTCCACTATAAAGTTTACCTGATCCTTTGCCCCCACTTCTGTGCTGGGAGTAACATTATGCACAGCTCATGACTAAGGAGAAGGGAATTATACTCCTCCTTAAGGAAGTATCTGTATAAATTATTGGAAATTTTTCTGTATGGGAGATGTCTCTTTCCCAATTAATAATTGATTCAATTATTATAGCCATGTAATTTTGAAGCAAATTTCAGACATGTATTCTCCTGTAAATATTTCAATATTTACAAAAATCTGTTAAACTCCTTTATTTTAAAAATCTTTTGGGGAGCCTGGGTGGCTCAGTCAGTTAAATGTCCAACTTTAGCTCGGGTCATGATCTCGCAGTCCGTGAGTTCGAGCCCCACGTCAGGCTTTGTGCTGACAGCTCGGAGCCTGGAACCTGCTTCAGATTTTGTGCATCTCCCTCTCTCTCTGCCCGTTTCCCGCTCACACTCCGTGTCTCTCTCTCTCAAAAATAAATATTAAAAAAAATTTTAAAAATCTTTTGTCTATTCAACAGGTACCCAATATTTTAAATTTGGAACATGGACTTACTAAAATAAAATACATTCCAAAATCAAAGACTTGAATGCATTTTAACTCAATAAATGCTTATTGTCTGCCGGCTGCCAGGTATGCCAAGTGCTGGGAATATACTGATGAATAAGAGTAGCAGATGAATAGGAAGTCACAGTTAAACCAGTCTCCCTTTTCTGCCTTCCTTTGCCTCAATATAAATAATGAAAAGGGCTTCTATTGTGCTGCTGGACACAAACAAAAACTATGTTGTCAGTTTAAAGATGAAACTGAATTATGGCATAGTTATGACTTCCCCAAGGTCATTGGACTAGTGAGATGTTTTAATGTGACTTGATCTCAGACAGCATATGGCATTAAAGTCTAACCAGAGATCTGCAAACTATTTCTGTAAACGGGCAGATGTTTAATAGTCTAGACTTTGTACCACTTATGTTCTCTGTTGCTTCTTTTTTTAAGAGAGTTGTAAAAAAGAAAAGGTAAAATCCAGTCTTTGCTTGGGGGACATATTAAAACAGGATACAAGCTGGATTTGGCTGACAGGTTAGAGTGCTCCAACCCGTGCAGATCACTATGCTATATTGCCTCCTAGTATCATAATGGTCACACTCAGAATGCCCTAAACAAAAACTCTGCCATTCTATAGGGCTTAATTCTTCCTTTGACACATTGGATCCATTTCCTCTTGTTTTCATCATCTGTAACATTATGCAACACTAGGCATAATTTCCCAGGTAATCTGTGTGTGAGATCTGTCCTCTTAAGGTCTGAGTAAAGGTAGATAAAGAATTCAAAGATACCAAGTCTCCAGGAAATCTGGATTTGGGGGAAGTTGATTTGAGTGATTTCCCATAGTACAAATGGTTAAGTGGCTTACCTGAGCAGTGGAAGTGGTATAAATAGTTATTCTTCAGAAACTAAGGGGGGTTAGTTTGCCGTTTGTGGTCGGAACTCCACCATAGGATCTTCCTCATTGCTTCTGTGGGAATCCCACTCACCCATTAGGGGTGTGTAACAGTCTGGAGGAGATGCTTTCTGATTGACAAAGGCACTCAGACAACTCAATACCTTATTTAAAACAAACAAACAAAAAACCTTCTTTTGTAAATTGTGAATAAGGAGGACTAGACCCAGTCAACCCCCAGGCAAGGGTCAGGTCATGGTCCTGGATCTCTCAGTCAGTCAGCAGTCAGCTCCTAGTTCTTCGTGGTCTATACATCTGAAAAATCATAACCTGGGCTGAGATGTCATGGGTAAAAACAGGTTTCCTTCAGAAACCTGGGGATCAGAAGCTCTTATTAGACAGTTGTGGCTAAGAATATGATGTTTCATAATCAGACAACCTGTATTTATAGTCCTAAGACTTTCAAGCAGTCGAGTTGGACAGTTTAATCTTGACTCGCAGTTTCTCCATTGATAAAATGGGGTAACACTATCTCAGAGAGCTGTGAAGAAAATAAGAAAAAGTACTTCTTCACACCTGCCACAAATAAGTGGTAAACATTAGTCATTATTTAAAATATCAAGTTATTAAAATATATGATCTATACTATGATTTTTGCATTGTATAAATTCTGATCATCTTGGTCTAATTTTTTCTTTTATAATCATTCATTTTAAAATTATTATCCATGCTTTTATTCAACTCTTGCAGTATTTTTGGTATGCCTAGTGTCCTGGGGAAAAAAGGAATAAGCTAGTTTCTGCCCTGAGGAATTGATAATTTGCTAGAAGATTGGGTATATCCATCCCAGACAGTTAAGCAAAAACAAAACGCTTCTCAAGCCTTCCTGTACATGTGGATCTCTAGGAGATCTGGTTAAAATGCAGCTCCTAATTCAAGTCTGGAGTGGGTCCTGGGAGTCTGCTTTTTTACCAGGCTCCCAGGTAACCTCAATGCTGCTGGTCCTGGGTACACACTTTGAGTAGCATGATCAGTCCTGCAGGATTTCAAAGAGAACAGAGACTGATGTTGACCCTGACTTGTCCATAATATTAACAAATAGTAACAAAAGCAAGAAAGCAAACTACATGAGCTTTTTCTGTGCCATTTTGTAGGTAGAGATTTAATATTTTTTCATGCTGGTGAGGACAATTATTCTCTACCAAGACGACCAGGGCAGGGCTTACAACTCCATTTATGGCAACCTTGCAAACCCTAAAGCACAGAGTGGTTATATTTTCTGTGGTCTTCTTGGGTTCCAATTTTTCTTTAAATTTCTGTTGATTTTCACATTCTTGGCTTGTAAAGTCACCTCAAATCTTTACCCGAGGTGAAATAGAAGCCAATGCATTTCATTCCATTGTTTCAGATACCACTGGTTTCAAAAAAATTCAGAGATTTTTAGGTTGAAAGTTAAATCCAAGTGAAATAGACCATATATTAAATAATACTGATGATGAGGCACCTTTAGTTCATTAAGTCAGACACTGGTTTTTTTTGGTCCGGGGAAAGAGCCATGTGTTAGAAATGTATGTTAAACATGATCTCCATATATTTTCATTTAAGTGTTATAAAGATCAGCTAAGCTGTAATAATGCTCTTTAGAAATGACAAGTAATAAGAAGGACTAAAAATCCTGGATGGAAGACCCTGCTAAGCTGTTTCTTCAGACTGCAGTGCTGGAATGTCAGTGAGCGTTGTCAGGACATTTCTGGGTTCAAAGGAGAGTGGCTTTGGTGGATTGCTCTTATTTATTTCACAAATATCTCTGTCCTATTCACTTCTATCTAAAGAGTTGCTATTATTTCTGCTTTTGTCCTGCTTCACTTTCATCTCACGTATCAGGGATTGAAACCCTGGTTCGTCTAATTGTGTCTGACATGAAGCTGTCAATCTTCTCTCCAAGGCCTTTATTGAAATGTTCCAGATGTGTGGCAGGCTCTAGGATTGTAGGCACGACTGGCCTCTGATTCTTAAATGGTCAGCGCATCCTCTCTTTCCCCAGCCTCTAGGCCTGTCCACCAAAGTCATGCATGTAATGTCACTTCAAAGCACCTTTCTTATCCAGTCTTTTATTTTCCTCCTTCAGAAAACGACCGGCATAGTGTGTCATTTTCTCTTATTGGCAGTTTGCAAGTCTTAGTTCCCAAGGGAGCACACAGATCAATCTCTCCCAAAGAGTTTTACATCTTCAACTAGCTAGTCCAACCTCCTATAAATTGGATTTATGAATAAAATTGAAATATCATTTCCACATTCACGGCCCCATATCAAATGTAAGTATATTAAAGGGAAGTGTCATAAACCCTTGATCATCTGCCCTCTCCATTCATTGTTTGTAAATGACCTTTTAAAATTGTAAATCACCAGAAAGCTTGCGTTGGAGCTTTCTTCACATTTCTTTACAAGTGTTTCTCCTCCAATCTGGACTACAGGTAGACATATAGACATATAGACAAAATGACTCGTCTTCAGGACATTAACACTTCAGTTGAACTGTATTCATTTTAGACTCAGGTCCATGTGGCTTCTCTAAAGTCTAGCTGTACCCATTGTTTTGTTATGGTTAGTTACAGAGGCTCAGTATGACCGTGCTACTTTCCTACCCCCAATTCCTTTTTATCTTTGTTCCTTTATCCCTCATGGTCACAACTAAGGGCACAGGTAGTTGCTTCCACGTCTCTCCTCTACTTCTGAGTGGTTAGAGAGTCAGCACGGTAGACGAAGACCTTATTGGGGATTCTTTATTTAGCCAAATGACACAACTAACAGACCTTTTACCTTGTAGTCCTACCACTTTTCCATATTTTTCCATCTCCCTGCTTATTTGTCTTTTACTTGACTGTGTCTCCTGGAAAGCACGGACTCAGTTTTGATTTTCTACCTCAGTTAACAGAGCAGTGCCTCTTTCTTAGTGGAAGCCGAGTAGCTGTAGTATTTTAGATATTTTTCTAAGTTTTAAAACCTTATTTTTATTTTTTTTTTTTGAGAGAGAGCATGTGTGCATAAGCAGAGGGAAGGGCAGAGGGAGAGAGAGAATCATAAGCAGGCTCCAGACTGTTAGTGTGGAGCCTGATGCGGGGCTGGATCTCATGACTGTGCCATCATGACCTGAGCAGAAATCAAGTGTCAGTTGCTTAACCGACTGAGCCACGCAGGCACCCCTATTTCTTTTTTTAAAGGAATTAAACGTACCAGGGAAAAGAAGTAATAGTTAATATGGGTAGTCAGTACTTGTCCCACTTTGACATGAATATGAATATGGAAATAGACTTGGGCCTAACATCCTGTATTTCCACGAAACACCAAGGTGATGCTGATGTTGGTATTCTGGGGGCCGTATTTTGAGTGTGAGGCCTTAGGGGCTTAGGCTTTCTCTGTTCTCAAATCACAACCAATGAGTAGCTTTGCCTGGTGATTGAATCTTAATATTTTTTTTCCCAGTTACCAAGATCTGTTACAAAGATTTCAGACAGTACAGAAATAAAAGCTGTAGGAAGCAAAAGTTCTCAATAACATTCCTCCTAGAGACAGCTGCTGTCAACAATCTAATGCATATTCTTCCAAATTATTTTCTTTCTATGTATGGCTATCTTTCAGGAAATGAACTCATTCAAAACATTTTGTTCTTGCTTTTTTCACTTTTCAGTATGTTTTGAGCTTCCTTCCCCCATGTAAGAACCTATGGTCTTTCATTCTATTTTAAGGATAGTTCATAGATGCATTAAGTTTTTATGTTAAGAAATTTATATAAACAAAATTTAAAAATAAAAATAGCATTTTTTGGCAGGATTCAGTGTTATATAAATGAATAGTTTAAAATAGAAGTTAACTTCTAGATCATGCCGTGATGGCACTTTGAAGGAATGAGCAAGCAGAGTCAAATGAGACACTCTGGAGGGGTTAGAACGGAGATCTTTGTCTCTCTGAAATGATAGTCCCATGCAGTTCCATAGAGGCTGGGGTCTGAGCTACTGAAGGATGATGACTAGATAGATGTAAGGATGCCCTGGGGTTTGCCCAAGATCCACTGCTGAGGGTCGTGAGTGAAGACGCCAGGGGGTGCGTAGTGCCCCTCGTTCCTGTGCCAGGGCTGGAGGCCGGGAAGCCTTTGGGGACTTGTTCCACACAGCTGCTGGGTAACAGCTGGCTTTGCAGCACGGGGCCTGAGCAGTTCCCTGGCCCAAGGCAGTGTGACTTTTGGAGGCGGTGGTTGTTACGGAGGGCTGGGAGCAGCGCCATAGGCCCAGCTGAGAGGCCCACTCTCCCCTGCGGGTGCGGGTGGTGGCCTGTGCCCACTGACAGAGACTGGAAGTCTCGAGGAAGGGGGGCTGCGTCTTTGTGCAGAGAAGCTGTTACACAAACAGTAGGCAGAGTAAACTAAAGATCACTCTTGTACAATTGAAATGAATATTATGCTGCACATTCATTAACTAGAATTAAATGAAAAGGAGTGTCCAGCTGGTTCAGTTTAGTGGAGCATATGACTCCTGATCTCAGGGTTGTGAGTTCAAGCCCCACATTGGGCATAGACCTTACTTAAAAAATAGACGTGCGCACACACACGCACACACGCACACGCATGCACACAAAGAATATAGCATACTATACAAATAACATGCAAAAAAAATTGCTCTTCAAATGGCCGCTTAAGCTACAGGGACGCCTGTGTTGACTTGAGCTGTGCACGTTTGATTCCAAACCAGGGATTCATAAACACAGAGATCTATGTCCTTTCTCTCTCACTTGAGAATCAGAATTTCTGGCCAGACATTCCAGTCAGAATAGGAACGACTGGCCTGCAATCTTTGCAATTAATTTGAGAATCTCTCCACAATAAAAAGACCCTCTTCGCTGCCCACCCCCAACCCTCAAGTAAGGCTAGAAATAGGATAGATTAACTGAATCTTCAACAGGCAATTTCAGATGTTGTAGATGCACTTCTGCTGTGTGATTAATTGCCTCAATGTTTGGCAAGTACTAAACGGGAGAGTTTTGTGGGGCGGAAGTCGGAGAGCAGGCTGCGGCTGGCCCGCTGTTTGTTACTGCTCAGGCCCAGCCTCTGTGCTCCCTCAACAAAGCACAGCTGCTTCATGTCTGTCACAATCAATGGGATGACATTTCCCAACTGGTAATTACCAAAAGGATTCCTGTTGATGCCTTTTGGAACTGCCAATCTTGACGGTAGCTCTTGGCTCCTGCTGAGTACAGTATGTCTGCAGTTGGGCTTTTTATCTCCATTTTCATACTTGAACTGAAAGAAAGGTTTGTGTGGAGACTTGTAGCTTACCGCCTCGTGTACCTCTTCCTTCCCCTCACCTGTCTACATGTTAAGAATATCACAGAGACTCTAAAATCCTCTGCATATGCCAAAAAAGACTGGTCTGGAGGTAAACTAGGAGAACGGTGCCTAAGAAACATTATCAAAAGCACTAATGTGAGTTGCAAATGAAAGTTTTTACCTCTTACCCCCCAAAAACATAAAAATATAAGGCAGGTATTTTCTGGTCTTTAAATGAGAGCCTTCCTCATAATTTGGTATTCACCAAAGAGAAGAATTCAGAATTTCTTGGATCCAGGAATCTAGGAAAAACCTTCCAAGTTGACATCTCTTCCTATTACATATACAGTATTCCAGGCACTGGGATGCCGTTTATCAGACAGTTTTTAAAGGAAAATAAATAAGGCTGTAGCCAGGTGGCTCTATGGGAGGCATCAACCTGTAAACACATATCCTAGAGGAAAACGTTTATTCCTTCCTTCTCCCAGTGATTCATGGCAGGGGTGTGCCGTATGCCAGATGTTGTTCTGGGTGCTGAGAACTGGAACGGTAGCAAAGGAGGTGGGGATCACAAAGAAGCTATTCAGATCGCACACTGAAATTGAGAGACCCTCTCCTTCTACCTGGATTCTCCCTACCGATCCTGGGCTCTTAAAGTCCTAGATTCTTAAGCATATACTAATTTCCTCCCTGGTCATATTTCGATGAGCCGGTTGTGGTTTTCTGAGCCTTGGAGTTAAAAGCATTAAAACACACAGAATGTAGATGGATTGGAGAACTCAGGCACATGAGTGTGGCTAAGGTGGAAAAATTCAGGGCAAAGTAGAAATTTAAAATGGTGAAAAAATACACATGAAAAGAAGGAAGACAAACAAAGATTACTTAGTATAGGTTTGTTCACAGATTGAGTTTGTTTGACAAGAGTGCCGAGACCAAAAGCAGATTAGTGGCTGGCAGTAGTCGAGAATGGGTGCCACTGTTAATGGGCTAGGGTTTCTTTTTGAGGTGACAAAAATGTTATAAAATTGGATTGTCATGGCTGCACAACTCTGAATATACTGAAACCTACTGAATTGTGTACTCGAAAAGGGTCAAATCTATGGTATATGAATTATATCTCAAAGCTGTTACTTAAAAAGGGCACTGTGGGGCGCCTGGGTGGCTCAGTCAGCTGAGCATTTTTGGCTTAGGGCATGATCCCAGGGTCGTGGGAACTGGCTCTGTGCTGAGTGTGGAGCCTGCTTAAGATTCTCTGTCCCTCTGCCCCTCTCCCCTACTCACATGTGCATGCAGCTCTCTCTAAAATAAAAAATAAAAAAAGGCACGGTCTCAAGCTTGATTAAGGTGAGGTAGGAACCTAAACTGAGTGTTCCTTCAGCGGGCAATCTTCCTTCTGAATCTCTGATAAACTTAGTTTCTCCATAGGAGAAACTTACCCAAGTATTTTAAGGAGTAAACTGTTGTAGCTTAGGCAATGGGGGAGAGAGAGAGTATCAATTATGACAACTGGTAATATGGTAGAATTGATACTATAAATATTTATGTATCTAAAATGAGAAACGAGCCAAAAAGCTGAAAATATGTGAGAAAGCTGTTTGTCTTTGCTGTTGAAGATGGCAGCCTCTAGTCAAAGGTATTTAAGTTGGAACTAATTATTATCGAATCCATTTAAGTTCAGTTTTTTGGTCCCACTAGCCACATTTCACGTGCCTAGTAGGCTCATGTAATTGATGGATGGGGCAGATACAGAACCTTCCATTGGAAAGCTCTGCTCCAGGTGTTAGGTGGTGTGGTACCCTACTTCACAACATCCCCACTGTTTTCCCTCATAGAAGAACCTAGAACACAGTCTCCTCTTTTTCAAGAGTCTGCATGGATAGTCCACTGAAACTCAGGACTGTCCTAGTGCAAATGTGAGACCTCATTGTATCACGCAGGGCTTCAATCAGCAGTGAGCTGAGATTTCCTCATGATCATTAGTTTAGTACTCCTAAAGCTTAGGTTTTATTTAGAATTCTGAATTAAGTTTCTTTATAGTGTTTTAGATATTTATTTCACTTTTTCTGTCTCTTCTTTTTAGGTACATAGTTTAAAAATCTGACAAATATTTGACAAACACGAGTGGCCACATCCCAAATATTTACCCATCAGGACATGATTTACCCAATAGTAAATAATGTCTTTGTTTACTTTGTCACAATTTCCTGGCCTATGAAATGGAATTTGTACTTTCTTACGTCATGGCATCTAAAAAATTAAGATTTGGGGATTATTTTCATAAGGTGTCACAAAGAAAACTGTGTAAGGTAAAGTAAATAATTATTATAAAATTTCTTTTAAAAAAATGACTTCTAATCTAATTATCTTAATTGACAGTAATGTTGGGTAATACCCGAAAAAATACATAAATCGCAAGACCACCCTGTAAGACATCTCTCAGAGGTAAATGTTATAATCATTTGGTTGTAGTTTTTCATCTTTGCTTTATACTATATATATAGTTTCACAGAATTGGAAGTATGTTGCCTGTGCCCTTAACTTCCAGTCCTGAGCTTAACCAACTTCACTGTGTAGCATGGTGGTTAACAATGTTGACCCTGGAGCCCTCACTGCCTCTCTACAGAGGCCAGCTCTACAATTTACTAGCTATGAACCCTTGGTCAAATCACTTAACCCCTCTGCGTTTCAGTGCCTTGATGTGTATGATGGGGATAATAACAGTGCCTAACTCTCAAGGTAGTTGTGAGGTTTACCTGAGTTCATGTGAGTAACACACATGAAATGATGCCTGGAAGACAGCACTTACTATTGTTACAAACATGACCTGTTTCAGCCACTACCTGTGCTTTGCAGAACTGAAGTCCTTTTTGAAAATTTCCTCTGCACTCAAGTATTCCTGAAGTCTCCATGGGGGAATCCTCCAGTCTGTTGATTCTAGTCTGTGAGTAGAATCGACCATATTCCTTCTGTCTCACTCTGCCTTTCTTCAGTTGATGTCCTCTACTCTTAAAATGGCTCTAAGCATCAGTACTGTTAGTGGTGACTGGTATCCATCATAAGAATTCCAGTGTCCATGCTAAATATGCTGTATTCCAATTCTTTCAAAACCACTACTCTTAGAGGGCACCCAATTATTGCAGTTTTCATATAAAAATAGAAAGGCCCCTTCTAATTCTCTGTTGTAGACCCTCACTGTACTCCTAAGAGGCTGGCCTTTGTTTTGTTTCTGATTCCGTAGAGTAGATGATTATAAATCCAAACTTTCTCTCTTGCTAATATTGGCATTCTTTTAAGATTCACAATAATTGTAGAAGTTGTAAGTCCGTTTCCTATGAAAGTGTGTGGAGGGGATGGGAAAAAAATGAGGGGATGAGCGGGGGAGAGTAAAATCTTGCCTTATCTCTCACAACTCCTTAGCTACATAGAAGTTTAAGCTCTTTGAAGATAAGTACTTCCTCTTTGTCTACTGTCTCCTATAGTATTAGTAAAATCCTGGGCTTAAAAAAACCCATTAGATATATTAAAATGTATTATTTTCAATATTACAAAAAGGAAAGAAAAGTGATACTTACCAAATATCTATGTGCCAGACACTCTAAATAGGTTTTTCTCATATAATCTTTATAACGACCTCTTAGGGGGTACTTCTTATTCACCTCTTCTTACAGATGAGGTAATAGAGTTTAAGAAAGGTTAAGCCGTTTCCCCAGGTCCCACCATGAGTAGGTGACAAAAGTCTGGGTTCTTCTTCAGATCTGTGTAACAGACCCCAAGCTTGGTCTCAAGCGGTGGGGAAATAATTTGACCAAAAAAATTAACCAATCAATTTTACTTAATTGAATTTATTCTGAGTTGAGAATAAGTTTAGGCTCATCTTTTTCAGTCAAAACATCTATTAGCCTTAGAGAAAAAAAAAGTTTGGTTAAAAAAAACTTCTTATATCCCTTTGATATCAAATAATTCTTCAAAAATTGAATTTAGGAAAAGCTTGTAAATATACCTTGAAATATGGATTTAAAAATTCAATTAAACTATTCAGGTTATAGTCAGCTTATTTACCTTTTATTTTAGAAGGTGTAAAGGGACTCCCAAATGTGTATTCCCCACTTTTTGCTTCTGAGTCACCTAACAGATGAGTAGAGTTGGTTGTTGAGTTTCTCTAAGACAGTTTTCAAGTGTTCTTCTGTGTTTCTCTCTTTTAGACTCTTTATCAAAGCTAGTTTAACGTTAGCCAAGTCCTTATTTTCCAAGGGACATCATTTTCTCTCCTGCTGCTGCTGTGGATTACTTAGGAAAAATGTGTTTGAACAAGGAGCCGTGCTATCTTTCTACTTGAGCATTTGAGCTCCCGTGTTGCGTAGGACCATTCACATCTTTCCAGGCTTCAGACCCCATGGAATCTTCATGAAAAACTGAAATGCAGTGAAATAAATCCTAAGAAGGTCTGTTGACTTTAGGTCAGATATTGAACTTCTGATATGTGGCCATTAAGGTGAGTGGAAGTAAACATCCCCTTTAACTATCCAGGATAAAGAAAGTTCACAATAATTTCTTTTGTTCCTTATCTCTGGTTTTCAATAAAGTGTGACCAAATGGCAGTTGCTGGAATGCAGCCATTTCCCCTGCTATGTATTCATCGGCAGATCTATGTCAGTTGATTTTCAGTCTAGCTTTCCTGGTGTTCCACAGTGACAAAATAACATGTGGTAACTTATTTAATCAATAAATTACTTTCTTAATATACTTTAAGTGTAACAGAAGCTAGCCTCAAAATTATATTTGGAATTGATTTTGGTGTATTCCCCTCCATTCTTAGTAGTGACCTTGTAGTCATCAGAGCTCTAGTCTACTGTGAAAAATCATGATCCTGAGTTAAGAGATGGTCTCATAGGCTTGCTTTATCACATTCTTCACCGGGTACATTTTGTTAGACTTTTCCCAAAAGCACATTGCTTCTAACTCTAAAGGGTTCTGTCAGATCTAAACATCTTATAATATTGGTAAGGTGCCTTTAATTTTTAAAGAGAAACTATTAAATAGTTTTGACAAGTATTGACCTCACTATACCAGGTTGGCTCGTTTGTAAAAACCAGTGGCAACAGCTATAGATAAAAGGAACAGTACAAAGAATTAGAAGCACCACAAACAGCAAGTCCTGTATTTAGACTTGACATCATATAATGACCCAGGGAGAAATTTTGCATAAGCATTACTAAGACATGCTTGAAAGTTTCATTGACATGGCATTAATTACACAAACTTCTCGTGATAACAGGACATTGTGCTGCTAAAGGCACGTAGTAAGCTGCACATTAGCACAAACAGCTAACTTACAGAAATATGTGGCTGTTGAGCACACAATCTGATAAACCCTTCAAATGAGACCATTCTTTCTCTAGGTAAAATGTGTTGTTAATCAATGTAATTGTTCCGATAAACTCATTTCACTACATAATTACTTTTATTTATAATACTTCCGTAATTGCTTTTTACAGTTTTTTAGATACATTAATTCCATAGATCTCCACTGAACACAAACCATATGAAAGGCAGTACGCCAAGAACTGTGGATAGAAAAATGTATCAGATACAGTTGTATCTTTGAGGCCTTTAATCTAGTTTGGGAGAAAGACAACATTATATTACGATAAACACCAAAATTGAGTTACATTCAATTCAAAGTGATATGGGAATATTAAGGAGGAAACCTCTAACTCCCATAGGCAAACTAACCTAGGTAGAATTTTCAAAAATTTTTTTAAAAAATTATTTATTTATTTATTTATTTATTTAGACAGAACACGAGCAGGGAAAGGGCAGAGAGAGAGAGAGAGAGAGAGAGAGGGAGACACGGAATCCATAGCAGGTTCCAGGCTCTGAGCTGTTAGCATGGAGCCCGAAGTGGGGCTTGAAGCCATGAGCCATTAGATCATGACCCGAGCTGAAGTCGATGCTTGACTTATTGAGCCACCTAGGCACCCCATAGGTAGATTCTTCAAAGGATGCTCACTACCTCCATCCCCACCCATAATCCCCACATCTACCCTCTCCCACATGAGGGTTAAGTCAGAATCTTTCAAAGACCGCCTTCCCATTGCCAATATATGAGAACATCCCTCTCTACTTCACTCCTCTGGATCTTGAGGGTAGTAGATTTCAGATATACTTAAATTTTTAAAAATCCAGATCTTCTTTATTCATAGACAATGGAACTGGTTTTTTTTCCTTCTTAAAAATAGTATAGTTCTGGTGTCTTGCCATGTGCATTTAGTGGGGTGTTGTGTCATGGAGCAGATAGTGGGAGAGGGGAGAAGTGGAGGAGAGTTCCAAGGATTCCTGCAGAAATAGTTCCAGACAGTTTTCCTTTTTAATGGTTTTTTTTTTTTTTTTTTTTTTTAAATAGAGATCTTTGTCATTGTATTTGGTGAATTCAGGGCAAAAGTCTGGGAAACTGTTAAGAACCTCCTCAGCTATTTTTGCCAAGACTTTCTGTATGGTTCTCCAGGCCTCTGTATTGTTTTCACTAATGGTCTGTGGTTAATTCCTAAGAAAGCCAAATATAAATGTACTAAAACCCAGCAAAACAAGCCTAAGTCCTAAAATTAAACCTAATGGCATAATAATGGTTCTACTTAAGCGAATACTTACTAAGGACAAAAAAATTGTTAAGCCAAATCACTCCAACTATCCAAGGGGTAGTAGCACAATGGAATGATCCTCATGGAATATCTGAATGTATCAACCCCACGTAGTCCTACATTCCTTCCTGACCACAGGAAGTTACTACAATGATTTCTAGAGTAGTTAATGGAAAATAGTTATTTGAATAATCTTTAGAATTATAAAGGCATTTCAGGGTTAATGTAATTGGTTCTTTTCAAGGAGTCCTATCTGATTGTCTATAATTTGATACAGAAGGATTTTATAATGCAAATTTCAAATATCATGAGACATTGCATATAAATATCAATGCAGTATTTTACAATCCTGAGGTGCTGATTTGCTTCCAGAGACATCTGTTTTTAAAAAAAATAGCCTTATCAAGGTATATTTTACAAACAAAATTTTCACCCATTATAAGTATACAATTGAATAACTTTCAGTAAATTTACAGGATTGTGCAACCATCACCACAATCCAGTTTTAGTACATTTCTGTCACCTCCAAAAGTTCCCTCGTGTCTGTTTGTAGAACCCATTCCTATTCCCAGTTCTAGGCAACTAGTGATGTACTTTCTGTCTCTCTAAATTTGCCTTTCCTGTACCTGTCATAGAAACGGAATCCTACAATGTGTAGTCTTGCGTGCCTACCTTCTTTAACATAGTATAATATTCTGGGGAGCCATTCATGTTCTAGATAACATGTATTGGTAGCTCGTTTTTGCTTTTAGTATTCCATTTAATAGAGTTCTATATGTATTGAATTTCATGTAAGGGATGTATATACATTTTTTAATTGAGGTATAACTGACATATTTTGTTACCTTTTCCAATTCTCAGTGTCTCTCTCTTCATTCATAGAAATACTACAGTGGCTTCTTAATGGCAGGAAAACAAAACAAAAAACCCTGAGGGTCTCACTTACTGACTGCTTGCATCCTTGGAAAGATTAGGATTTGTAATAGCTAAATTGAAATTGGTTATTTGTATCCTTCCCCACCCCCCCCCCCCCAACCCCTTGACTTTGAATCCTTGAATCATGGAGCCAGTGAATCTCTTTAAATTCCATGCTTAAAATTTGTGCGAATATATATCATATATATATATGTGAATATATGTGCGAGTATGTCATATATATATGTGTGTGTGTGTGTGTGTGTGTGTGTATATATATATATAATTTTTTTAGAGAGACCGTCTATAGCTAAAATCAGATTCTCAAATGGTCTGTTAACCTAAAACAACTCAAGATCCAATCTTCGTGTTCTATTTGGTTCCATCCTTGACCCATTTTCCTTCATCTTTGGAAAACATTTACTCTCATGACTTCGTGACTTCATGACTTCAGCAACCAGCAGATAGGCTTCTTGGAAGAGCCTGGATAGAAACTTATTTTTCTTATCCTAAATTATGGCAGTTCTAAGTGTATTTTGAAGTACAAGGAGGCCATCCTTTTCTAAGCATAAACTGGAGGTTTGGGTTCTGTATCTTATATTCCTTATTTACCTTATCACTCTGTCTTCAACCTTAAGTTTTCCCACCTTAAAAGGATAGGCAAGCTGGAAACTTGTCTTGACATTTTTTCTCTGGAACTCTATCACCTTTCATCATTTACATCTGTCCTACTGAGTCTGGAAACCCCTGCACCTTCCCCAACACATGCCCGCATGCATTTATAGTAAATTATCCCGTTATTTTTTTTTTAAATTTAATTCTAGTGTAGTTAACATAGTGTTATACTAACAGGTATACAGTACACTGATTCAATAATTCTATACATTACTCAGTGCTCATCACAATAAGTGTACTTTTAATCCCCTTCACTTATTTCATCCATCCCCTCACACACCTCCCCTCTGGTAAACATCTGGTCGTTCTCTATAGTTGAATCTATTTTTTGGTTTGTCTCTCTTTTCTTTTATTAAATTCTACAAATGAGTGAAATCATATGGTATTTGTCTTTCTCTTACTTCTTTCACTTAGCATTCTACTCTCTTGTTCCATTCATGTTGTTGCAAATGGCAAGATTTCTTTGTATATTTTGTGGCTGAATAATATTCAGTATCTGGCCATTTTTATGTCTTTTGGAGAAATGTCTGTCCACATCTTTTGTCAATTTTTAGATTGTTTTTGTGTTCTTCATATATTTTGGATACTAACTCTTTATTGGATATGTCATTTGCAGATTATCTTCTCCCATTCAGTATGTTGTCTGTTCTGTTGACTATTTGCTTTGCTGTGCAGAAGTTTTTTATTTCGATATATTCCCAATAGTTTAATTTTTGTTTTTGTTTCCTTGCCTCAGGAGACCTATCTAGAAAAATGTTGCTATGGCTGATGTCAAGAAATTACCGTCTGTGTTCTTTTAGGATTTTTATGGCTTCGGGGATCATATTTACATCTTTAGTCCATTTCGATTGTTTTGTGTGTGTGTGTGTGTGTGTGTGTGTGTGTGTGTGTGTGTGTGTGTGTACATACTATGAGAAAGTGGTCCAGTTTTATTTTGCATGTAGCTGACCAGTTTCATTGAAGAGGTCATTGAAGAGACTTTTCACATTGCATATTCTTCCTTTGTCAAATATGAGTTAACTACGTAATTACGGGTTTATTCCTGGGCTCTCTATTCTGTTCCATTCATCTATGTGTCTGTTTTTGTGCTAATGCTATACTGTTTTGATTACCTCAGGTTTGTATTATATCCTGAAATCTGGGATTGTGATACCTCCAGTTCTGTTGTTCTTTTTTCTTTTTTCTTTTCGTTTATTTTGAGAGAGAAAGTGCAATCGTGAGATCATGACCTGAGACAAAACCAAGAGTCAGGCGCTTAACTGAATGAGCCACCTAGATGCTCCTGTTCTTCTTTTCAAGAGTAGTTTGGCTATCTGGGGTCTTTTGTGGTTCCATACAGTTTTAGAATGATTTGTTCTATGGAAAAATGCTGTTGGTATTTTGATAGAGATTGCATTAAATCTGTAGATTGCTTTGGGTACTATGGACATTTTAACAATATTGGTTTTTCCAGTCCATGAGCGTGGACTATCTTTCCATTTCTTTGTGTTGTCTTCCATTTTCTTTCATCAGTGGTTTATAGTTTTTAGAGTACAGATTTTTCACCTCCTTGGTTAAGTTTATTCCTAGGTGTATTATGACTTTTTGTGTAATTGTAAATAGGATTGTTTTCTTAATTTCTTTTCTGCTTCATTATTAGTGTATAGTAATATAACAGATTTCTATATATTGATTTTTGTATTCTGTGACTTTATGAATTCATTTATCAGTTCTAGTAGATTTTTGGTGGGGGTCTTTGGGGTTTTTTATATATAGTATCATGTCCTTTGCAAATAGTGAAAGGTTCACTTCTTCCTTAGCAATTCAGATGCCCTTTATTTCTTTTTCTTGTCTGATTGCTCTGGCTAGGACTTCCAATACCATGTTGAATAAAAGTGGTGAGAGTGGACATCCTGGTCTTGTTCCTGACCTTAGGGGAAAAGCTCTGTTTCTTTATTGAGTGTGATGTTCTCTGTGGGGTTTATTATGTTGAGGGATGTTCACTCTAATCCTACTTTGTTGAGGGTTTTTATCATGAATGGATGTTGTACTTTGTCAAATGTTTTTTCTGCATCTGTTGAAGTAATCATATGGCTTTTATTCTCATTAATATGGCCTGTCATGTTAATTCATGTGCAAATATTGAAACACCCTTGCATCCTGTGAATAAATCCCACTTGATTGTGGTGAATGATTTTTAAAAATATATTGTTGGATTCGATGTGCTAATATTTTGTTAAGGATTTTTGTTGGTGGTGATTTTTGCATCTATGTTCATCAGAGATATTGATTGGACTATAGATCTTTTTTTGGATTTCTCTCTCTGGTTTTGGTATCAGGGTCATGCTAGCCTCATAGAATGAATTTGGAAGCTTTCCTTCTTCGGTTGTTTGGAATACTTTGAGAAGCATACTCTCTGGTCCTGGACTTTCGTTTGTTGGGAGTTTTTTTGATTACTGATTTAATTTCATTGTTAGTAATTGGTCTGTTCGAATTTTTTATTTCTTCTTAAGTTTTGGGAGGTTATAGGTTTCCAGGAATTTGTCCACTGTTTTCTGTGTTGTCCAATTTAAATGACACCAATTCTAAATGCACAGTTGGGTATTCTAGTAGAGAGATGAATCCCTATTGTCACATAACACATTCACTGGTATTTTTCTCAGATCTACCTATATCACTATCATTTTTCTCAATCCACAAAACTCTTAACTGTGGATATATTTTTTTTAAGGATCCTTCCTGGAAAAATGGTCTTGTGACGTGGCATTAGACAAGGATGCTTTGTTTAGGGATCTTTAGTGGTGAACTTGGGAAAGAATTACTTTCCGTTTGGAAGATCTGGTAACTTCCTCAGGTTACAACAGAAAGCAGCCTTCAGTCCTGTGAGTTTTCCGAGAAGTAGGAATAGCATGACCACTGATTCAGTCAACCAAAAAGCATTTCTGGAGCCCCTAGTTTTAACAGTTCTGTGCAGGGAATGTAAGAAAAACATTCAGGGGAGAAGAAACTAAGTCAACACACACTTCAACCATCTGTACGCTATTACTGATGTCCATATTAATCTTCAAGCGTTGACCTGTTTCCCAAACTCCAGAGCTGACTGTACAGCTACCTAATGGACAGCTCCATCTGCATGTGGTATAGAAAGAAGCTGTGTGCACTAAATGCCCCAGTTGAACATCTTGTCTCTCCAAGGTGCTGCTTCTTCTGCACGCACCGTCTTAGTGGAAATGACACCCAAAAAATCGCCCAATTCCTTCCTCTCACGCTTTAACAACATTTAATGGTCGGTGAGGTCAGTTAATTATACCTCAGAAATATCTGTCCTGTATAGTTCCTCCTCTCCATCCCCATTGTCACTCCCTTATTTTGGGTCCTCCTTCTCTTTGCTTAGATTCTTGTAGGAGTATTCCAACTGATCTCCCCACTGCCAGACTTGCTGCCATCTGTCCCTCCCCGCCTTGTTACCGTGTGATCCCCTGCTTCAAAACCCTTGCTGCTTCCTCCTGCACAGGATAAAGCCTAAATCCTGATATACGTAGGATTCTTCACAGTGTTTGTGGCACGTTCTCATTGTGACTCGTCTGTGCCCTTCCTCACCAGGCGCTGAGTTCCAGCTAATCCAAACATCCCTCCTGTTTCCCAAATGCCACTCCTTTTCATAAGTCCATGCTTTTGGAAAGACTGCGAAACTAACAACGTACTATCCTGTTGCACCTTCTCTTCTCCAGGTTTAGAATTCTCCTCATCCTGCCCTTTTTGTTTGGCAGAGTAAAAACAACTACTTCTCATTCAAGTCCCTGTGCAGCTGTTATCTCTTTTTACCACCACTGCTCCCATTCCTAGGAAAAGTTAGAGTTTCTTCTATGTCTCTCCAGTTCCCTTTCCCCTGTGGATATGGTTTCTATCTCAGTCTCAGTCACTACATGGGCTCCTGGAGGCCATGGAATTTTATATACCCAGTGTCTGACATAGTGCCTGGCATACAGGAGGTTTTTGATAAATGAATAATGAAGTTTTCAAAGACGGTGGTAATCATATAGCTTGCGTTGCTCATTTTTACCATCAAGAAACTTGAGACCCAGTGGAATTTGGGGAATTGCATAATTTAAGGCAGATTCTGGAATAGAACCAAGGTGTCTTGGCTTAGTTTAATGCTCCTTCCACTATACAGCATGGCAAAATTAATTTGACAGATTTCTGAGGAAAAAATCTTTAGTTTCAGTGACAAAATGTAACTCAGTAAGACAAGGAGATTTATTGGTGGAAAAGGAAAAATTTGTTGTATTTCATAGAGGTTATCCTATTCTATTAACTTTTTATCCAAGGCGGAAAAGTATGAAGATGACTGAAAGGGAGCAAGGAGGGCACCTGGGTGGATCAGTTGGTTAAGTGTCCGACTTCAGCTCGGGTCATGATCTTGCAGTTTGTGGTTTTGAGCCCTGTATCGGGATCTGCACTGGTGGTGTGGAGCCTGCTTGGGATCCTCTCTGTCTCCCTCTCTCTGCCTATTCCCAACTTGCGTGAGTGCACATACGTGCGCTCGCTCTCTCTCTCTCTCTCTCTCTCTCTCTCTCTCTCTCTCTCTCTCAAAATAAATAAACTCAAAAAAAAAGAAAAAAACAAGAATTCCAGGCCTAGAGAAATGATTCTAATGGAAAAATGACAGTACTTTGCCTAAACTCATCGGTTGGTGTTGGTTAGTGGAGAAAGATTCCTTCCCTTACACTCTAAAGTAAGTGAATGTGGAAACTTCACAGATCCCCAGGGATCAGTGCTTGGCTGAGGGACTGGCAGTGAGAGGAACAGGAAAGGAGTATTTCTTTTGAAAGAGAGCCAAACACATGTTTCATTATTCTGGGTTCCCTGTTAGAGGCAAGTGACTTGATTGAAAATATTCAGTTTTGTTTATATTTTCATAAAAATTTTGAATACACAGAACTAAAAGTCTGGGAAGGAGAACCAGAATTAATACTTCATTGTCAAAAGGAGATGCCCAGAGTTGGGGTACACATTGTGGAGTGGAAAAGATAGAATTTAGAGTGTTTCATTTGTAGTTGTTTTTACTCTGAATCAAAGTAATTTGGTAGTGAAATAATTACTCATTAGAGTGTATTAACACAGACTGTGTCTACCTCACCTTACTAAATTGAGAAAGATATTAAGGTGCCTGGGTAGCTCAGTCAATTAAGTGTCTGACTCTTGATTTTGGCTCGGGTCAGAATCTCATGGTTTGTGAGTTCGAGCCCTGTGTGGAGGTCCTCACTGACAATGTGGAGCCTGCTTGGGATTCTCTCTCCCCCTCTCTCTGCCCCTCCCTCACTTGCGCTCCCTCACTCTCTCTCTCAAAATAAGCAAATAAACATACAGATTCTATGGCAGAAGGCAGAAATCTAGACTATATCTGAGAGGCAGATTTAAGGAATGAAAGATTAAAGCACACACATTTGGGAGAATGATGAATTTCACACCATTAACGCAGCTGCCGACAGAGAAGAGAAGGGAATGGTGAATTTATATCAGGGACCAGCTGCTGCTCTGAGGAGGCCAGGGAGGAGAAGGGAGCCATGGGGATCCATGCTGGGGCTGGAGGTGGTGGGAGGGACCAAACGGAGACCCCAGAAGAAGGTCTGAGTTGCTTTGAGCTGAAAGAAGACCCGCTAATCTGCTTCCAACAGTGAGGAAGACGGGATTGGAAACTGGATTGTGCATGCTTCTGGAAGAATAGATCTGGAGAGTAGAGACTTGCTGTACTTTCTACTGGATGTTTAGCAGAGCTTTGAGGTGGTAGAATGAGGGTTAATTTTTCAGTCTCCTTGACAGCTGAAATTCTTCTAGATTTTCTAAGATGGTCACCAACAATGTAATTTCTGGGGCAACTTCTGGCTCAATAGCTTCTCAGACAGCTGCTCTGAGCAGTTAGGTTGCTTCTACTCTACCTGTGTCCGGTAAGCAACCTGGGTTTGGGGACCACTTCTTTTACCCCATTGCTTCCACTGACTTCATTTAGCTACCTTGTTGCCTGTCAGTCTCCTACTCACCCCTTTTCATGGTCTGGAACTTTCATCCTCTTTTTTTTCCTGTTCTCTACCCACAGTCTAAGTTAATTCACTTCATTTCCGTCTCTTTAGGACCCTCGTTTCTTCTTTTTAAGAGTGCAGCATGGGTCTGACAAAGTTCTCCATCACTTTGCGATGTTACCCATCCCAGAAAATACATTGTTATTTGAAACCTGGCCCATTGGAACTAAGAGTGACTCTACGATTGTGGGCTCAGGTATCATGAAGTTATATAGGTGGGTCCCATGGGACCAGAATCCGGGGGAAGTGTTGGAAGGACAGGAGGCCGTATTGAACCATTTTTAAAATGTGAAATTCTAATTAAGAATTATAATATGTGTGAAGGGTTTCTGGGTACCTTGCATGGAAAGTCCTAGTCAAATGCCAAATATTAGCATTCCTGTCATTATAGAGTCCCAGGGACCCAGAGCAGGGAGGCACTGAGGAATTTGCAACCGAATATCCTCCTCCAGGCCCTTTAGCACCTTCTAAAGATTTCATAAATCAGGGAATATGCAATGGTTTGCTGAAGGGATAAGTGTTTGAGAGGTGATGAAGTTTACTCAGAGAACTTAGAGTTCAGTTTTATTTGAACTAAAGCTGTGAATGGACCTTCAGTGCTGAGGATCCTTCTGGGCCTGTTTAAATAGTCACTCCAGTTCCCTTCTTGAGCAGTTTTGCATGGCAGCCAGTGAGTGCTACAAATGCTGATCTGTGCTGCATGGGGCCCTGTCCTGGGACAGAGCATGGTGCCAACGCCTTGCAACCCAATCCTTCAAGCACCAGCTCCAGGCACAAGCCTGCCTGAAGTTTTTCTTGACAACTCCTGGTCCTGCCCTTCTTTGAACTCATGTGAGCTTTTTGGTGTTGCACTATTACTTCAACTTTTCGTGTATGTATAGCAGGATGGAGAATTCTGTTCACCAGAACTTCTGGGCACTGCTACTGTTTGGGAGAATGACCTTTCCAGTGGCTGCCTGGTGAGGTCGGTCATTCATAGAGGGTGGGTGTAAAGGCTCCAAGACGACAAGGGAGGAAGACAAGGAACGCAGTGTGGGGTGAGGGGAACTCCCTGCTGGGAGAGAGTGTAAGTGGTTCCTCTCACCATTGGCTTTCCAGGTAGAGAAACAAGTGGATATATCCAAAAATATTCAGGAAAGCATTTGTTTTTTGGTGAAGTACTACTACATAAAAAGTCCATGGCATCTAGCTTAATCTTAGGATTGCTCTAGTCTTCCTGTTTCATTTGTTGTTCATGGATACATTCCTTATATATTTATTGAGTAACTTTTATGAACCAGGCACTGTTCTAGGTCTGGAGATTTGGCAAATAAGACTGATATTCTGGTGGGGAGACGGAAAATATAAGGTAGAGACAGAGGAGATAATGTCAAATATTATTAGATCTATGAAGAAAATCGAACAGGGGAATTTGGAAAGTAATCTTGTCCAGCTTTTATGTGGGTTTCCCATGTGTGGCTTATTATCCCAAAGTAGTTGTGAACTTCCCAGGACTATGCCTTCACATCTTGGTATCCTCCATTGTTCTCACAAAGTACCTTCTGCCTTTGTAGATAGTCAATAGTTCAAATATATTAATCTAAGAATAGAGTTCTATAATGAGACAACTGTGTTTTTATTACAATATTGACTATATTCCCTATGCTGTACTTTTCCTCTCTGTGACTTATCTTACAGTTGGAAGTTTGTACCTCTTAATCTCCTTTATTTCATTCATCCCTCACTTACCTCCCCTCTGGCAATGACCGTTTTGTTCTCTGTATTTAAGAGCCTGTTTTTTGGTTTATTTTTTTGTTCATTGTTTTGTTTTTCAGATTCCATATATAAGTGAAATCATATGGTATTTGTCTTTCTCTGACTTTCATTTAGCATAATCCCCTCTAAGTCCATCTATGGTATTGCAAAATGGCAAGATCTCATTCTTTTTTTTATATTCCCTCGTGTGTATACATATGCGTGTGTGTGTGTGTGTGTGTGTGTGTGTGTGTATCAGTCCATCTATATCACATCTTCTTTATCCATCTACTAGTGGACACTTGGGTTGCTTTCATATCTTGGCTATTGTAAATAATGCTTCAGTAAACCTAGGGATACATCGATTTTTGAATTCATGTTTTTGTTTTCTTTGAGAAAATACTCAGTAGTGGAAATAATGGATCATATGGTAGTTCTATTTTTAATGTTTTGAGGAACCTTCATACTGTTTTCCACAGTGGCCGCACCAATTTATATTCCTACCAACAGTGCATGAGGGTTGCCTTTTCTCCACATCCTCGCCAACACTTCTTATTTCTTGTCTTTTTGATTCTAGCCATTCTGACAGGTGTAATATCATTGTGGTTTTGATTTGTGTTTCCCTGTTTAGTGATGTTGAACATCTCTTCCTTTGTCATCTATGTCTTTGGAAAAATGTCTTAAGGTCTTCTGTCTGTTTTTTGAGTTGGTTGTTTTTGATAGCTACATGTAAAAGAATGAAACTGGACCATGTTCTTACACCATACACAAAAATAAACTTATAATGGATTAAAAACCTAAATGATAGGACCTGAAACCCTAAAACTCCTAGAAGAAAACTTAGGCAATGATTTCTTGACATCATCCTGAGCAGCATTTTTCTAGATAGGTCTCCTTGAGGAAGGGAAATAAGAGTGAAAATAAACTATTGAGACTACATTAAAATAAAAAGCTTTTGCACAGTGAAGGAAACCAAGATGAAAAGGCAACCTACTAAATAGGAGAAGATACTTGCAAATGATACAATTGATAAGGTGTTAATACCCAAAATATATAAATAATTTATATAATTTAACGTCAAAGAAAACCCTCAAATAATCCAAGACATTTGGTTCTGTTGGGTTTCTTAAATTTTGTTGGGTGATCTAGGTACCTTGAAGCCCTTAGGTACCTCCTCAGAATAATAACTTTAAAATATGCAGAAAACAAAATCACTGCAGTCTACGGTTCTCTGATTCCCAGCTGATGATCACTGAGAGACCACGTATGTATTCTTCATAACAAGTATTGTGAAGGGAAAACTAAGCTTTGGACACTACGGCTCTCCTTATTTCTGCAGTACTGACAAAATGAGCACAGTGACTAAAGCGAGCTACCTCTGACATTCTGGGGAAAAGAATAATCCAATTATTCTTTTGGATTTACCTATCAGGTGAAGTTGGATACTAGTCATATAGCTAGGGAGACAGTGGTTCAGAAAGTTAATGCCAATTCACTGGTCTGGTATTCTAGTTAGGACTATGGGGTGTGCTAGGTTAAAGCATGAGGTACACACCTGGGAGGGTAATCACCTTATTGGAAAATTACAATGACACAGGTTGGGAAGGAAGGAAGCCATGAGGCAGGATGGAGCTTGCCTAGAGCTAGTCTCCAGAGAGCCCACTCTGAGGGGCCAGGGACAGGTGAGCAGAAAGTACATATGAGGGCCCAGAGCAGAGGAGTTGAGGGTTCACTACAAGGTTCCACAGGCTGTAGTGAAGGATGCAAGACTTTGGTCTCTAGGCTTTCCTGGAAGCCCAAGTTTAGGGGAATTCCCTGTGAATTCACAGATCATTCAGAAACCAGTCTAGTTTTTTCCATAAAGGTAAGCTGTTGAATAGGGTTTCCTCTTTGGATTTAACTTAGGTGACTCAACAATGCATAGGATAGCAACAAAGCTACATGCCTTGAGGCTTCTGATTCTCAGAAAGCAGTAAGAGCTGGTGGCGGATTGGCTGGCACCATCTACTCTGCTTTTTCCATCCTTTTCCTAGTCCCATGTGGCCTGTCTTCAACTGGATGTGCCCCACAATGGCCTCACACTCCACATATCCAAGGCTGATCAGATCTGCTGCCTTTCCTTTGTCGCTTTAGGATAACATTCTTTTCTAAGCTACATTAATTAAAAAATCAATGGAGCTTTTAAACTTTTTCTTCATGCTTTGCCATAATGCAGTACACAGTACAAAAACACTTCATACGTTTAAAACATCTCCTATCTTCCTTATTTAAGAGCAGCAGCTCTTTTTTTTTTTTTTTTTAAATTATGTTGAGAGAGAGTGAGAGAGAGCCTAAGTGGGGGAGGGACAGAGAGGAGAGACAGAATCCCAAGAAGTCTCCACACCATCAATGTGGGGCTCGAAGTCACGAACTGTGAGATCATGACCTGAGCTGAGATCAAGGGTCGGACACTTAACTGACTGCACCACCCAGTCACTCCTAAGAGCAGCAGCTCTTAAGCAGGATATGAGCTCATTTCTAGGTTTCTACCTAAGCCTTATAACTGAGGTTCTATTTTTTTTTTATCGTCTGTTTCTTTCATTATAATTCTTTATATGTTTCTTATCCCTGACCCTCACACTCTCTCCTTTGGAAAACAAATATACACTATCCCAATGATGCTTAAGCTTGTTTTTCCCCCTTTGGTTACAGGTCATCCTATTCTTTGTATGCTTGATGATTTTGATTAAGTGCCAAATATTGTGAATTTTATAATGTTGGGTGCTAGATTTTTTTCTTTTTTTGTGCTTTAACTATTTCTGGGTGTTGCTCTGGGGTGCAATTAAGTTGTTTGGCATCAGTTTGATCCTTTTGAGGCTTGCTTTTAAGCATTCTTAGGCAGGTCCTGAGTGGCCTGTAGTCTGTGTCTAATTTGGCACCACTACTAAGGCAATGCCTTTCTGTATTCTCCTCAAGGCTCCTTGTATTGTACATGAGGTCTTGCTAGTCTGGCTAGTCTGGCGGGGGTAAGAACACTTCCTAGTCCTGTGTGAGCTCTGGGAATTCTTGCTCCTCCTTTTAGTTCATTCTCTGGCTTCAGTAGTTTCCTTGCATGCTCCTTCCATACTCAAAGAAGCAAAGGAGTCCTCTGTAGACTTCTGAGCTGGCTTTCTGTGTTCCTCTCCTCTGTGTACTCTCATTCTAGTTCCCATGACTTTCAACTCTGTCGTCTACTCAGGGAGACTGTCAAGCTCCATTTGTGTTCCCTCTCACTCTTGGTTGCACTGGAAAACTCTACACTTGAGACAGGAGTGAGCTGGGTCACTTGTGGACCTTACCTTGTTGACCTTCTCTCAAAGATCCATTGTCCTATAGTCTGAAGTCTGAAAAGTGTTTCATGGATTTTTGTCAGCTTTTTAATTTTTTTTTTTCCTTTTTACAAGTAGATCAGGTGGGAAAACCCAGATCCTGTTACTGTCATGATTAGATGACCAGAAGTAGAAATCAATATCTCTATGATGAGGCCACATTTTACCTAGCTATCCTTATCTACTATTTTTCAGTTTGAATTATCTTTTAGTTGATTATTCATGCATAGCATGATCAACCTTCCACATCTTTGAGTGATTAAAAAAATGTCCATCTTGGGGCGCCTGGGTAGCACAGTTGGTTAAGCATCCAACTCTTGATCTTGGCTCGAGTCATGATCTCATCGTTCATGAGTCTGAGCCCCGCATCGGGCTCTGCATTGATGTGGTGGAGTCTGCTCTGGATTCTGTCTCTCCTTCTCTCTGACCCTCCCCCACTTGTGCTCTCTCTCTAAAATAAATAAACTTAAAAAAATGTTTAAGAATTATCTTTTTTGTCTTACATCTATTATAGTGTACCATATACACAAGTGCTATACAAATTCTAGACATAGTATTCGTGTTTGAAAAAGCATATTTGTCCTTTATCTTTTTTAAAATTTTTATTTATTTTTGAGGGGCAGGAGGGGCAGAGAGCAAGGAAAACAGAGGATCTGAAGTAGGCTCTTCACTGACAGCAGATGTGGGGCTCAAACTCACGAACCTTGAGATCATGACCTGAGCCAAAGTCAGACAGATGCTTAACTGTCTGAGCTTCCCAGGTGGCCAAGCATTTTTCCCTTTAAAATGTGGCATGGGGTGCCTGGGTGGCTCAGCTGGTTAAGCGTCCGACTTCAGCTCAGGTCATGATCTCATGGCTTGTGAGTTTGATCCCCATATTGGGCTCTGTGCTGACAGCTCAGAGCCTGGGGCCTGTTTCGGATTCTGTCTCCCTCTCTGTCTGCTTCCTCACTGCTTGCGGTCTGTCTCTCAAAAATGAGTAAACGTTAAAAAAAACCCTAAAATGTAGCCTGAAACTAATTTGATCTCTTCACTTGCTAAAGTGAGTGATAGATGCTGAGTGAAAACAAAACTGCTACACATAGTTCTCTTTAGTACTCACCTACCATCTCCCCATATCCCACCCACTCCCTCATTTAGCAGTAGATGCTTGCTAAATATACCAACCTGAAGAGCAAAGGGAATGATTGTAGACCCCCTTTTGGCCTTCTGAGTATTTGATATGTGGGTATCTTCCAGTCCTAATGGTGACTGAAGTTTCTTACAAGAGATGTTGAATTTTCTATAACTCAGAGTAAGTTGTATTATAAGACTTACGATCCATTCTTAGTTCTACAGTTAAATGGGGGCTTAAGGTAATAATGATCCAGTTTCTGAGGTTTACACTTCCAGACTCAAGGAGAATTCTCCTAAAGTACAGATAAATCAAGAAGATTTGGTTCTTGCATGTTCAGACACACACTGGTGGCGGCGGGGGGGTGGGGTGGGGTGGCGGGAATCTATTTAAGAACAATGAAAAATAACTTTTTGTAAAATTCTGAATCTTAAATTCTTTGCACGAATCATAATTGAGATATCTTAAAATAATTCTTTAGTTGACCAGAATTTTTTTCTTAATTTTATGGTATATAAATACTTGTGTTTTAAAATAACTGGAATTATAACTTAAGCAACCATAAAATGTTTGTTCTTGAAATAAGTAGGTCTTATTCAAACAGGAGAATAAGGAATTTTTAAAGTAGAAAAAAATGATGAAATGATATGAAAACTGTCCCTCCACCCAAGACCATTTGTCCTAATTTTGAGTGCAGGTGGAATGTTATTTTCCTGCTTCCAAATGAAATATAGAGTTGGCTCATGATTTTTTGGTCACTTTATCGGTAATACAAACCCTTCTAGACAATTTTAATTACTAAGAATCCAAGTTGAAAAATGTCTAGTCACATGCAGTGGGATTGAGGGCATGGTTCCCTCATTCTCTGTTTCCATGTCTGGTGCCTTTACTTTTCTCCCTTGGTCACTGGACTGACTTCTCTGGTGTTAATTAGTGGAGGAGGGGTGAAGAAGAGCTAGAAAGGGCAGAAGAGATCTTTCTCAAATGTCTTTGACATGACCAAGGCTTACCTTGACCATGGCAGATCTCATGATACTTGGGCTCTTTGAGGACCTGTCTCCATTCCCCATTGTCACACTGGATCTTCTTCATGAGTTTCATTGATGTGGATGAATGCGTCTTCTGTCGTGGTCACCTAAAGTTCAGTTATCATTCTCTGATAATTCTAGCAGTTCCTCCAGTAGCTTTCTGCTGCTGTTTTTTTGCCCATCCAGGAAGCTGTCTTACACACAGGATCTAAGATGACTTTGCCACCTGCTTGCTCATGACCCACATTTAGTATATGAAAGTATACATTTGAGACTCTGTCCATAGGAACGATACTATTTTTGAAATGATGGCTTGTACTCTGCTGCCCTAGTCAACCTCTTGTCCTTCCGATTACTCAGTTGAGTCAGACTGGTGTGTCTTCAGGGGACACATTTCATGCTCTCTGAATGGTCTTCTCAAAGTCTTATAGTTAGGCCTGTGGTTAGAAGACCATACCATCGTCCCACTCCATTCTCAAAATGGGGGTGGATGAAGATCAACTACAATGGTGTCTAAAGAAATTCTCCCTCTAATTTCCAAATCCTTTCAGGTCTTCAATTTCAACTATTTTTATGCCTTATAGTGGGCTTGAGGGGTCAATGTCATAACCAGTATTTTAGCCACTTATTTTGCTAATTCTGATATGGGATTATATTTTTGAATGTCAAAATAGTTGGCACTTACTAATATGAAGACCTTAGCTGAAACTGAGACTGAAATAGTTCCATGGTAAAACTCTTACATTTACATTGTAAGATGTGTTAGCTTGTCCAAACCACAAAAAGAAAAACATCCCCCCAAAGGAACCCTTAAGAGATGATATTATGTGAAATAATTAGTCTTACGTTTTTAATGTGTACAAAAGCAAATTGTGTTTTTAAGTTTATTTTCTGATTAATTTAGGTGTTTTTTTCTTCGTTCCAAGAATGGAATCTATATTTATAGTGTTGTGCTTTTAGGAGTAAGGCCAGGGGACTAATTAAATTGTTATTTTTTTCCCCAGAAAATTCCAACGTTGGTATAGTACTCAAAGGTAGAAACAATAGAGAAGAATACACCTCAATATATGGAGTTCCTTCTAAAGGAGCCGTTCATGAAGGACTACTGTCTCCCTGGGAGCATCAAGTTATTGCTGTTGAGTTCTCTTTCCCATAAGTGTGAAAGCAGACCTCTTCATGCCTTCTTAATTCTCCACATTTGGCCCTCTTTAGAACCTAAAAAGGTGTTCCATCTTGCATGAAAACCATTATTCTCTGTGGCCCAAGTCATGTCTGAATTCAGTGAGTCAGCAGGTGGCCACCAGGGGGCAGCTATGTACAGCTTTTGGGTTTAATTCTGTAGGCACTGGGGAATTATGGAAGGTTTCAGAGCAGGGGAGTGACCTAGTGAAAGTGTGTTGGGAAGATTAATTTGATAGCCAGGGTGAAGGGGAAAGAAGTGTCCCAGAAAGTCTGGTTGGGGACTACCACTGTAATTTGAAGAAAAGAAGGGCAGCAATGGCATCAAGGTAGAGACTAGGAATGGAAGAAGATTTCCAGAATGTTTGTTCTTTTTTTAATTAGAGAGTATGTGAGCCAGGGAGAAGGGCAGAGGGGGAAGGAGAGAGAGTCTTAAGCGGAGTCCACACTAGTGTGGAACCTGATACAAGGCTCAGTCCCGTGACCCTGGGACCATGACCTGAGCCAAAATCAAGGGTTGGACGCTTAACCAACTGAGCCACCCAGGCGTCCCTAGAATGTTCATTCTGAATTAAACTCAGGACCACATGACTAAGTGGATATGGAGAAAGAAAATAGAAAACAATCTTCTACTTAGAGAATGTTAATTCTGAAAATCAAAATAAAGCAGTTAGCTACATTTGTCCCCTTATCCATTTCATTTTAGTGAATTTTTTAAATTGAGGATATTCTACAAATTTTCATCTATCAAAAGACGATTTTTGGAATACTAGACATTTCAATTCCTGATAGTTTCTGGAGATTTTGGAAGGAGTTGTCAGTTGGCCTCTTTTCTTGAAAGAGAAAAGGAATTAGAGTAAGGCAAACATGGTGTCTCCCCCTTCTTTGTTATATAGTCTTTTTTTTTTTTTTTTGTCCATTAAAATGGTAGGTGTTTGGAGAAAGAAGGCCCGACTCTATCTCTCTGAATGCAGGGCAAGCCAGTGGAAAACTGTGTTGGGGGAAGATATTACCTCAGAAGAGCTTCGTGTTACTATGCATGCCCACATTACTTCCTGAAGCATGCAACCTCACCTTATTAATAAGGGTATTAAGTGGAAAGATTTCCCCTAAACACAAATCCCTGCCAAATATATCTGAGAAGGGAGATCCCAATGTAGTGCATATATTATGTGTATTATACAGTGTATCCTTACGGTAAAGGAAGCTAGATAAAAGAAAATTATCAAAATCATAAGGAATAGAGAATACATTTACACTACTGTATTTAAAAAAAAAAAAATCCACGTATAAGTGGACCCGTGTTGTTCAAATCTGTGTTGTTCAAGGGTCAATTGTACTCCCCCTATTTTGGTTGGGTTGAAAGTGGAAAAGGCAAAATACTACAATAAATGCAATGAAGTTTTGAGGTTTTGCTGCCAGGGAATCTGCATCAGTAGTTTTGATATAGAATTCTATGTGTCATGCCAGACCTTCTAAATTATGTAGTTAATTTCAGCAAACAGGCACTCAGGCAAAGATTCTCAAAGGCTGTGTGTTCCTGGATTCGCTCTTACTGCTCCCTGGAATTCTGGGGAATTCCTGGTCCAGGTCTTTGCCACATTGGGCTACTGTGCGTTTTATGTCTATTGAGGTCACTCATAGGTGGCACTTACCTCTTTGGGTTGTCTATATTGCCTTTTGGTACCTTAAAGGTGTTTATCACTTATGACTCATCCCAGTACAGAGATGCCTTTTCCTTTTCATGGCTTCATAATATATTCAAAGACTAACCAGTGCTATATTCACCTACCCAGTGCTACTACCATTGACAAGCCTCCATAGTATCTTAACTGGATTTCTAGAATTGCCTTTTAACAAGTAATCATACATCTACCATAGCTCCCCCTACAGTCTGTTTTTCAACATTGCAGCTAGTAATCCTGATGGTCCATTCATGTTCCCCCTTAACTGAAAATTCAGCAATGACTCCTAATTTCACTCTTAAAGACAAAGTCCTTATAAAGACTTAAAGTTCTCTGCTACCTCACCTCCTGTGTCTCCTGCTTCACTCATTGCACTTTACTCACATTTCCCTAGAATACTCCAGACATGGCAAAATGCCTTAGGTCTTTCAAGTCCTCTGGAGATTTAGGAGAAAATGGGGCCAACCCTGGCTGCCCTGTTTGAATTGCAAACTTCTCTTCCCTTGATTCCCTGATTCCCTTACCTTGTTCCACCCCCATCCCCCAGCAGTTCTCTCTATAATTCTAATGTGCTATGTAATTTTTTATGTTTTCCTTTTTAAAATCTGTTCTCTCTCCATCCACTGGAATATGAGCTCCACAAAGGCAGAGATCTTTATCTGTTGTATTCACTAATGTATTGCATCTGCCTAAAATGGTGGCCAGAACAGTGCCTAGAAAAGAACAATAGATAATCAATAATGAAAGAGCATACAGTCCCTCTATTAATTTGTGAAACTTGAGTAGGATCTAAGAATTAGATGTAGATATGGATCTCTTATGATACTGAGATTACATAGGAGAGTGTCCTTGTTTATAGGAAATAGACACTAATGTATCCAAGGGTCATGAGGCCTCCGTGGGCAAATTACTTTTAAATCATTTGAAAAATGACTTGGGTACTTTTTTTTTTTCTTTCTTTTTTTTTTTTTTTTTGCAACATTTCATTAAGTTGAGATCATTTCAAAATAGTGATTTAAAAAGTGGGTTTTTGTGAAATGATGTGGGGGTAAAGACGGCTGGTGTGCAGGAAAGGAAAGGAGATGCCACACAGACTTGCTTAGGTTGCTAGCAGTATTATTCTTATTTACTACCCACTTCTTGGGGGCGGGGAGTGTCTCCTAGAGCCCCTTAGATTCAGGGCTTTGTTTCACCACACAACCTTCACCTTCCTGTAGTACACAGGACTTCAGGAGGCTGGGCCAGCGTAGGTTCAAGTACAATCACCTCCTGTGCCTTGAATCAGTGCTTTTGTACTTCTCCACACCATGATGTTAAGTTTGAGCCGTTCTGATTATTTTAGGTTCCTGGTTACTCTCTGCCTTCCACCAAGATTCTTCATCTACGTGTGCTGGAAAACACCAGACATATGCCTCTTCCTTCTGGTCCTTGTGCACTCAAACACTTCCCTCCCCCTGCCCAATATCCCCAGAGCTCCTTCTTATCCTTCATATCTTATGACTTCTTGTATTTAAAATAGTTTCCTCCCCTTCCTCACTAACACACGGTCTCATTCACCTGCTGATTTTCTCTCTCCTGAAGAGAATGTAAGGTCTAAGAAAGCAGAAGATATTTTTTTAATCGATGTTACTTTGTTACTGATATAAGTTCAGGTTGTAGAACGGTACTTAGCACACCCCAGGCACTTGGTAAATATTTTGTAGATAAATTAAACAAATGCATTCACTATTGTGGATAGGATTCAATGAGTTGTATTTGGGACTGACCTCACACTGTGGCATTCTGAGTCTCCGTTCCAACCTGGCCAGAAACCCTGTTACATTTAATAAATGAGAGCATCTGCTTTCTAAAACAGCAGTATTCTTTTCAGTTCCAGCAAGGATTGGGAGACTGTCTGGAGTAGGTGATCCTCACAGAAAATTTTAATTTTTCTTCAAGTATGCGAAACTTCCTATAAACATAGGTTGCACCAGGGATATTTGTGTTTCTGGAATGGGAGGAAGAACAAGTCTCTTCTTGATAGGATCCAAAGTCCATTATTTCTCAAAACTTAGGGACTTAAAACACTGATAACATTTTGCTCATGAATTTGCGATTTGGGTAGAGCTCAAAGGAGATAGTTTGTGTCTCTCCTACTTAGTATCAACTGGGGCAGCTTGATAGTCTACTGAAATTTTATCTGCTTTATGCCTTATCAAAAAGGATAGGAGCAAAGTGGCGTTTGCCAGCTAATGGGTAACATCAACATATGCTGTGGTTAAAAAGCAGAGCACTCTGGAATTATAAGTTCAGTTTTGGCAGCATGTTTTGAAAGAATAAAATAATAAGGAGCACTTATGTTGGCGGTATAATGTTCTATAAATGGGTATCTAATGTGAAAGGAGAAACATTATTTATAAAATGAGTTCCACAATTAGGGTAGTTCTAGAAATATATGTCATCTCCTATTGTAGCCTAAAAGCTTAAACCCATGGGAAAGATTCTAAAATAGATTTCAACTTGGGAGGAAACATGTTGGGGAAAATAAGCAGAGAAAATGTTCTGGTTCTCTACTGGTGTGCAGCAAACTCTCAAAACTTAGTGGTTTAAAGGAACCATCCCCTGCCCCCACCCTGCCAATAACGCAGATCAGGAATTTGGGAATGGCTCCAGATGGTGTGATCAAGGGCAGCTCAGGCTGCAGCATCCACTTCCAAGATGGCTTCTTTACGCACATATTTGGCGCCGCCGTGCTCCTCGGTCTTTCTCTCCATACCGCGTCTATCCAATAGGGCCTCTGCTGATGACTTATGCTTCTCACAGCTTGGTGGTTTTAAGAAGCTCAGATATCTTACTTGGTGGCTTAGGGCTCTCAGATCATGTTCCAAGGGACCCTGACAGAAACTGGAAGGCTTTCCATAATCTGGCCTCAGAAGTCCTAGTATGTCACCTATACTGTATTCTATAGGTCAAGCAAATCACTAACGCCAGTCAAGATTCAATGGAAAAAGTAGCTAGGAATTTGTAGGCACATTTAACCTTACAGTCTGCCTTTTGGCCAAAAGTTACTTCCATTTCCCCAAAGCACACAAGACATTCACATATTCCAAAGCCCCCGAGTCTCCTCTTTTTTTTCAACATTGGCTTGAAGTCTGGGATCTGATCAGTTACATCAGGTCCAGATGTAAGCTTCTCAGATGAGGTTTGAGTATAGTTCTGAAGACTTGTGAGCCAGAGATGAGTTTTCCCTTTTCCCCAACACACAACATAAAATGGTGGAACTGGACGGGAGAACCACAATGGACACCGGTGCAAAAAGGGGGAAACAGAAGTCATCTGAGCAGTCATTGGTTTGTAGCAGAGGTGAAATCTAGTTGGGCATGTGATGCCACTTCCTTGATTAGGGCCCAGTCCTGCCCCATGAGAATGCTTCTCCCTGGCTATTTGCCCTGTGGACTCTTGGTTCTGTCACTGAGTCATGCTTCCTTCTCCATGAGAAATGGTCCTTGTTTCCAGCTAACTAGTTTACTTAGCCCTGCTATCTTTGCAAAGACATTCAAACATTCAAAGGCTTCTTTTCATTTTGTAATTTCAGTTCAAACTAATATGATTCCTTTAAAAACTTTGTGGGTTTGTGTATCAAATTATAATCTACTCCGTTGGTTCAAAGCCAGACCACCCTTCTTTCTGAAATAGGTGCTTTGTTTGTTTTTAAACCTACAACCGGGAGTCTGGATGCTTACAGAAAATATCCTTAAGATTTTTAGAGGCACTTTTGTCTAGGAGAGAGGATCTGAACGGCACAGGACCCTAAGATTTTTAGAAGCCCTAGTGTACACATCCTTCAGTCATTCTTCGCTGTGCTCTGATATGGTTACCCTAAGGATGCTTTACTGGCAGCGCTGGAGGTTTAGTGTTTGCCTGGAGGCCATTTCTTATTTTCAGAGCCTTTTGCTAATTAGAGAAACTAGGATTTAAAAAGTTTTATTTTTAAATCCAGCAACTCCTGGTTCTTTTATACTTCTCAATTTTGTTTGAAAGCTGAACAGTTTTTGTTTTTGTTTTTTTTTAATTCTCTTGAACATTATCCTACACAGCTATAATGAGCTAATTGACACTTTCAGCATTTTATCTGGAAATCTCTTTGGATAAATAAATCATTTCATCAGGTTTTTTGTTTGTTGCAAATTATGGGGGGTGGAGGGTGGGGCAGCATAATGTTGCCAATCTCCTACCACTACAGAATAGAGGTGGCCTTTTCCCCCAGGCTCTGGTCCCTATTTCCTCATAGTCCTTCAAGTCCAGTGAGCCCCTTCCAACTTTTGCTCACTGCTGGGTCCACAAGCCAGTGTTACACATTTTGGGTTTTTGTTTATCATGACATCCCAATTCGGGTACCAAATTCCGTTCTATTTCATTTATCACTACACAACATGATGACCTAGAACAACCATTTCATTTTGCTCGGGATTTTCTGATCTGGGAATTTGAGCAAGGCTCAGTGGGATGTTAGTTTCTGATCTCTTGTGGCATCATCTGAGGGATTTAGAATCAGAGAAGCCGCTTAGTAAGGTGGCTTCTTCAGTCACATATTTGATTGCTTTTTGGTGTCTCTTGCTTTCCATGTGCTGTCTCCAGGACTTCTTCATATGGCTTGATCTCCTTACATCCTGATGGTCTGACTTCTTACGTGGTAGCTTGGGGGCTCCCGCATGGAGTGTTCTGAGAGGTCTGGGAAGAAGTTGCAAGGCTTCTTATCCAGTCTCAGAAGTGCCAGAACAACCCATCTGCCCTGATCAATCAACATACCAAACCCAGCCCAGATTCAGAAAGAGGGGAATTAGACTGGACCTCTCAATGGGAAGAGTAGCAAAGAATTTGCTGCCACTATTGAAGACCTCAAGAATTCAAGGGTTGAGAGGTTTTGGTGTTCAATCAGATTTTAGAATTTTATTTATGCTAAAGGTATTCAGGCAGTATTTACCTTTTATCACTTGTCCTTGAGTACATTATTATGCTGTGTTGAAAAACCTACTTTCAGGAATTTGAGGGGTCAAGGAGGGGGTAGAGACTGCTGTAGAGTTTTTAAAGCTATCAAAATGTATATACGTATTCATTAGTTTTGCTCTGGTACTGAATTTAAAGGAAGGGAAATTGGGTTACCAGAATATCCAAATTCAATTATCACATTTGTTGCTGAATGTTCCTAGGCACGAAGACATGAGATATTTGCTCAGCTGGCTGATGAATTTAACGGAGTGTCTGGCTTTTCCTGAATTTCAGAGAAATACAGGGTTTATATCTTAAACCACAGATAGCGTGTATGTGGGGAAATGGAGCCAAAAAGCACAGAAACTATCATAGTCTTATATGGTTCTGGCTTAATACAGAAAAATGCATGGACAACTCACACTTTGGTCTTTGTTCCCACAGTCTGGCTAGTGTCATTTCTGCAACTCCCTGCTGATGTAGGACGAAAAAGGATCTAGGATCCCCGATAATGAAGACCCTTTGGGAAAGAAAGAAAACTCCTACTCAAAATCCCCTTTCTACATGTTTCTGACATTGTTTTGATCTTAAAACTTTTCCAAAAACAAAAAGGAAACAAGATAAAGTTTCTCTCCCAGAACTTCAAGACACATTTAAAGTTATAATGGGAACTTTGAAATCTATGTCTAACTGTCATCAGTAATTAGAACTACATGAATTTTTTTGTTTTGTGTTGTTTTTTGTTTTTGTTTAGTAGGTTTGCGAGATGTCCGTTTCTGGGGGAGAAAAAAAACCCAAAACCTGTTCTATTTGTGTGTGAGTACTAAAACCTCTAAATATGTTAAAAGAGCATAAAAGCAATTTGTTCACCAGGCCAATTTTTTCCCTCAAACCTTAACATCTTTGCATAGCCAATTGCATCTTAATCTTACCACAGTCGAGCTTTTGCCATTTCCCCAGAAGCTTGATAACTATTGGCACTAGGGTCTGGTTCTCAGGCTCAGGGCAGACAGACGCACCACTGCCCAGCACACACACAGAGCTGATGGCAGTAATGAGATAATGACTTGATAACACGCATATGTTCCTTGCTCCCTGAATGCGAGCTTGGGCAAGTATCAGTTACGACAGATTTGGCCCTTTATCCAAGTCAGCCTAAACCAAGCCAGATATCACTGGCAATTTTCTCCGATGAGTAAGATCGTTCTTATGAAGCCGCTAACTTCTGACTTCGAAATAATTATTTCAAAAACAGTGTATTTCTGCTTACATATTTGGTGGCAACTCTCAGTGAAATGGCAAAACCTTTGAAGATGCTCTTGCTAACTTGGAAGCTGGACAGTAATCGGACAAAATAAAAAATGTGGTCATAAAAAATATAGTTTAGAGAAGGCAACCAAGAAGTTTATTTTACTAGGGAGGAAAGATGATAGTTGATAAAATTCTGATTGACAGAGTATTGCTACTACTGTGTGAGAAAGTAAGGTCACGGAGCCCCTGGGTGGCTCATTTGATTAAGCGTCTGACCCTTGATTTCAGCTCAGCTCATGATCTCACGGCTGTGAGACTGAGCCCTGTGTCAGGCTCCATGCTGATTGTGGAGCCTGCTTAAGATTCTCTTTCTCCCTCTGCCCCTCCCCTGTGTGCTGTTTCTCTCTGTCCCTCTCTCTGCCCTTCCCCTGCATGTGTGTGTCCCCCCCCCAAAAAAAAAAAAAAAGTACGGTAGTCACAGACCACACCAAGCTCTAAAGTTCTGTGCAGATAAAGAAGATGTGGGGTCGGAGGGAAGATGGCGGCGTAGGAGGATGCTGGGCTCACCGCGCGTCCTGCTGATCACTTAGATTCCACCTACACCTGCCTAAATAACCCAGAAAACTGCCAGAGGATTAGCAGAACGGAGTCTCCGGAGCCAAGCGTAGACGAGAGGCCCACGGAAGAGGGTAGGAAGGGCAGCGAGGCGGTGCGCGCTCCACGGACTGGTGGGAGGGAGCCGGGGCGGAGGGGCGGCTCGCCGGCCAAGCGGAGCTCCCGAGTCTGGCTGGCAAAAGTGGAGGGGCCGGACGGACTGTGTTCCGACAGCAAGCGCGATTTAGCGTCTGGGAGGTCATAAGTTAACAGCTCTGCTCGGAAAGCGGGAAGGCTGGAGGACAAAGGGAGGGAGAGCTGCTGAGCCCCCCGACGACAGAGCTCAGCTTGGCGGGGAACAAAGGCGCTCGCCAGTGCCATCTCCCTTGCCCATCCCCCAGCCAAAATCCCAAAGAGAACCAGTTCCTGCCAGGGAACTTGCTCGCTCTGCACAAACACCCAACTCTGTGCTTCTGCGGAGCCAAACCTCCGGCAGCGGATCTGACTCCCTCCCGCTGCCACAGGGCCCCTCCTGAAGTGGATCACCTAAGGAGAAGCGAGCTAAGCCTGCCCCTCCTGCCCCCGTGCAGCTTGCCTACCCACCCCAGCTAAGACGCCAGATCCCCAGCACCACAAGCCTGGCAGTGTGCAAGTAGCCCAGTGAATCCCGCCCCTAGGAGAGGGGAAGAGAAGGCACACACCAGTCTGACTGTGGCCCCAGCAGTGGGCTGGGGGCAGACATCAGGGCGGACTGCGGCCCCGCCCACCAACTCCAGTTATACACCACAGCACAGGGGAAGTGCCCTGCAGGTCCTCACCACTCCAGGGACTCTCCAAAATGACCAAACGGAAGAATTCCCCTCAGAAGAATCTCCAGGAAATAACAACAGCTAATGAACTGATCAAAAAGGATTTAAATAATATAACAGAAAGTGAATTTAGAATAATAGTCATAAAATTAATCGCTGGGCTTGAAAACAGTATACGGGACAGCAGAGAATCTCTTGCCACAGAGATCAAGGGACTAAGGAACAGTCACGAGGAGCTGAAAAGCGCTTTAAACGAAATGCAAAACAAAATGGAAACGACGACAGCTCGGATTGAAGAGGCAGAGGAGAGAATAGGTGAACTAGAAGATAAAGTTATGGAAAAAGAGGAAGCTGAGAGAAAGAGAGATAAAAAAATCCAGGAGTATGAGGGGAAAATTAGAGAACTAAGTGATGCACTAAAGAGAAATAATCTGCACATAATTGGTATCCCAGAGGAGGAAGAGAGAGGGAAAGGTGCTGAAGGGGTACTTGAAGAAATTATAGCTGAGAACTTCCCTGACCTGGGGAAGGAAAAAGGCATTGAAATCCAAGAGGCACAGAGAACTCCCTTCAGACGTAACTTGAATCGATCTTCTGCATGACATATCATAGTGAAACTGGCAAAATACAAAGATAAAGAGAAAATTCTGAAAGCAGCAAGGGATAAACGTGCCCTCACATATAAAGGGAGACCTATAAGACTCGTGACTGATCTCTCCTTTGAAACTTGGCAGGCCAGAAAGGATTGGCACGATATCTTCAGTGTGCTAAACAGAAAAAATATGCAGCCGAGAATCCTTCATCCAGCAAGTCTGTCATTTAGAATAGAAGGAGAGATAAAGGTCTTCCCAAACAAACAAAAACTGAAGGAATTCGTCACCACTAAACCAGCCCTACAAGAGATCCTAAGGGGGATCCTGTGAGACAAAGTACCAGAGACATCACTACAAGCATAAAACATACAGACATCACAATGACTCTAAACCCGTATCTTTCTATAATAACACTGAATGTAAATGGATTAAATGCACCAACCAAAAGACATAGGGTATCAGAATGGATAAAAAAAACAAGACCCATCTATTTGCTGTCTACAAGAGACTCATTTTAGATCTGAGGACACCTTTAGATTGAGAGTGAGGGGATGGAGAACTATTTATCATGCTCCTGGAAGCCAAAAGAAAGCTGGAGTAGCCATACTTATATCAGACAAACTAGACTTTCAATTAAAGGCTGTAACAAGAGATGAAGAAGGGCATTATATAATAATCACAGGGTCTATCCACCAGGAAGAGCTAACTATTATAAATGTCTATGCGCCAAATACCCGAGCCCCCAGATATATAAAACAATTACTCATAAACATAAGCAACCTCATTGATAAGAATGTGGTCATTGCAGGAGACTTTAACACCCCACTTACAGAAATGGATAGATCATCTAGACACACAGTCAATAAAGAAACAAGGGCCCTGAATGATACATTGGATCAGATGGACTTGACAGATATATTTAGAACTCTGCATCCCAAAGCAACAGAATATACTTTCTTCTCGAGTGCACATGGAACATTCTCCAAGATAGATCATATACTGGGTCACAAAACAGCCCTTCATAAGTTTACAAGAATTGAAATTATACCATGCATACTTTCAGACCACAATGCTGTGAAGCTTGAAATCAACCACAGGAAAAAGTCTGGAAAACCTCCAAAAGCATGGAGGTTAAAGAACACCCTACTAACGAATGAGTGGGTCAACCAGGCAATTAGAGAAGAAATTAAAAAATATATGGAAACAAACGAAAATGAAAATACAACAATCCAAACGCTTTGGGATGCAGCAAAGGCAGTCCTGAGAGGAAAATACATTGCAATCCAGGCCTATCTCAAGAAACAAAATCCCAAATACAAAATCTAACAGCACACCTAAAGGAAATAGAAGCAGAACAGCAAAGGCAGCCTAAACCCAGCAGAAGAAGAGAAATAATAAAGATCAGAGCAGAAATAAACAATATAGAATCTAAAAAAACTGTAGAGCAGATCAACGAAACCAAGAGTTTGTTTTTTGAAAAAATAAACAAAATTGACAAACCTCTAGCCAGGCTTCTCAAAAAGAAAAGGGAGATGACCCAAATAGATAAAATCATGAATGAAAATGGAATTATTACAACCAATCCCTCAGAGATACAAACAATTATCAGGGAATACTATGAAAAATTATATGCCAACAAATTGGACAACCTGGAAGAAATGGACAAATTCCTAAACAGCCACACTCTTCCAAAACTCAATCAGGAGGAAATAGAAAGCTTGAACAGACCCATAACCAGTGAAGAAATTGAATCGGTTATCAAAAATCTCCCAACAAATAAGAGTCCAGGACCAGATGGCTTCCCAGGGGAGTTCTACCAGACGTTTAAAGCAGAGATAATACCTGTCCTTCTCAAGCTATTCCAAGAAATAGAAAGGGAAGGAAAACTTCCAGACTCATTCTATGAAACCAGTATTACTTTGATTCCTAAACCAGACAGAGACCCAGTAAAAAAAGAGAACTACAGGCCAATATCCCTGATGAATATGGATGCAAAAATTCTCAATAAGATACTAGCAAATCGAATTCAACAGCATATAAAAAGAATGATTCACCATGATCAAGTGGGATTCATTCCTGGGACGCAGGGCTGGTTCAACATTCGCAAATCAATCAACGTGATACATCACATTAATAAAGGAAAAGATAAGAACCATATGATCCTGTCAATCGATGCAGAAAAGGCCTTTGACAAAATCCAGCACCCTTTCTTAATAAAACCCTTGAGAAAATCGGGATAGAAGGAACATCCTTAAAGATCATAAAAGCCATTTATGAAAAGCCCACAGCTAACGTCATCCTCAGTGGGGAAAAACTGAGAGCTTTTTCCCTGAGATCAGGAACACGACAGGGATGCCCACTCTCACCGCTGTTGTTTAACATAGTGCTGGAAGTCCTAGCATCAGCAATCAGACAACAAAAGGAAATCAAAGGCATCCAAATTGGCAAAGATGAAGTCAAGCTTTCGCTTTTTGCAGATGACATGATATTATACATGGAAAATCCGATAGACTCCACCAAAAGTCTGCTAGAACTGATACATGAATTCAGCAAAGTTGCAGAATACAAAATCAATGTACAGAAATCAGTTGCATTCTTATACACTAACAATGAAGCAACAGAAAGACAAATAAAGAAACTGATCCCATGCACAATTGCATCAAGAAGCATAAAATACCTAGGAATAAATATAACCAAAGATGTAAAAGATCTGTATGCTGAAAACTATAGAAAGCTTATGCAGGTAATTGAAGAAGATATAAAGAAATGGAAAGACATTCCCTGCTCATGGATTGGAAGAATAAATATTGTCAAAATGTCAATACTACCCAAAGCTATCTACACAGTCAATGCAATCCCAATCAAAATTGCACCAGCATTCTTCTCGAAACTAGAACAAGCAATCCTAAAATTCATATGGAACCACAAAAGGCCCCGAATAGCCAAAGTAATTTTGAAGAAGAAGACCAAAGCAGGAGGCATCACAATCCCAGACTTTAGCCTCTACTACAAAGCTGTCATCATGAAGACAGCATGGTATTGGCATAAAAACAGACACATAGACCAATGGAACAGAATAGAACCCCAGAACTAGACCCACAAACGTATGGCCAACTCATCTTTGACAAAGCAGGAAAGAACATCCAATGGAAAAAAGACAGTCTCTTTAACAAATGGTGCTGGGAGAACTGGACAGCAACATGCAGAAGGTTGAAACTAGACCACTTTCTCACACCATTCACAAAAAATAAACTCAAAATGGATGAAGGACCTGAATGTGACACAGGAAACCATCAAAACCTTAGAGGAGAAAGCAGGAAAAGACCTCTCTGACCTCAGCCGTAGCAATCTCTTACTCGGCACATCCCCAAAGGCAAGGGAATTAAAAGCAAAAGTGAATTACTGGGACCTTATGAAGATAAAAAGCTTCTGCACAGCAAAGGAAACAACCAACAAAACTAAAAGGCAACCAACGGAATGGGAAAAGATATTTGCAAATGACATATCGGACAAAGGGCTAGTATCCAAAATCTATAAAGACCTCACCAAACTCCACACCCAAAAAACAAATAACCCAGTGAAGAAATGGGCAGAAAACATGAATAGACACTTCTCTAAAGAAGACATCCCGATGGCCAACAGGCACATGAAAAGATGTTCAATGTCGCTCCTTATCAGGGAAATACAAATCAAAACCACACTCAGATATCACCTCACGCCAGTCAGAGTGGCCAAAATGAAGAAATCAGGAGACTATAGATGCTGGCGAGGATGTGGAGAAACGGGAACCCTCTTGCACTGTTGGTGGGAATGCAAACTGGTGCAGCTGCTCTGGAAAGCAGTGTGGAGGTTCCTCAGAAAATTAAAAATAGACCTACCCTATGACCCAGCAATAGCACTGCTAGGAATTTATCCAAGGGATACAGGAGTACTGATGCATAGGGGCACTTGTACCCCAATGTTCATAGCAGCACTCTCAACAATAGCCAAATTATGGAAAGAGCCTAAATGTCCATCAACTGATGAATGGATAAAGACATTGTGGTTTATATACACAATGGAATACTACATGGCAATGCGAAAAAATGAAAGATGGCCTTTTGTAGCAACGTGGATGGAACTGGAGAGTGTGATGCTAAGTGAAATAAGCCATACAGAGAAAGACAGATACCATATGGTTTCACTCTTATGTGGATCCTGAGAAACGTAACAGAAACCCATGGGAGAGGGGAAGGAAAAAAAAAAAAAAAGAGGTTAGAGTGGGAGAGAGCCAAAGCATAAGAGACTGTTAAAAACTGAGAACAAACTGAGGGTTGATGGGGGGTGGGAGGGAGGGTAGGGTGGGTGATGGGTATGGAGGAGGGCACCTTTTGGGATGAGCACTGGGTGTTGTATGGAAACCAATTTGACAGTAAATTTCATATATTAAAATAAATAAATAAATAAATAAATAAATAAATAAATAAATAAATAAAATAAAATAAAGTTCTGTGCAGAGTCTGGTGTTATCCATGGTGATCTGTCTTATGTGCACCCATCTCCCACTTCTGGCATGGGAAGAATATGTCTGGGCGATATCTAGAATTTGGAGATGGAAAATCCTTATTGATCTAGTGAGTCCATGATGTAGAGAATTTAAGATGCCTCGTTCATTGCTCTTGGGAATAGTTACTGAATTAGGTCTTTTGATCCAGCTTAGTGTGTTTTTAACCAATCTGTGTTGCCAGGCTGAATGCTACTGTTTTTGTTCCTCCTCAGCTACGTTTTGGGTATCAGTGATTTTATGGGTTTAATCAAGAAAACACCTGCTTTATGTTAGGAATCAGGGATCCACGAATTAACAGTTCTGGCCTCAGTGACCTTACTCTCTAGAGAGGGATGAACGGTAAACAAAATGTTAAAATACAGTGAAATTAGTAATGGGGTATTAGAAGGTGTTATGGGAGTATGGCAAAGAGAAGGTAAAACTCTGCTTTGAGTTTCAAGGACAATTTCACAGAAGAGGTAATATTTCTCTGCAGGTATTTAGAAGACACTGAAAGATTATGAGTAAAGAGATGTGCATTTAAGAAAATTTTCTGGAGGCTGTGTCCAGAATGAATTAGGGATCTAGGCAATGAAGTGGAATGTAAGGGTGTTAATTAGAATACTCCATCAATAATTCTGATGTAGGATTATGAGGAGGTGAAGGCAGTGGTAATAGGGACAGTGGGAAAGAGAAGTACTTGAAAGATATTTAGGTACCAAAATAGACCTATTATATAAATGATCTTATGTAAAAGGGGAGAGAACATGAAAGATTGACACTAATTTTCGGTGTTCAGCTTGAAATCCATTTTAGTCAAAGTAGATTAACTGCTTGTAACAACTTCAAAATCTGTGTTGGGAACCTAATAAAGGGTTTATGTTTTGCAATGCATTTTGGTAATGGTTGCGGTGTAACTGTTCCATACAGTCTACTTCCATTTCATGGCTGTACAATCCCCAAGGGCCTCAGAATCCTCCTCTGATCCTCTATCCAGCTTGAAACAGAAGGAGAGTGTGGAGGATCATGAGGAGATTTTTAGATTCTAGTAATGGAAATTGTATGTATCCCATTTCTGTTATACGTCATTGGTCCAAACAGATTCATATAGCCACACTTACTTGCAAAGGATCCTGTGGAACGTAGTCTCTTCGTGTCCAGGAGAAGAAAGTGAACTCTGCTGAAGATACCAGCACAATCTGCTTTTCTGACTACCAGGTGTATTTTTTGCTATTCCTTTCTTGTATAGAAGACCTCCTTTTCGCAAGTGAGACAACCTGAAGTCCCATTATCCTGCTAAGTGCAGAATCTCCCAGATGATTTATAGTGAGAGATGTGACTCCTTATGGTTTGGCGACTTACGGTCTAAAGTAGCAAATTTTCTACCCTCCGCCCCCTGAATGGTGTAACAGAGATTAAGTAAGCACCTTAAACACTCTCATTAATAAAAAGTCAAAATGGTTAACACACAGTCCCTGGTATATTGCAACTCTGAAATTCACTGGATAGATATTATGAAAGGTTCCCTGTTCTGGAGGTAGAGGAAATTCCTTGGTGAATCCCAGTTTTGTTCTCTGAGACAAACCCCTGGCTCATGACCCCTGGTTGTCCTCTGGTTTGTGGTCACCTGTCCTTATCTTCCTTGACCACCTCTGAAGTCAATGTTGGGGAGTATGCCTTGAAGGAGATATGGCTTTTACAGTTCATTCTTGCTTGAAGGATGTCTTAAGGCTCACTGAACACTTACATGCATTTTTTTTAAGACCAGGTTTGCAATTTCTCTGTCAGTACAACTCCCTCAAAGTAGTAGGCTACTGATCTTGTTGTTTTCAGTCGGTTTCTGTGCCAAAAACCATACTCTTTCCTGGTTCTTTTCTGTACTAGTTCTCATATTTGCTTTTATTTTTCCTTTTAAAGTGATTTCTCCCATTTTTCTCCCTGAATATAATAGAAACAACCTGAGACTATCTGTGACAGTAAGCATGGATAGGAGGTTAGGACTCTTAATCTTTGCTACAAGGTAGAGTTATTTTGTTTAACTGGGAAGTTTTAACTGGACTTTTTTTTTTTTTTCCTTAAAGCTTTTCTCTATCTTTTATTAAGGGTCTAGTTGTAGTAGCAGACTTTTCTAAACTGCTATATTCTCTTCTATCTCTGCTCAAAACAGGCCAATTCTTTTTTTAAAGTGCATGACTTTCTTGTAATAACCTTGCCTAAGGAAGCCAGTAGTGGGTAGCACACAACATTCTGATTCTGGCTACTTCTAGATCTTGAGATTTTGTTGTCATGTGGAAAATAGGTAACAGTTTCATTATTTTGCCAGTCGTGTAATCCAGTGTGTTACCATCTTTTCTTGACCCCATGCCAACTATTTCTTTCATACTGTTGGTTTCCAACTGGTAAGCCAATGCCAGGCCTTTTTGGTGTTTATCAGAATTCCTCACTTCAAGATGTCAATTTAATCAGGTAGGCAAGCCTGCGTAATTAAAATCTCCCAAATCTCAATGCCTTAATACAATAAAAGTTTAGTGTTTGCTCATGTGTCAGTTTAATAAGAGTCTGCCCTAGGGAAGGACTCTATTTTGAGCATTCAGGGATCCATGCTTCTTCCTTTTAGTGCCTCTGCCATCCTAAAGCTTCTGAGTCTTCCACTGGGTTCTGTGCATCAGGCTGTCAGACTAAGGAAGAGTGAGAATGTGCAGGACTAAGATTTGGCAGTGGCATACGTCATTTTAGTTCTCGTTCAGTTGGTAGAATTGGTCACCTGGCCATACCTTACTGCAAAGAAAAAAAGAAAATGGGATTTGCCACAATGGACCCGGAGGTGACTAGGGCATACTCTATACTTTGATAAGAAACACTGGATGCATCAGGTTTAGATATGTTTGGGGGAGGAGAGTGAGTTAGGGATAGATGGTGGGTTGATTTTTTTCAGTCTGTCGATTTTGAGATTTCCCTGATTTATCCAATGGGACAGTGTAGGAAGTATTACAAACGTCAATATGGAGCTCACATTAAAGGTATAATTTTTAGAAATAGATTTGACGGTGATTTACATATAGTTTACTAATTTGCACTCCCAACATAATTTAACTATGTCTATTGTTTCTAAACCTCCAACTTTGTCTTATTGAGACCACTTCTCTGCCCCCAATTCTTTTTTTCCCATTTTATGCTTTCCTTCATATTTTTACTCTTCCTCTTTTTTTCTCACATTCCTCTTTACCATTACTCTTTATATTCTGCTAATATTCTTTATTTGTAGTGCCTTAAAGTCTATATTGTAACAAGCAGAATTTTAAACAATAGAAGTTTTAACTTAAGTACACCAATAAAAAGAAATGCGTTAATGTTAGAATAAGTATTTAATGGTAATCTAGAAAAGCCATAGACGTTGATTATTACCACATGTATTTATATTTGAATTGGCAAAACATTTTCTCAGAGAAGCTGGGTAGCAATTCAAGATTTCATTTTTCTAAACATATCATACTGATATTTTTCCAAGTTGGTGTCTAATACACTTCATCTCTAGAGGTTTCCAACTTCTCTAACTGTAGCAGATGTTTGTATATTTTCCTTCTGTGTCATTGCAAAAGACACACAAGAAAGAAGCTTTGCATTTTATTTTGCCTACTTCATAAGCGGTTACAGAAGTTATCCTTGCCAGATTTACTTGGTTTTTAGAAATGACTTTTGGTAAGCTGTATGTAGTTATAGGTAGTAAATTATTGGGTCTATGAAAGGAACAAATAGGACAATTAAAATGAGAGAAACAACAACAACAACAACAACAATGATCTATAAAGGGATCATAGGTAATGCCAAGAATTTGTATCTAAATAAGCTATGTAATGGATATTTGACCATCATGTGGAATCTATAATAGTAGTGAGGAAAGAACAATTTGGCCAGCAAATGGAAAGAAATTGTGTCAGTCAGAAATTTCACTCATGAAGTTGACATGAGTAATCCTTACATGTTGTTTTACCATCTGAAGAACCTGAAGTGGAAGTCCTAGAAATAGTCTGGTTTGGAGGTGTTTAGAAAGATTAGGAGTGTCTTCACATGGAAATATTTTGGGGATACTATTTGTTCCCCCTCACTTTGTATTAGGTCCTTTATGGTATCATTTGGAAGAGTTGAAGCTGGATTCCTTTCCTAGTGTTCTAAATCGAACCTAGAGGGCAGAAGGATTTTCCCTACGCCATTGCTTTTCTGAAGGATTAGTAAGATAAGACGAACCAAGTTAAAACTTGTGTCATTTAAAGGGATGTTAAGATATTCGATAAGTTATAAGTCACATATAACTTATTCCTTTCAGCAGTATGGATGGGTTACATATTCTAAAAAATCTTCACACTGAGAAATATGTAGGTTCTGGATATGTAACATTAAAAGAAAAATACTTTTATATCTATTGCTAACTTCACAAGGAAGAGAAACCCCCAAAGCACACAAAAAAGAGGAAAGCAAATATAGTAAGCATAAATTAGCTGCAACAAGAGTGGTATGTAGAAGCAGCAGCTTGAACTACCTTGGGAGAAAAAGTAAAAATCGGGGACTTAGAGTCTGGATACTAATAGACATGAGAGATAATGGGAGAAGCCATGTGGATCTGGAAGGAAATTAGCTGAATTTAAGACCTTAACATAATCTTGAGACTCTTGAAGGGACTCAGTCTAAATCCTCAGTGGAAAATGTGGCCATTAAAATATGCTTGCTCAAGGCAAAATTTAAACTGATTTTTCTCCACGTAGTCTCTCAGGAGAATTATGAGAATCTGTTACTTATTCTTAAATGGTCCTGGAGTCCAAATTTATATTACCAGTGTAATTTACAAACCCCAAGCTCTAATACTCTAAATAAAGATCGTTCCAGATAGAAAAGGTAATCTGGTATCTAATAGAAGCAAACACAAGCCTCTTTACAGAAAAGCATCCTAGACTCAGATTTGTATAGATTTCTACAAATTAAAATAAAAAAATCAGGGGTGCCTGGGTGGTTCAGTCTATTAAGTGTGGGACTTCAGCTCAGGTCATGATCTCATGGTTCGTGAGTCTGAGCCCTGCATCGGGCTCTGTGCTGATGGCTCTGAGCCTGCTTGGGATTCTCTCTTTCTCTCTCGGTACCTGGCACTGTCTTTCTCTCTCAAAAGAAATACTTAAAAAAATGAATTACCAAAAAAAAAAAAGTGATGAGTTAGGGTAGGGTAAATAATATATGTATGGACTTCAGATTTTGGAATTATCTGAAAGACCATATAAAAAAATTACATATAACATTAAGTAAATAAAAGATGAAATTGGAAAAAATAAGCCAGAGATAAAAATCTATGGAATACTATTAAAATGACAAAATATAAAATAAGATCATTGAGATTATGATAAATTTCTGCTTCTGGTAATGACTGGGGAGATAATGTTACCAACTGTCACCAAGTGCAAAGGAGTAAGGATAACACTTCAGTGCTCTAATGACTTAATGGAAGCTGGAGGACAATAGAATAGTACATTATGAGTGCTTAAAGAAAACAATGCCACCTAGAATTCTATATTTAGCAAAAATATTCTGTAAAAGCAAAGGTGGAATAAAGACATTTTCAGACAAACAGAATCTGAGGGAATTATTCACTGTAACCCTAACACTGAAGGAAATAATAAAGTGTGTTCTTCAGAAAAAAAAAAGCAAAAAGTGCTGTATAAAAGTAAAAAGGTGAAACATTTGGCAAATGTAAACAAATATTTACTGTAAAAGTACAAATACTGTCTTAAGGGGTTAGCACATATCTGGAATTACAAAATGGAAAAGCATGGGAGTCATAAGGTGAATGCAGTGAAAGAGTCTTAAGGTTCTTAGGTCATAAAAGTACTAATTTATAGACATTAATCAGAGAAGGTTGAATCTTGTAATCTCTAGGGTAACTGGCAACCAAAGAATCCTAAAAAGCCGAGAGAAGAAAGAAGAAAAAAACTACCACTATGGGCATGAGGGGGCAGGCACCAGAAGGGGGATCTCAGTATATCTCTTGTCCACCAGGGGGCACCTGGCAGCCTGGCGTGTAGAATCCCTTTCTGCCAGATCTGGCAGTACCACCAGACCCTAGTGCATGCCCCAGTAGCCTCAGACAAACCAGGAAAACCAAGGTCACACTGAAAAGGACCTTAAAATTAAACTGGTGTTGGAATCACAGTACCCAAAGGTAGGCCAAGACCCGTATGCTAAACCTAAATAGGGTGACTGCCTTTTAAAATAAGTGCTGTGAGTAGTATTTTGGGTCTTCTAACACATTAGACGAAATGTCCATTACACAATAAAAAAATTACCTGTCATAGCAAGAAAAAAGAAAAACAAAAAGCCCCACCCAACAACTACAACTTGAAAAAGTCAATTGATGCCAACGCTGAGATGAAATACCTGTGAGAAAATGACAAAAGATATATTTGTATCATTGCAATCTTGGAAATGGATAGAGTGGGGCTGAAAGAGTATTTGAAGAAATAACAGCTAGAATTTTCAAAATTTGGTGAAAGATACAAACCTGTAGATCCAAGAAGCTTAGTAAGTCTCAAATAGTGTAATCCCAAAGAAATTGATGCTAAGACCCTTCATACTTAAACTTTTGAAAACTAAACATTTTTTTAAGTGTTTATTTTTGAGAGAAAGAGTGTGAGCAGGGGAGGAGCAGAGAGAGAGGGGGACACAGAATCTGAGGCAGGCTCCAGGCTCTGAGCTGTCAACACAGAGCCCAATGCAGGGCTCAAACTTGGGACTGGAAAGATCATGACTTAGGCTGAAGTCGGATGCCTAACCAACTGAGCCACCCAGGCGCCCCAGAAACTAAAAAAAATTTTGAAGCAGCCAGAAGGAAACAGTGCATTACCTAGGAGATAATACCAATTTATATGATGGCCAATTTCTCATCTGCAACCATGGAGGTCTTAAGGGGCACAACATTTTTTTTCTTTTTCTTTTATATTTAAATTGTCACAAATAAGTTTATTTTTTTATTTTATTTTTTTTTGTTTTTCTGAGAAAGTTTTATTCTTCATTTTTGAAAGATGCTTTCAATGGGTATGGAATTCTGGGCTGAAAGGTTTTTTTCTTTCCCCTTTAGCACTTAAAAGTTCTATGTCACTCTATTATCTTCTAGCTTGCATGGTTTCTGGAGAGAAGTCTGTTGATTTTCTTATATTTGTTCCTCTATAATATTTTTCCTCCCCTCTGGCTGTATTCAAGATTTTCTTTTTTTTGAATATGATCTGTCTGAGGCTGTGTGTGTGTGTGTGTGTGTGTGTGTGTGTGTGTGTGTGTGTGTAGCTTCTGTAGTTCTGGTTGGTGTACTTGGATCTGTGGTTTTAAATAGTGCTTTTTCTTTTTTTATTGAGACTAAATTAATATTACATATAGTTTGACCATGTTAATGTGCAGGTGTTTGAGTTGATCTCATTTTGTGTTGTGTTGGATTCGAGATTTATTTTTCCTTTGGCTTTGCTCAGTATGTCAAAGCCTTCAAATTTGTCACAAATAAGTTTAAACCCAGTGTTTGTTGAATACGTGTTAAGTACCATGTCTTTAGACACAAGCAAGGAGGGAAAGGAGGCTCCAGGAGAAGTGACTTGCCTAAGGTTACCCAACTAGAAGCTAGGGACTGTCCCAGTCAGACTGACTCGTTATCTTGACTCTGTCCACCTGAGCACTACCCTGGGAGGAACTGAGGTATGAAGTCAGGGGTCCAGTCTCCCTCCCAGCTCCACACATCATCAACAATGACCCAGGTAAGGTCATCTATTTCCAAGCCAGTTTTCCCAACTGTGCACGGAGGATGGGCTTGGCCAGGTCTTGAGGGTGTGATGCAGTTCAGGGGTCCCAGTCTTGATCCCTACCTCTGGCACACACCTGCCCTAGGGGGCTGTCTCACTCACCTGCTGGACTTGAAGGCCTCTAGGCTTGGCGCCAGACCCACAGCATTTTTCAAGTGCTGAAAGAAAAGAACTCTCAATCGTGAATTCTATATCTGGTAAAATTATCTTTTAGGAATGAAAAGGAAACAAAAATATTTTCAAAAGGAAAGTAAGTGAATCTGTTGTTAACAGACCTATTCTTAACGATTAGCTAAAGGAAGTTCTTTGCACAGAAAGGAAATGATAAAAGAAGAAATTTTGGAACACTATGAAGGAAGAAGGAATAACAGAAATATGTGAAATATAGACTGTCTTTTCTCTTGTGAATTTTATAAATTCCCTTTGATGATTAAACCAAAAATTCTAATATCATCGTATGCCAAAGATAATGATATTTAAAAGCAAAGAAAACCGAGCCCTAAATGAAGTCAAGTTTCCACACTTGACTCACACAAAGTAGTAAAATGTTGGTATCAGTAGACTGATATTTGTGACAATTTATAAAATAGAAAATAAGTTTAACTGAAGGTTTAAAATCAGTTATTTCCTTTCCTTCCAGACTAAGGTGCAAACCAGTGTTTTTTGAATAGTGTAACATATAGCTATTATAGTATCCAGAGTAACCACTTAAAAAGTTTACAGTGTAATACACTTAAAAATACCGTAAGTTAAGGTTAAATCCTCAGGTAAGTTCAAGTGATCCACAGGAAATCAAAAGGGGGGGTGGTTGGGAGAGACAAGAATCAGAGAAAAGAGTAGAACATAAAAAAGATACAGTTGCTAATTTACCAATAATTACCCTTAAAGCTAAGTAATCTAAATACATAAATGATGATGAATCTGGTCTTTGATTTAACAGTATCCAGATGAATGACCTAATGGTGAAGATCAAATCGTAAAGTTAGTAGAAGGTGGTGTAGGAAAACATGCTTGTTACTGAGGAGTGAAGGACTACTTAAATAAGACCTTAAAAGTACAATCCATACAATTCAAAAGCCAATGGATATGAATACACATATGAAGGGTTTCTGTCCAATGAAGAATGAAGTTAACTAATGACTGATTGCAGAAAGATATATAATGTCTAAAAACGATAAGATAGTCTGATTGAAAATGTATAGAAATGCCTGCTTACGAATAGGAAAAGGTAAGATATCAATAATCACAGAAAAGATATGTATATGAGGGATGCTCGAAACCACTAGTATTTACAGAAATAGAAATTAAAATATCTTTCCCAACTTAAGTAAAATTATTTATAAATTATAAGTTTTATATTGCTTTGTAAATGTTTTATATTTACATTTATATTAAATTGCTTTATAAATATATGAAAAGACAAACTGCTTAAATAAAGATTACTTATCAAAAAAAAGAAATTGGCAGAGCAAATAAAGAAAACATGACCCAACTGAAGAGAAGTGGCTATATTAATATAGACTTTAGAGCAAAGAAAACTACTAGAGAAAAAGATATGACATAATGGTAAAAGGATCAACCTATCAGGAAAGCATAATGGTTCTAAATATGTACTGAACAACAGAACCTCAAAAATACATGAATCAGAAACTAACAGACCCGAAATGAGAAAAAACTCTACAATTATGGTGGATTACCTTGATTGACAAGCTAAAGAATAAAAATCCTCTATCAGTTGATGCAGAAAAGGAATTTGACAAAATCACTTAATCATGGCAATATTTTCTACGAGAATAGAGAGGAATTATCCAAACTTGATAAAAAGCCTTTACAAAAAACCTACAGCTAACATCATTCTTATTGATGAAAGGTTTAATGCTCCCCGCGGCCTCCCCTGGAGTGGAAATAAGTAAGGGTGTCTACTGTTGCTGTTCTTACTCAATATAAGACTAGAACAATTAAATAGAAAGAAATGCTTACAGATTAGAAAAAAAAAGAAACTATCTTTACAGATGGCATGATTGTCTTCACAGGAGATACCAAGGAATTCAAATACCTAGGAACTAATAAGTGAGTTCAGCAAATTCTTAGGATTGATTTCTGTGCAAATTTTATATCCTATTTAAAAAAAAATCTTGTGGGGCGCCTGGGTGCCTCAGTCGGTTAAGCGTCCGACTTCGGCTCAGGTTACGATCTCGCGGTCCGTGAGTTCGAGCCCCGTGTCAGGCTCTGGGCTGATGGCTCAGAGCCTGGAGCCTGTTTCCGATTCTGTGTCTCCCTCTCTCTCTGCCCCTCCCCCGTTCATGCTCTGTCTCTCTCTGTCTCAAAAATAAATAAACGTTAAAAAAAAAATTTAAAAAAAAAATCTTGTTTCTATATGCTATCAATGAGCATGCAGGACTGAAATAAAAAAAATACCATTTACAATCACTACAAATAGGTATACAATAAAACAAGTATAGTATTTGTTGAAAAATTACAAAATTCTGTTGGAAGAACTCAAAGATCTAAATAAATGGGGAGTCCTATCTTATTTATTGAGTAGAGGACTTAGTAAAGATGTTCTTTCATATTGATCTGTAGGTTTAGTGTAGTTCCTATTAAAACCCCTTCAAGCATTTTGTGTAAATACAAACTTATTTTAAAATTCGTGCGGAAAGGAACAGACTCTAGGATAGCTAAAGCAATTTATTTTTTAACACAAATAAGAATGAAGTGCGTGTATGTGTTGGGGGGGGGTGGTTTACCCAGTGTTAAGGCTTATTATGTGGTACTGTAGTCCAAGACTGTAATATTGGTGGCAGAATCTGATCCACAGATCATTGGAACAGAATAGAAAACCCAGAAATAAAACCACACAAAGGTGAAAAATGAAGCAATAGAAGAAGGATAGCTGTTTAATTTTTAAAACGACAAAAGTTTAGGGGCACCTGGGTGTCTCAGTGGGTTGAGCGTCTGACCAGCTCAGGTCATGATCTCAGAGCTAGTGAGTTCGAGCCCCGCAACGGACTCTGTGCTGACAGCTCAGAGCCTGGAGCCTGCTGCTGCTTCTGTGTTTCCCTCTCTCTCTGCCCCTAACCCATTCGCATTCTGTCTCTCTCTCTCAAAAATAAACATTAAAAAAAATTTTTTTTAAATAAAAAAAATAAAATGACAAGAGTTTAGAAATGGACAGCAGATTAATGGGTTCTAGGAATTAAGGATGGAGGTGGGAGCAACATGGATGATCTTTGTAGTTTTGGAACTGTTCATTATCTGGATTGTAGTGTATACATGAACTGACATGAATGATAAAATTATATAGAACTTAATACACATACACACAAATGAGCACAAATATGGAAATTTGAATAAAATTGGATTATATCAATGTCAATATGCTGGTGGTGAAATTTATACTATAGTTTTGCAGTATGTTTTTAGAGAAAACGGCAAAGTGTACAAAGGACCTTCTATATTTTAACATTGCTCACAACTGATTTGAATGTATGATTAGCTCAATGAATACCAGAGTCTGAAAAAAATAAAAAAAGAATAGAAAAAGGAATATAGAAGACACAGGTCAAATAAAAATTCTGTTAAATGTAAATAGATAAAATATGTCAATAAAAAGACAAAAATTGTTATTCTAGATTTTAAAAATCTGACTAAATGGAGACGACTTGAGAATATGGAAAATTTGAAAGTAGAAAAAGAAAATCCTGTATCATTAGAAGACATTTTGAAAAAAACTAGTATACATAAGCCACTATAAAATACCGATGTCAGGTGAAGAGCATTCTCAGAGCTAAAGGGGAATTTTGTAAAGTTTACCAGGAAGTTATAAAAATTTTAAATTAGTACTAATTTGTAGAAATTAACACATTCTTTCAAATTTACTCAAATTTAAAAAGCCAGAAATAATGAAGATTATCTTGAAGAACAAAGTGAGATGATTTACTTTGTCAAGACTACAATAATTAAGACAGTGCGTCATCTGTGTATATTTAGGCTAATAAGTAGAACAGATAGAGGTGAGAATCAGGCCAAACATATAGATAGCTTGATTTATAAGGATGGCATTCTAGAGAAACCTAGGGAAGGGTGGACTTTGTAATAAATAGTACTGGCTTACTGATGTCCGTACGAAAACTTACTTGACACTCACAGCATATACAAATATCAGTCCTAAAAGGGTTATAAATCTAAATGTATGTAAAGCATATAATCTCTAGGAGCTAATATAGGAAAATATCTTCAAATCTTTCAAGTTGTGTTGCCGCAGCTTAACCAATACCTGAACCACAGATAACAGATTTGTCAAGTTTAGTATATGTAAACTCAACATAGAAAAATGAGTTGCACTTCTGTGCATTTGCAACATATAGAAGAGTGTAACTTAAAATCATCTACACAAATTGATCCGTAGGGTCAAAATTCAATAACCAATAGGATTTTTTCAAACTAAAAGAGGAAAAAAAAACTAAGAATAGCCAAGACTCAAAAATAATGGGTGATGATTTACTTTAAAGATATTAAAGTTATTATGAAGCTATAGCAATTTATAAATGTAATAGTACAGATATTAGAAAGTGACCCATTTATATCTGGAAATCTGTTATACAATAAGCAAAACACTAGAGCAGTGGAGAAAGATGAACTTTTCAATAAACAGTACTGGGATTATTGGTTACCCATATGGAAAAAAAATGAAATTAAATGGTTATTTCACACTATACCAAAAACTTTATTCCAGACATTTTAAATACGTTAATGTAAAAAACCTAAAAAATTTTAGAAGGAAATATAGGAGAATAATTTTATGACCTCACGAAAGGGAAATATTTCTTACAGAAGACACAGAAAGGAAAAACCATAAAGGAAAAGATCCATAATTCACCTCTGCTTAAATTAAAAACATCTGTTCATCAAAGGACATCATTAAAAAAGGACAAGAAATACCACAATCTGGGGAAAGTATTTGCAAGCATAAAGCCAACAAAGGATTTGGGTCCAGAAAAGATAATCACCTGTAAGTTAATAAGAGAAACAACTCAATAGAAAATGTGGACAAGACACAGATAAACTCCTCTTGCAAGAAGAAATGTAAGTGACCAATGTATGAATTCATACCTCATTGGTAATAGGAAATACAAAATTTAAGCTACAATTAAATAACACTTTCCATCCTTTCTGTAGATTGGCAAACATTAAAATATTGGACAATATCATGCTTATTCTTATATGCGACTGATGGATGTATAAATTGGTACAGCCACTTTGGAAAACAATTTGGCATTGTCCTGTAAAGTTGCATATGTATTGACTCGTGGCCTGGGAATTGAACTTCTTTCTTTCTTTCTTTTTTTTAATGTTTACCTGGAAGCAACACAGGTTGCTTAATTGTTTAATTACCTGGAAGCAACACAGGTAATTCCTTTGAGGAGAATGGATAAAATACAATAGCATAGAGTAACTATGGCAGTAAATATTAATGAGCTATAGCTACCCATGTCAACATGAATTCAATTCAAGAGGATGATGTTGGATAAAGGACAGCAAATTATAAAAGATGATATCAATTATACTAAGTGCAGAAACATATATACCAATATATTGCTCAAGATGCATGCTGTGTTATAGAACTATCAGATAAAGGAATGGTATATGCGCAATTCAGAATAGTGTTGGCTTTTGAATAAGGGGAATATAATGGGAAGGAGAGCCCCAGGGCTTCACCAGCAAAGTATTGTTTGATTCCTTAAGCTGAGTAGTAGGTAATGGGTGTTCATTCTTTATTGTTTATAATACATGTATACATTTTACATAGCACGTATTACACATAAAAAGTGAATGAAAGAAGTGATCAGTAGTTTCAAATCTGAGATGTGTAGTTAGGGAAAAGGTTAGACAGGGTCACTTGGCTCCATATCACTTCATCTTTCTTTTGCTCTACAACCTGTCTATTATAATATATTATGAAGAAAACTCCATGCCTCCTATGTTGACCTAATGATATTTATATTGCAAGAGCATATAAAAGCACCACCTCATTCTGTAGACCATGAATATGGCATTTGATGATGTAAGAGTTGAAGATGGTGAATGGGCTGGGATCACCATCCATCACTCCTTTCTGCTTGCCTGATAATGTTAACTGTTCAAAGCATTTAATTTCAAATACCTCAGAGGGATTGCATACGGCCTCAGGTTCTTTTTCTAGGTAGCTATTCCAATTGACCCAAGTTAGCTCTTAAGTTGAACCGCACTTAACTTCATGTTATTAAACCATGGAGTCTAGTACAGCACTGTACTGGACCACATTCATATAAAGGGAACAGTAGTTTTGTTTTAGGTATTCTAAGTTCAGGACCAGGAAAAATCTGAAAGAAAAAACTTTTTATGTCAAAAAAAAGTAAATAATAAATTTGCGGTGTAATATATTTAATTTGTGTTTTTGACAAATACATAAATGAATGTCACCCATAACACATCAGTTACAACTTTTCCATCACCTCAGAGAGCTCCTTCATGTCACTTTGGTCAATTTACCCACTTTCTGATTTTTTTTTCATGGAATAGTTTTATGTGTGGGACAACTTCATGTATATGGAATCATATAAGACATATTCCTTTGTGACTGGCTTCTTTCACTTAAGGTATTGGGGATAAGATCCATCCATACTGTTTCTTATCACAAGCTTACTCCTTTTTCTTGAAGAATAATATTCATATAAATATACCACATATTGTTTATTTGTTCTTTTGTTGATAGACATTTGGGGCAATTCCAGTTTGAGCCTTTATAAATCTATTACATTCACATACACAAAGAAAACTAGTACCAAACGTTCATACGTTTTCACTCTCAGGTAATTGTCTAGAATGGGGATGGCTGAGTCCAAGGTAAATGTGTGCTTAACCTTATGGGAAACTGACACTTTTCCAAACTGGTTGCATTTTATGCTGTCCCCCAATATTAAAAGTCTCATGCTTCACATTCTCATTAGCACTTGATACAGTCACTGTTTCTAAGTTAACCATTTTATATGGTGTGTAAGGGTAGCTCCTTGTTCAATTTAATATTTAATTACTCATTTAATATGCCTGTCTCTGATGCTAAATTATGTTGAGTGCTTTTTCATGTGCCTGTTGGTCCATTGTATGTCTTCCTTAGTGAAGAGTCTGAGTGAGTCCTTTGACCATTTTTTATTGACAGATCTTTTGCCCAGATATGTTTTGTGAATATTTTCTCTGTTTTTGGCTATTCTTTTTCTTGATAATGACTTTTGATAAGTAGTTTTTAACTTTGAGGTTTAATATACTCATGTTTTCTTTTATGTTATTATTCTCTTTTATTCTATCTAGGAAAAGGGGGATATGGCAGGATCATGAAAAATCAAATATTTTTTTAGAAGCTTTACAGTTTTTTGTCTTTATGTCTATTGTCTATGTAAATTAATTTTTGCATTGTGAGATGATGGTCAAGATTTATTCTTCCCCATATGTGTAGTCAATTGAAAAAGTTATCTTTCCCCCCACTGAATTACCTTCAACCTCTGTTGAAAATCATTTGACTGTATAATTGAGTCTACTTCTAAATCTTCCATTCTGCTCCAGTGATCTATTTATCCTATCCCCAATCCAACATCTTTATTATTGCAGCTGTTCTTGGAGTTAGGTAGTATAAGTCCTTCAGCTTTGTTCTGCTAGTTGAAAATATTTTTGATGTTTTAGGATCTTTGCATTCTCATTTAAATTTTGAATTAACTTGTAAATTTCTAGTTAAAAAGGCTGTCAGACTTTTTATTTGAATAGGCATAAGTGTACAAGTCAATATAGGGTAGTTGGCACCATGTCAATATTGAGTTTTACAATCCATGAACATGGTTTATCTCATTAATGTATGTCTTCTCTAATTTCTCTTAGAAACGTTTTTTATGTTTTTAGTGTAGAGATCTTGAAGTTTCTAGTAAATTTATTCCTAAGAATTTTGTTTTTATTTTTATTTATTTATTTTTCAGTATATGAAATTTATTGTCAAAATGGTTTCCATGGAATTTTGTTTTTAAAATGCACTTATGAACAGAATAGCTTTGAAAGTTTATATCTTTCAGTTATTTTTAGAAAAAAGAAATGCAATTGACTTTTTAAAAAAATGTCCTTGTATCCTGTGACTTTGTTAAATTTAATTATGGGGTATAGTATATACTTTGTAGACTTCTTAGGATATTCTATATATGTAATTGTCAATAAATACAAGGTTTTTGTTCTTGTTTTTGTTTTGCCTTATTACATTGAATAGGACCTTTAAAGTTGAAAAGAAGTGGTGAGGGCACATATCCTTCCATTCCTTTTTCCAAATCTTAGAGATAAAGCATTTAATATTTCACTCCTAACTGTGGTGTTAACTGTAGGCTTTCTGTAAAGGTCCTTTATCATATTGAGAAAGTTTCCATCTAAGGTTGCTGAAAGTTTTTATCAAGAATGGACTCTGGGGGCGCCTGGATGGCGCAGTCGGTTAAGCGTCCGACTTCAGCCAGGTCACGATCTCGCGGTCTGTGAGTTCGAGCCCCGCGTCAGGCTCTGGGCTGATGGCTCGGAGCCTGGAGCCTGTTTCCGATTCTGTGTCTCCCTCTCTCTCTGCCCCTCCCCCGTTCATGCTCTGTCTCTCTCTGTCCCAAAAATAAATAAAAAAACGTTGAAAAAAAAAAAAATTAAAAAAAAAAAAAAAAAAAAAAAAAAGAATGGACTCTGAAGGGTACCTGGGGTGGCTCATTTGGTTGAACATCCAACTTTGTCTCAGGTCATGATCTCACACTTCATGGGGTCCAGCCCCACATTGGGCTCTGCCTGCTTTGGATCCTCTGTCTCCCTCTCTCTCTGCCCCTCCCCAACTTGCACTTGCTTGCTCTCTCTCAAAAATAAGCATTATACAAGAAAAAGAAAAAAGGAATGGATTTTGAATTCTGTCAAAAGCTTTCTCAGCATATATTTCAGATCATAGGGCTTTTCTTTTTTTTTTTTTTAATTTTTTTTTCAACGTTTTTTATTTGTTTTTGGGACAGAGAGAGACAGAGCATGAACGGGGGAGGGGCAGAGAGAGAGGGAGACACAGAATCGGAAACAGGCTCCAGGCTCCAGGCTCCGAGCCATCAGCTCAGAGCCTGACGCGGGGCTCGAACTCACGGACCGCGAGATCGTGACCTGGCTGAAGTCGGACGCTTAACCGACTGTGCCACCCAGGCGCCCCTAGATCATAGGGCTTTTCATGTGTAGTCTGTTGATATAATAAAATACAGTGATTGTGTATTGAATGTTGAACAAACCTTGGATTACTGAAATGAATCCCACTTGCTCACAATATATTATGCATTTCATATCTACATGGATTTCATTTACTAATATTTTGTGAAGGATATTTGTTTTATTTGTTTTTAATTTTTTTTACATTTATTTATTTTTGAGAGAGAGACAGAACACAAGTGGGGGAGGGGCAGAGAGAGACGGAGACAGAATCCAAAGCAGCTCCAGGCTCTGAACTGTTGGCACAGAGCCGGATGATGGGCTTGAACTCACAGACTGTGAGATCATGACCTGAGCCAAAGTCAGATGCTTAATCGAGTAAGCCACCCCGGTGCCCCTGTGAAGGATATTTGTATCTATATATCAAATACGATGGATATTGGTTTACAGCTTTCTTGTAATGTCTTGGAGTTTTCAAATAAGGTTTGAGGCCAGAATAAGCAAGTTGTGAAGTGTTTTCTTCTTTTCTGAAGGAGTTTGTATAAGATTATTATTATTGTGTCCCTAGATGTTTGATAGAATTCACCAGTAGATCCATGAAGATCTTTCTATTCTCTTTCTGTTGCTCGACTGTTTTGGAGATTTTCTCCCTTTCTTTCCATCCTCTCTGATAACCACAGGCTTTGAGCTTCTCAAGCTCATAAGATTATGTCTTCTTGAGTTCTAGCCTCTCCATGCCAAATGCACAGGAGATGAAAATGAAAAGCCATATAAAGGTAAATTTTACCTTGTGCATTTCTCTGTTTTGAGTTTCCAATCCTCTCCCATCACTTTTGTCTGCTTTTGGTCACTCTCTAGTGCCTCCAAATAGTGTTTTTTATATTTATATATTTTTGAGAATTTATAATTATCTAGGGAAAGTTTGATCTATTATAAACTACTCCCCTTTTGAAAGTCAAATCAATTTGTATCATAAAAGTATTTCTAGCTACTAAAGCTAACCTATAATTAGGAGTAGCTTATTTCATGAAGTAGTGAGCTAAATTAACCTGGAATATTCAAACCTATCACATGGTTATTTAGCACATAGAGTATACAGCACATACTGCTAATAGAAATGAGTTTTGTAGTAGATGAAAACTGGATGGGGTGTATGTCCATACATACTGTATGTCCAACTGGATGGGGTGTATGTATTCATCACTTCAAATTGTGTATGAAGGTCTGGATATTTTAGTCTTACAGTCAGCAAAATATTTTAAGTACTTGTTAATGAATTAAACCTTGGCCTCAATGCCACTAAAAGGTATTAAAAATTTTGCCGAAAGAAGTTGTATTTGTGTATTTTTAAAAAATGGTATGCTGTCCACACATACCTGCGTGGGTCACCTGAAAGTAAACCAGGGACAGCATAGTGTTTGCGTACAGATTATGGGATTACATTACCTAGGTTTGAATATGAACTCCGCTGCTTTCTGCCTAGGTGATCTGAGGCAAAATACTTAAACTTTCTGTATTCAGTTCCCTAATTTATAAAATAAGTATGAGAATAATAATCCTCAGAGTTGTTGTATTCAGTGTGTAATGCATGATAAGTGCTGGGGAAGTTTTTGGCATCTAGAAATTATTTAAAATGTTACCTATCACAACCAGAGATCTCAATGCCTGAACCCAATTATGTTCTTGTTTCATAGACCTCCTTTCCATTATACTATCACTTTGCAGTAAGGCTCGCTAAACAAAGTCTTATAAACTTCTTATGAGCAGGTAGTGACATTATCTTCATTTTATAGATGAAGAAACAGATGCTTAGAGAGGTTTGTAGTTTGTCCAGGGCTGTTTTATCAGTAATAATCCCTCATACCCAGACCTGCATACCCAGACCTGTTAACCACTTGGCCATGTTTTATTTGGCCTGATCAACCTGAAGCATGAGCGAGCATAGACTGGCTTGTTATGCAACTACAAGTAATCATTAGACTCCATTTTTGTGGTTCACATTTATGTTCTTATGACTTTGTGGGATGTGCTTAACTCTTCTGCTCAGGGTTAAAACACATTTAATGGGGTTTCAGTGAGCTAATGTTAGCACAAACTCACTTTGACAGGTAGAAAATAAAATCATTACTATTTTTATCACTATTATTATTTCCCCTGATAATGAATAACTGTAGTGGTTGTGACACTGGTAGAATGATATGACTGGAAAGCCCCATGAGAGGACACTTAATTTTCCTCTTCCACTCAGGTGGGATTCATCTAACTTCTCCCAGTCAGATAAGAATGTCTTCTGTCTCAAGCATCCAAAATGTCAGATGACCCACTGTCCTAGTTTGCCCAGGAGTTAGGAGTTTTTCCAGATGGGATTTTCATTGCTAAAACTGGGAAAGCCCTGGGCAATTTGGAACAAGATGGTAACCCTACATATGAACCCTAACCTATCCAGACTAGTTTTTGCCTTCTACCTTTGCTCTATCTACTGGGTGGAAGCAGAAACAGCTGGTTAGCATTTTTAAAAGTAACAACCCTTCACTTACCTGAAGACTGTTACCATATCGTTTTTTTCACTCTTTCCCCCTTTGACCAACCAACAGGCTTTTTACCCAGGAACTCATTTCACCTGGTGTGTCATATGTACTTCTCTGAGTGATGTAAATCAAACAGGGTGCAAAATCTCTGTCTTGTGGGAACTAAATAAGGAGGTTCCAGTTCCTTTTACCTTTGCCCATAGGCCTCGTTTACCACCTCTTGAAACATCTGTATTGATTTGCTTTGAACATTATGCAAATTCACCATGCCTCTTGTAATTGGTGGAGAACACAAATGTGAACGATACTCAACTTTAGGTGACTGTTCCATGTTGCATAGAATAAGACCCCACAGGAGCTGTGAGGACTCTACTTTACTTTCATATTCATGTGTTGTGTCTACTTTAAATCCATTTTAAATCGTTGCCACGCTGTAGCAGATCCTGGCTTGTCTGGAAGCTCTTTACGTCACTGCCAGTGGAGCTCCTCAGGACCTAAGGTGGAGTTTCTCATCACAAGGAGCAGGATTGCCCTTCAGCTACTTTGCTTTGTACTAATCTCTGTGGTTTGAAATACAAAAATTACACTTGACTGGTGTTTACAAATAGTTTTCACAACAAAAACGAACCGCATATCTTCCATAATTCTAACCATCAACTAACTCTCTCCAATATGCCATCTGCCTTTTATTAAATTGCATTTGGACTACTTTCTCTAGAGGAAAAATAATTCACCCCTTGCCAGTTACCCTTCTCCACATTAGTGGAGGAATTCAAGCCCATGTCATAGTGACCTTATTTCTTGATTTGAATCCTTTCACTATTTAAACAGAGAAAATATTTTCTTAAAACAGGTGTTTAGAAATATCTGGGGAACTCTAATAGCTTACAAAGAAATGAGTTTACTTTGTACTTGTATCCTAGGCCCTGGAAATACTTACCCGTGTAGCATTTTGTTTTTGAAATACAGTATCATTTGGTCTAGACACCACAGACAGCTGTTCAAATTCAATTCAAATGGGCCCTGTTTCTGTCATATTTTTTTAGCACGTCTAGCTAAATCTCTGAGTAATCTTGGCCTGAGTGCTTAAGCAGGGATTAGAAACTGCCAATTGTTGATTTTCTTTTCTTTAAAGGTACATATCAGTAAGAAATTTTCTACAAAAGTTTGGCTATTAGCTTTAAGTAAATAATTTTCAATAATTATTTATTTGTTCTTTATTATGGCAGCTAGTCAGCATGCCAGTATTTAGGGAAAATTAATAATAAATGAGTTAAATGGAAATTGACCTTGAAATATAATCTCTTTTAAAAATAAAGGTTTGGATTTCTCTTCTCCCTGTTGACCACATTGTATATTGCCACATTGGAAATGATAGTTGCTTTCATGTTTGAGGATACTGGGTCATTTGAACCATAAACATTATATAAATGTTTTTTTTCTGTTTCTATGTAAAAGTTGATACATATTTGTGTAAATTTCATTAGGCTTGGCAATATTACTAGAGTCTAGAAGTTTTTCCTAACTGGGTTACTAGTTAATTCATCAAAAGAATAGTAAAAATTTGGATATGTTGCTTTAGCATATAACCATGAAAGTTTGACTGATCATACATTTGAGAACTATTTTTCGATTAATTTACATTTGTTTCTAAAGCATTGGGAAATGTAAGATTATACATGTGTTTTATATATTTGGATCAAGGCTTAGAAACGCTACCTTTCCCTTAGTATAAGAGACAAGAGAGTCCATGCATTGCTTTGCAATGCTAGCACAGGTTTTGATTTGAAAAAGCAAATGAGGCAAGCATAGACATTTTGTATCTCCTATTCATTGAGGGGGAAATTAATTACCTACCTCTGATATCAATAGATCTCCCCTCATGGTTTTTGTTCTTCATCGTGGGGAGGCAAGTAATTAATTCTATTGTGGTTAATTTCATACATTTGCAGTAATACTCCCATTTTTATTTTGAAATGTCATAACTTACATCCAGTGAAATTCACACTTTTCATTGTATAGTTCTGAGTTTTGACAAATATGTACAATAATGTAACCACCACAACAATAAAAATAGAGCACAATTCTATTACTCTACTATTTATTTTAACAGTGTAAATTGAAAGAAGTTTAGTGCCTCATACATTCAGTTGAGATATATTTGCGCTGACTAAGCCAGGTACATAAACAAGGACAAAGAATCCCAAAGGATTAATCTCTGCATTTTGTTACCATACTAATCAAGAGGTTATAATGATGATGATGATTACAAATCACTGCGCCATGCGTTATGTTAAACACTTTATACGCATACTACGTTCAACCCTACAGATAATCCAAGAGCTATCATCTGTATTTTTCTATATGTGATACAGAGTACGGGGAGATTAAGTAACATTCCCTCCATAATCTGGCCAGGAAGTGGTGGAGGTGGTGTTACCATCCATCTGGTTGCTGAGTATATGTTTTCAAACCAGGATGTTAACTGACTTTCAATAGTGCCAGTGATAGTAAAAGGACTTAATCTTTCCTTGGTATTACTTATCTATTCCTCATGAACAACGGAAAAAATACTGAATTACACTGAAATTAATACATTGATTCAACCTATATTTATTGGATCCTTATACTAGAGTAAGCATTGAGTATATATAGCAGTGAATGAAAGACCAAAAATCTCTGCCCCCTTGGAACTTTATTCTAGACAATAAACAAAACTGAGTGCAGTATGTAGTATGTATGTAGAATATAGAGTGCTGTGGAGAAAGAAAAGTGGAGAAGGGGGAGAAGGAAAATGGAGCGGATATGTCCATTTTTATCATGGTGGTCACTGAAAAGCCAACATCTGAATAAATACTGGGAGGAAGAGAGGGTAGTAAACCCTTTGGACATCTGGGGTAAAAAAGTTTCAGATACTGGGATTGGCAGGTATAAAGGCCCTGAGTCATGTTTGTGCCTGACTTGCCTAAAAAACAGACTGCGGGATAGTTAGGGGGAAAGTGGGGGTTTTATCACAATTGCTCTAGCTATTCTTCTGAAAATTGATTAAAAAAGGGGCAACATGAGAGCAAGCCAACCAGTTAGAAGGCTTTTGCGACTGATAAGAGGTGATGGTGGCTCAGATAACGTGTTGGCAGGGGAGGTGGTGAGCAGTGTCAGGATTTGGGATGTATTTGGAAAGTGGAGCCCTCATCTTTTGCTGGCGGATGTGCAATAAATTGAGATACGTATGATGAATCCAGGGATTTTGGTCTAAATCAAAAATTCAGTAGATTGTGTGGATTTGAATTCTAGGAAAAATGTGTGCAGTTCATGTTTTAGAAGCACCAAATGGAATGAAAAATTTGAAATTCTATTTTATTGGCGTGGTTTTATTTTTTTAAATTTATTTAATTATTTTGAGAGAGAGCGAGTGAGCAGGGGAGGGGGCAGAGAGACCGTGAGTCCCAAGCAGACTGTGCTGTCCATACAGAGCCTAGCGCAGGCTCGAACCCATGAACCGTGGAATCATGACCAGAGCTGAAATCAAGAGTTGGACATTTAACTGACTGAGCCACCCAGGCGCCCCTATTGGTGTGGCTTTAAAATATTTAAAATTTGAAACAATCCTAACTATCACTAATCTATAATAGACACATCATTTGACATTACTTTTCCACGTGTTATAGACAGACACGTATAAAAAAACCCTTCTTTCCATTTAGGTAGTCTAGATTGCAAGCTGAACAAACAAATGCATAAACAAACCTTTGGGTCCTTGACAAATTTTACATCTAGATTCTCTAACATGATACGTGTTTTTCTTGGGCGAGCCTGACTACTTATTCAGTGGTTTGATCTCTTCAATATATGCAGTTTTTTGTGTCTGAAACCATGAAAAGTTTATATACTTTTGACCATAACCAGAGGAATAGGCAAACAATGTAGAGAGCTTCATTGTCCTAACAGATCAGGGCATATCTGATTCAATTTATGAGCACTGGGAAATGATAATACATATGAATGACACTGGTTTGTAAGTAAAACAATGGAAATTGAGTAATCATTTAACGTTTGAAGTAATGAAGACCTTTATGTCTGGACTCCATCTCAACATGTCAGTGTCCTTATCATGCTTTAGAATTATTTCAACAGCATGTTTACTTCCTGTGACTCCTTTACCAAGTTGCCATATGGGTTGCTAAAATCTTCCTAGAACATGACTCTCATTGTTCCATCCTCTTCCTTTAAGAACCAAGATTCAAGTCCAGGCTCATTTGTTCAGTATTCATGATCAGACATCTATTTTTTTCTATCCCACTTGTTTTCTTTACTGTCCAACACTTCCCATCCATTGAGTCAAGACCAGCTGTCTATAGTCTGTGTCATGCATACACATCATGGCTCTTTCCTTTCTCAATGTTCTTTCTCATGTGCCCTCTAAGCTCTTCCGATGTTCTTAGATGTGCCCTCTAAGCTCTTCCTCTAAGCTCTAAGGTGTGCTTGTTGATTCAGTCAATAGATATTTACTAAACACTTGCCAGGTGCAAGGAACAATATGAGCTTCTGTATTAATGTGTGTCTCTTTGCAGGTTTTGTTGCAGGACCGATTCTCATCATGTCCTCTGCCCTGTAGGAATTCCCTCAATAATTCCACCTCCTCTTTAGGCTGAATGATCCTGTGGTCAGGGAACTGAATCTGTGATACCTATGAAATTCATCATGATCTTTTACAGCCACCTCCATTTGTGAATATAAAGCCAGGTCTTTGTTAGCTAGGTGTAATAACAAAAATTTAGTAGGTAGTATTTATTGAACACTGACTATGTGCCAAACTCTATTCTAAGCACTTTACATATATTAACCTGGTGAATGCTTGTGGCATAATAAATATATTAGCCCAAATACAGTGATGAAGCATTGAAAAAGCTGTCATAAAATTATAACCTCTGAACTTGGTTAGTGTAGCCCACAGGAGCAATCTGCTTACCCCAGTGTGTAGCTGGATGCTGTGGGGACTGAATGGTTTATGAGCAATATTGCTATAGTGAGCTTAGCTCTCCAGAAATTTCATCAGCAGGCCTTCGCTATCTCACATCAGATAAAACTTTTTTTATTATTTATTTATTTTTGGGAGAGAGTGAAAGCAGGGGAGGGGCAGAGAGAGAGAGAGGGAGACACAGTATCCGAAGCAGGCCCTGCACTGACAGCAGTGAGCTGCTCAGATATGAGGTTCGAACTCAAAAACCATGAGATTATGACTTGAGCTGAAGTCATTCGCTCAACTGACTGAGCCACCCAGATGCCTCTCAGATAAAGGTCTTGAAAGACAAGCGATGGAATAAAGCCTAGCAGTAAACGTCCAAAGTCTTCTCTTGAGTTGCAGTGAGTCCATCAATTAATCCTTTGTGGAATTCATCTTTTAGCTAGTGAAGATTTTCTAAGTGCTCTGTATTAGGGTTCTTTAGAGAAATACATATCTGTATGTACACACACATATATGCATACATATATATGGAGATTTATTATAGGAGTCGGCTCATGTGGTCAAGGAAGTTGAGCAGTTCCTCAGTCCTGCTGTCTGTGATCTAGGGAACTGGGAAAGCGCATTGTATAATTCAGTCCAAATCTGAAGGCCCTGGAATTAGAAGCCTATCCAAGGGTATGAGAAGATGGATGTCCCAATTTAGGCAGAGAACAAATCCTCCCTTCCTCTTTTTGTTTTATTCAGGCACTGAGTGGACTGGATCATGTGCACCTACATTGGTGAAGGTGATCTTCACTCAGGCTAGTGATTGAAATGCTAATCTCTTCCAGAAACACCCTCACAGACACACCCACAAATATTTTACTGCCAATCAGGGCATCTCCTACCCCAGTCAGGTTGACACACAAAGTTCACCATCACAAGGTGCATCTCCTGTCGACTTGAGACCCATACCTACCTCCTAAGACCACACTTAATCTCTAAGACAATAAGGTGGTCATAGTTCCACCTAACATGACACAACTATCCTGTGCCCAACCCAAAGCACACTAACTCCTTCCTCAGAAGAGGAAGTAAAGTCCCTAAGTGATGTTTTCTCCTTTCCTGAACTTTGGCAGGATCCATCTTTTTGTAATTTCTGGAGCCCTCCTTTTCTAGCTTCTGCATCGTTTGCCAGACTCTGGTCTTTCTGTACCTCTCCGATTCCCCATGACTCCTACTGATACTAATCACAATTCCATGACCACAATTGCACGTTCTTGTCACATAGAAACGTATTTCTTCTGGACGTAGATTGGAGTTGGGCAGGATTCAGGATTGCTGGGAGAGAGGTCAGTAGTCTTAGGAAATGACCCCGCACAGCATACCCGCCAGGTTCTTAGTTGTAAGCAATGAGACATTTATTAAGGATATTGCTGGGGTGCCTGGGTGGCTCAGTTGGTTAAGTGTCTGACTTCGGCTCAGGTCGTGATCTCAGGGTTTGTGACTTTGAGCCCCGCGTTGGGCTCTGTGCTGACGGCTCAGAGCCTGGAGCCTGCTTCAGGTTCTGCGTCTCTCTCTCTCTCTCTCCCCCTCCCCTGCTTATGCTCTGTCTCTCTCTGTCTCAAAAAATAAATAAAGCATTAAAAAGAAAAAAAAAAAAAGGATATTGCTTAGCTCACAGAGTCTCATGGCAAAACCATGAGAAGGTGGCTACTCTCACTCCCTCTGATCATCAGAAGTGACAGTTTGCAGTGCAGCTGTTTCTGCATCAGGAATTTGAGCTTATAGTCTTTGCTACTATAGACATTGCCAGGGAGCGAGAATGTGAACTCCCCAGACCTTTGCTCTCCTGTGTCCTAGTTCCGGAATCTAAGTCTGGTGCTTTGATTGGCAGAGTCAGGGTTACATACTTCACCCTGGGGGCAAGGGAGGGCTGGGGAAATAAGTATCCAACATATTCAGCTTCTTGTGCTTTTGGATCTCAGCCAAGACTGAAGAAGTGAGGTATTCATTCCCCAAACATATAAAGGAGTTCAGATTCATCTATTTTGCGTGGCAGATGTCCACTACAGACAGTAAAAAGACAGAAAAAAGAAATTCCAGCTACAACATCTTCTTTGTCTAGGATCATCTATGTAAGTGAAAGCAGGCAGCCCATAAAATCTTGATATTCTCTGCAGTTATCTTGAGAGAGAACACCACCCCCAGGGTTCATATGTAGAATGTGAGATTTGCAAAGTCTGCTACCTGTCTGAAGTCACACAATCACAAGATAGCAGAACTCAAGTCTTGCTTAAAAAAAATCTATGTTCTCTCCAATGTGGTCTTCTGAGAGGGTTCTTTTGTATGTAGACACATACGTATGACGTAGATATTGGCACTAACAATCTAACAGTTTTAAACACCTACAAAGGACTGATAATTTCATTGAAATCACTTCTAATTTTGCCAACAGTCTTTATAGATATCATTAGGCTCTTTTTATAGGAGTTTGAAAAAATTGAGATTCAGTGGTATGTAACTCAATGGGCATGTATTGAAAGATACAGAATATAATTTTTTAATGCTTATGTGCTTCTTAAAATTAATATTTTTACAGCTTTTTCCATCTGATCAATTAGAGTTATATCTTGAAGTGTTATTTCATCTTACAAAGAAAATGTCATGATTCTCAAATTAAAAATTTTTTCCAAACATGTTAACATTTTGTTGTTTATGAAATTTGAAAAATATTTTAGAGTAAGGATAATCTCTACTTTTGTCTAGAAGTATGTTTATTATTTGATACATATATTTAATCACAAAAAGAATAAATGCATGGGAATAAAAAAACACAAATATATAGAGGGTAAAAATTCCTGCTCTCTCCAGAGAGAATTACATAAAATCATTCTGGCTTCAGCACTTCTGGGGATTATTTGATATATTTAATAATATGCTTATAAAGGCCCTATTTCTTGATTCATCAGCTTTAAATATTTCTTTTATAAAATAGGAAGAATTTAGCTAATTAGTTTCTCCTACCTTTTCCTCTTCACCATATTTTTGTTATATATGGCATACTGTGTATTCTATTAAATTTCCTTTATAACTTAATCTCTGAACCTTTCCATCTTTTAACTTCAGTTTGCTCCTTCTCTTACATTTTATCCTACTTTTCCGGATCTTTGTGTCTCTTAGCTGTATCTTTTTACATTGCTAACGTTTACAAATGTTGCATTTTGTTCTGATTTATTTATTTAGTTCTTATTTAAGTAATCTCTACACCCAACAAGGGGCTCAAACTCATGATCCTGGGATCAAGAGTCTCACACTTGACCGACTGAACCAGCCAGGTACCTGCTCTGTATTATTTAGTCTTCTGTGACTTCACAGTAGGTTTATTTTTAAAATTGAAAAACAATAAATATTTGATATTTTTGTTAATAGCCCAACAATAAGGAAAGGAATGAGTTGTCACAGAACTTGTACCACTCAAAGAATTGAAGTTAGTGGTAAATGGGTTCTCTCCTACTTCATAAAATGCTCAAAATCTTTTCACAGTTAAGTTTCCATTGGATATAGACTATGATATTCTTGTTTCAGCTTCCCCCCCCCCCCACCCCCTCGAATTAAGAAAAGAAACATCTACTTTTGGGTGGCTTAGTCAGTTGTATGTCTGATGTTGGCTCAGGTCATGATCTCTCAGTTTGTGAGTTCAAGCCCCATATGCCATCAAGGGCTTTGGATCCTGCTTTGGATCCTCTGTCTGCCACCCTCCCCCCCCCCCCCCCCCCCCACCTTGTGCATGTGTGCTCTCTCTCAAAAATAAACATTAAAAAAGAAAAAAGAAACATCTACTTTCATCTCATTAGCAAGAGAGTTCAACTTCTTCATATGATATATTTAAATGAATTGTCTTTCCTTCTGAACACCTGCCCCTTGGCTTTAACTGACTTGCTGTTGAGGAGAGAGCAGCAAGGTGGAGCTTCTCCCTCCCGGAAATAACACACTGAGTGGAATTTTACCCCTGGGGATGATGCAGTTTCTCTAGCAAACTCATCTCTGCTTTAGTGTCAGTGCATGCGCTCCTCCCACGTTTCTGCGTGCATGGAGGAGATGTGTGTGCAGAGGTGACCTGGCCCAGCAGTTGCCACACTGCCCTGTTATCAGTCCGTTGATGACTGCCTCTCATTCCCGCTTTCTAAATCTGCCACACCTGCCCTAACAGTCAAGAGGAAAGGTTCCTACATCTGTTTGGTCTTTGCACTTCAGCTTCCTCCACTCGGGCTACCTGGAAATAAGATTCCCATGGGTTATCTCACTTCTGGTAATTTGTCATTTCTCTGGTATGCTGATAGGATTTCCGCCCTCTCAGCACTGTGATGAATTTATTCCTTTTTTACATCATTACTGACATTTCACTGGAATTTTGAGAAAAATAGTTATGTAACAGGTTTGTTATCTTGAACCAAAAGCTCTCCTACTTCTGTTTTTTTTTTTTTAATTGCAATTAGGGCACACTACTTGAGACTTTAAGAAAAAGTTGTAGTTATTATGCCTTGAATATGGATGCAAGCATGAGTATAATGTATTTTATAAAGGGTTTGATTTATAATTTAGCCGAAAGGTAAACCTAAAAGGCAAATTTCAGTTACTTGAATGTTTGCTCAACCACCCCATTCTTGAGAGATTCCAGCTATATGTAGCATCACTGAATTTTGTTATGATTTATTTTGTCCTAGAACTTGGAAGGTGTTTTGTCTTTATGGATTTTAAATGTCATACCTGTGTAATCATCTGTCCTTCTCTCTTGGGTGGCTTTTTAGTCACTTTGCCTCTGGTCTTTAGTGATTTCACTGCAGTATGCCTGGGGTGGATTTATTTATATGTATCCTGCTCGGGATTAAACATGATCTTGGAATCTTATGACTCATGTCTTTCATAAACCCTGGAAAATTCTATTTCTATCTCATTATTGCCTCTCTGACATTATCTCTATTCTCTTGTTTTAAAAATAACATAGGACCTATTTTGGATTTTCTCATTCTGCCTCTGGGTCTCTTTTTCATCTACTTTCTGTGCCAAATAAGAGTAATTTCTTTAGCTGTATCTGTCATTTCCAATGTTCTCTTTAGCTGGGTCACTTCTACATTAAACTTACTCATTTAGTTTTACGTTTTGATGGGGATTAAAAAACATTCTGAAACTTGCATTTGGTTCTTTTTCAAAGTTGCTCTGTCTTAATGTGTCATTTTTTTAAAGTTTATTTTATTTTGAGAGAAAGAGAGTGTGCAAGCAGGGGAGGGGCAGAGAGAGGAGAGAAGGAATCAATCCCAAGCAGGCTCTGCACTGTCAGGGCAGAGACTGACATGGGGCTCCATCACACGAACTGCAAGATCAAGGCCTGAGCCATGGTCAGGAGTCTCAGCTGTTTAACTGAGCCACCAGGTGCCCCCTTAATGTGTCATTTTTAATGTTTTTGAGTCTTTCTATTATGTGTTTAGTCAACTTGAACATACTCAGTTCCTAGTTTGTATCAGAGTCCTATTTGGATTTTCTGAGCATGGAGATCCTAGTAATGCTGCTAGCCTTACTGCCTCTTGTTCACATGATTGTTCTGCATTCTGTGATTCTGGACTGTGACTTCATCAAGAGCAGAGCTTCATCTGTGAGAATCCGGGTCTGAAGGCCTGTCCTTCTAGAAGAGCTCTGGGTTTGTTTGCACCAGGTGTCCCAAGCTTAGTACTGATTTTTTGTTGATTTTTAATGTTAATTTTTCATTCCAGGATTCCCAGATCCCATGAATATTATAATTTCAAGTCCCAAACCCATGGGAGTTATTACCCCCTGATGAAGAATGCTCAGAGGAGATTATTCTTCCTATGCAGAGTCTAGACTGAGATCGTCATGGTTTCTTGCGGTCTTCTTGTGTTATGGGGTGGATTATTATTCTCTCACTGTTAGAGACATTATAGTCTTGTGAGTGCCCTGATGTTACATGAGGTTCTTACAATTTCTTGCTTCTTGCAAGCCCAGGTCATATTTTCTGTCCGCAAAGTAGGCATTAGAATTCAGACTCTTAGAAACGGAGATGAGCACACACAACTCCATAGAGGTAGTCAGTTTAAAAAGTTACCATTTTGGTTTTCAATTTTTTCTCTACGCATTTTTGGTGTGTCAAAGCTCTGCCTATTTCCCCACAAATTTGCCTTGTGTGTTAAAGGATGCAGGTGGCGTTTAGCCAGAATTTCTGGGTGTTTTGCAATTGGAGGTTGGTCATTTCTATCTTTTTTTGCAGATTGTCTTTTCTGGCATTTTTCAGGAGAAGGAAGTGTGTCATTATTTTTTTATTTTTATTTTTTCTTTACTGTTTTTTATTTCTTTTTGAGAGACAGGGACAAGCAGGGAAGGGACAGAGAGAGAGAGGGAGACACAGAGTCTGAAGCAGGCTCCAGACTTGGAGCTGTCAGCACAGAGACCAATGCGGGGCTCAAACCCACCAACCATGCGATCATAACCTGAGCTGAAGTTGGATGCTTAACCGACTGAGCCATCCAGGTGCCCCAAGAAAGTGTGTTATTTACTTTTAAATAAGTAACTTTTAAATTACATAAAAAACCATAGTTTCAAAAGAATAGTTTTCCTTCTAAAATTGTTTTAATCTTGTCATCTTCATGTCCTCTCTTTTTGGAATTAAAATTGTATTCTGAAGAAGAAATGAGCAGCAAAATATCAAATTTGAAATCATGACAATTTCAGCAGTTTTAATGGTGATACATTCTTGGCAAAATATCCGTAGTTATTTCGATTGTGAATTACTTTAATAAATCCCTTCCCATATGGAAGAAGACAGCCTCATTTTTTTTAAAACAAGGCATATTTTTAAAATTACAATAATGTTTTTAACAGCTTTATTGAGCTATAACCAACACACAAAAAGCTTCACATACCTAAAGTATATATGACTTAATACCTTTTTGACCTATACATGCACTGTGAAACCATCATAATCAAGATGGTGAAGCTATTCATCACCCCCAAAGTTTTTTCGTCCCCCTTGGTAATTTCTTATTCCAGCCCCTACCCATGACTTGACTCTGTGTCCAGGCAACTACTGATCTGCTTAGTGGTACTATAGATGAGTATGAATTTTCTAAAGTTAATAAGGAGATACAGTAAATACTCTTTTATATCTCTCTTCTTTCCCTCAGCACAGTTATTTTGAGATTTGTGTTCTGTGTCAGTAGTTTATTCTTTTTATTGACAAGTAGTATTCCATCATACTAATATATCACAATTTGTTATCCATTCACCTGTTGATGAGCATTGGATGTCTTTTTTTAAAAATTATTTTAATGTTTGTTTATTTTTTGAGAGAGAGACAGAGTGTGAGCAGGGGAGGGGCAGGGAGAAAGGGAGACAGAATCCGGAACAGGCTCCAGGCTCCGAGCTGTCAGCACAGAGCCTGATGCGGGGCTCGAACTCACAAACCGTGAGATCATGACCTGAGCCGTAGTCGGACGCCCAACTGATGGAGCCACCGAGGTGCCCCTCATTTGACGTCTTTCTGGTTTGAGGCTCCAAAATTAAAGCTGCTATAAACATTTATATGTAAGTCTTTGTAAGAACATATGGAAATAGCAAGCATATCCATTGGCTGTAAAATGTGAGAAAAAGGAGTCAAGAATGGCTTCAAGATTTCTGGTGTGAGCAATAGCAATAATGTACTTGCCACGGATTGAGCTGCAGGAAAGACAGGTTTTGCCGTGGGTGGGTGTGAATAGGATTCAGTGGTTTGGTTTTTGACATACTGAGTTCAAGATCTCAATTAGAAATCTAGATAGGAATAAGTTCTTGGATGACTAAGTCTGATTATTGTTAGCTTGGTATATATTTTTCTTTAATCTGTATGCATCTTTATATTTAAGGGGGGTTTCTTGTAGACAACATATAGTTGTGTCTTGTTTTTTTTTTTTTTTTTTTAATGATCCACTCGACAGTATGTTGTAATTGGTGCATTTAGAGCATTGATGTTCAAAATGGTTATTAATATATTTGGGTTAATATCTGCCATATTCACTACTGTTTACCATTTGTTGCCCTTGTTCTTTTTTTGTTTTTGTTTTGTCTTTTTCTGTTTTTTGTGGTGTTAATTGTGCATTTTATGATTCCATTTTCTCTCCTTTCTTTGCGTACTGATTATGCTGTGTGTGTGTGTGTGTGTGTGTGTGTGTGTGTGTGGTTGCCCTAGAGTTTGCAATAACATATCAAAGCTAATCTAAGTTTACTTTTAAATAACTTTGAGTACTGTGAGTACTTTATCAGTACAAAATAATCCTAATCCCTCCTTCTTATTCCTTGTATCATTGCTTTTATTTATTCACTTATATATAAGCATGCCTAGTAGATACACACGAGACATACACATAAGCATATATAATCAATTACACGGTTGGTATTGTAACAAACTGTTATCTGCTAGATCAGTGAATAAGTTTTTATTTCACTTATTCCTTCTTTGATGCTTTTTGTTATTTTATGTAGATCTGAATCTCTGACTTAGATTATCTTCTTTCTGAAGAACTTTAACATTTATTACAAGACAGGTCTACTGGTAACAAATTCCCTCAATTTCTATCTGAAAAAGTCCTTATTTCTCCTCCACATTTGAAGAATAATTTCACCAGGGACAGAATTCTATGGTGGTGGGTTTTTTTTTTCTTCCTACCACTTTAAATTTCTCATCCCACTCTCTTGTGTGGTTTATAAGGGGAAGTTGGATGTAATTCTTACTCTGCAGGTGTTTTCTAAACTCTGGCTTCTTTCAGGATTTTTTTCTTTAATCTTTGATTTTCTGTAGTTTGAAAATGAGATGGCTGGGTGTAGGGTTTTTTTGTGTGTTTTGTTTTAGGGTTTTTTGCTTGTTTGTTTTTGCTTATATTGTGTTTAGTATGCTTGGAGCCTCCTGGATTTATGATTTGCTGTCTGACATTAACTTGGGGGAATTCTCAGACATTACTGTTTTGTTTTTTGTTTTTTGTTTTTTTTAAGAGAGAAAGCACACAACGTGGCGAGAGGGGCAGAGGGTGGTGGTGGTGGGGGTGGAGGGAAAAAGAATCTTAAGCAGGCTCCACGTTCAGCATGGAGCCCGACAAGGGGTTCAATTCCATAACCCTGGGATCATGACCAGAGTCAAAATCAAGAGTTGGACCCTCAACCGACTGAGCCACCCAGGCACCCTAGTCATTATTGTTTTAAACATTGCTTCCCTTCCTTTCTTGCTTCCCTCTTGGCTATTCCTTTTACATAATAGTGTTTGTACTTGTCCCTTAGAGTTTGGATACTCTTCCCCCACCGCACCCCCCCCCCCCCGCTCCAGTCTTTACTGTATTTCAATTTTTGAGAATTCTGTTGATGTATCCTCAAGCTCAGATTCCTTTCTCTGTGTGTCCAGTCTACCAATAAGCCCACCCAAGGCAGTCTTCATCTTCATTTCTTTTACAGTGTTTATCTCCACAAGTTCTTTTCTGTTCTTTCTTAGGAGTTCCTTCTCGGCTTACATTGCCCATCTGTTCTTTGATGCTGTTTACTTTGTCCATTAGAGCCCTTGGCACATTAATGATAGTTGTTTTAAATTCCTGGTCCTGCCGTGTCTGGTCCTAATGCTTGTTCTCGTTCTTCAGATTGTGGGTTTTTTTGTTTTGTTTTGTTTTGTTTTTTGTTTTTGGGTTTTTTTTGCCTTTTGGTATGCTTTGGTAATTTCTTCTTGACAGCTAGACATGATGTAGTGGGTAAAAGGAACTGCTGTAAATAGGCTTTAGAAAGGTAGTGGTGAGGTGTAGGGGGCAGGAAAGCATTTCTAGAATCCTGTGATTAGTTCTCAGTGTTTTGTAAGCCTGTATCTCTGGACTGTGAACCTCACAAGTGTTTCCCACTTTTTTTTTTTTTAATCTCCCCTCTTCGGTAGGAAAGGATAGCTACAGTGGGTTAAAGTTTGGTACCCATATTTCCCTTTCCCGGGCTTCACTTAGATTCAGCTAATACCCCGGCTGATGAGGCTCTGGTTAAATAGCTTCCCCTGAGAGCAGGCCTTGTTAAGAAGAACAAAGTATCCAGCATATTTCAAAATGGTGCTTCCCCCTTTCCCTGTTGGAAGCCTGAGGAGATTTTTCTCTGCTATTTATAGGCTGGGTGAGCTCCTGCAGGTAAATTTCATACTGTTATAAGTTCCCCCCTCCTCATGATTGGATTCTCTTAGAGTTTTTAACATTTATGTGTCCACACTGAGGCTCCAGCAGGTCGTCAATGATAGTGCAGGTGTCTATACTCGGTACCAGTTCCTGCAGAGCTTTCTGCTCTAGTAAGAAATAACTCTTCATATTCTTGTCTCTCCAATCTTGGGGGCAGCGGGCTCTGCCTGGTATCCTCCCCGGTCTTACAGCGTTAAGAGAGTTGTTGATTTTTCAGTACGTCTGACTTTTTACTTGTTACATGCGGAATCATAAAATGGAAGTCAGATGAGAGTCTGAAGTTCAGGGGTGAGGTCAAAGCTTGAAATATGAAGTTGAGAGTTGTCAGAATGTTATTTAAAGTGGCAGTAGGTGGAATAATGGCCTTCCAAAGATGTCTACATCCTAACCCCCAAAACCTGTGAATATGTTAGCTGGCATGGAAAAAGGGACTTTGCATGTGTTATTCAGTTAAGGATCTGGAGATCGGCAGATTGTCCTGAATTGTCCTTGTGAACCAATGTAATCACAGGGGTCCTTAATAAAAGGGCCAGGGTCAGGGAGAGGGAGAAGAGGAGAGGGAGAAGAAACAGATGGGAGAGAGACACTGGAGGGTGCTGTGCTGCTGGCTTTGGAGATGGAGGGGAAGGGACGATGAGGCAAGGAAGGCAGGCAGCCTCTAGAAGATGGGAAAGGCAAGGAAACAGCTTTTCACCTGGAGCCTCCAGAAGGAACACAGCTCTGCTGACACCTTGAGTTTAGCCTAGCGTCTACCTTTGTAAACCTTTCGTCAGTAATTAAACACTTTTGCTCAATACATTCAGAACATTTGAATTTGTATTATCATCTTGACAGTCAATCAAATAGTAAGACTTCAGTTCTTTCTCTTGCCAGTGGACCTGAGAGTTGTACATAATGATGTGAAAATAAGCAAAACTGAAAAAAATTTTTTTAATTGTTTATTTATTTTTGAGGCGGGGGGAGGGCAGGGAGAGAGGGAGACACAGAATCTAAAGCAGGCTCCAGGCTCTGAGCTGTCAGCACAGAGCCCGACACAGGGCTGGAACTCATGAACCATGAGATCATGACCTGAGCCGAAGTTGGATGCTTAACCGACTGAGCCACCCAGGCACTCCAGTAAGCAAAACCTTTCAATTCCTTGCTTGAAAGCTCTATCATCTTCCTTGAAACCAACCGACCAACACACAAAAACTATGCCATTAAGAGTATTATAGTTTCAAAATGTTGCCATGATGCCTGAGAAAATCATTTCTACGAACCACTCCATTCAATAGTTCTTATTTCACCCCAGATCAAAGTCCTGGCCCTCCACTGAAGACAGAAACCCAAGAAGAACCCAAGCCAGTGAATCAGCAATCCAGCCCCCTCACATCCCCAGGAGTTTAGTTGCAGGAGACTAAATGTGAAACTTGTATAACGAAAAGCAGCAGCAGGATTGTTATTTTTACTCAACCTTTACATAACTTGAGAATTCTCAGTCTCCAAATCTAGGCTGTTTCTGTATATGGCAGGCCTCCAAAGAGAGCTTTCACATGTCAGTAGTTCTGGTGGGGCTGAATGATGTCCCTCGAGGTTGGCTCCGGTTTCCTCAATGGGCCACTGCTGACCTCACTGTGAATCCTGGGGAGAAGTCAGGCTCTGTGTAAGGCAGGTAATTGCTCAGAGCTGCTGGGGACAGGCTGGCACTATTGAGGAGGTCTGTACAGCAGGTTGAAAGTGAGCGCGGAGCCCTCTCCTGTGTCAGGAGTTCCTCAAACACAGCTGGTGTTGGAGACCACATAGACCCCCGAAGTACCACTCGTGTTTTAGGGGGAGCGTGCGGCTCCTCACACTACCTCTGCCATAAGGACACACAAAGATGAATGGCCGGTCCGAATGACAGGGCCACTTCTCTCTGCAAGCTGCATACAGAGCGCTTTGTGTTCCTGACGATTGCAATACTTCCCTTCTGGCAGACGCAAGCTGGCTTCTCTAGGGCTGCGGAAAGTAACGCTTGTTTCTGAATTGGTTAGAGTTCAATCTCAATTATGTCTGGAAACAACACACGTTCCTTTCCCCCTTCTCTATGACTGCAGTGTGAATGTCCAAGTAAACTTGTGCAAGTTCCTTTCAAGTTGAAATCGCCACACAGCGTTGACATTTATTGGGCACTCCCTCCGGAGCCTTCCTGGCAGCATCGCCTCAGAGGTGTCGCCCCTGCGCCGGGGGGCTCGGAGCCTCACTCTTTCCAGTCTTCACGTCCCACCCGAGAGTGAGGCTGGAAGGGATTTTTGAACAGGATCACATTCACATCTGCCTCTCCTCCCCCCTGCCCCCCTCCCCACCCCGGTACCAAGCCTAATTTCAACTTTTCCCCAAGTGGTATAAAACCCTAGAGCAAATCCAGGAAGGAGAAGAAAGATGATAGAACTGAATTTGTTTGCCATTTAAAAGGAACTTTTATTATGCACTCAGCTGGCTCCATAGATTTCCATAAGGTGGCAGACCCACCGACAGTGAAGGAAAATAATCTCTCCCATACAGTTTTCAGTTCCACCTTTATTACTCGTTTAAAACCTAGGTATTTCAGCTAACCATGTTTCTGAATTGGTGTGCCTCCAATACTTTACGTGGACCTTGATGGACAAATGAATGGCATGCCTTTTATTTAGTTATTTCTTTAATGGCACACAACACAGCAGTTTGAGTTGTGAGATGCACCTGTTTTTAGTATCTGCACATACTCAGCCAGGGCGTGTTGCTGAGTCTGCCCATGCAGCTGTTGTTTTGTCATAAAAAATACAACTGCATTCATGTAGGTTTAAGCCTTGTGAACTCTGTGACTTGGACTTGTTAAAGGGAGGCAATAAGACTCTGTCTGGACTGCTGATAATAGGTTAGATAAAGATCCCGCACTGACCCTCACACAGCAGTGTTTATAATCATGGGAGGAAGTCTCTCAAACAATATGCAGTCCAGCAGACAGCAGATGTGGACCATGCAAAATTAATGATTAACTGTGTGCCAGTGTGTTTGTCAGGGAACGGGACTGCTCTTTAAGGGGCTTACAGAGTCTATGAAAGAAATTAGCTCATGAGAGGGACTCGTAAGGATAAAAGAAAAAAACTTAAGTAGAGGCTTGACATATCCTGCTTTTCTCACAGGGCAAAAAGTTAAACATAATGGTCTCCTTTTTACAGTGTGAAGTTCTGACTCTGAAGTCGGGGCAGATCATCCACTTGTTAAAACAAGACATGAACATTCCTGTTATTCCTTCAAGGGGGAGAGGGATGGCGTGCACTCACATTGAACTCTAAATGTACCAGAAAGAAGGGGGAAATTATCCGACAATTATCTCAGACACAGAAGACCGTGAAACCAAAAATATTAGGAAAGTGACAGCAAAGTAGTAAATACGACTAGATGTTCATAATCCATTATCCCTTTGGATTAAAGGGGCTTTAAAATGCCCAGAAATTCACATCAAAATTTACAGGTAAAGATGAAGGTAAATATTAGTTAACTATTAGCAGCCTTGTAATTTATTGAGGGCATGTTGCAAGGAATACGATCTTCCAAAATATCTAGTTAAAATGGATTTCACAATGTTAATTTCTTCATGTGACTTCTATTTTCATATTGAATCCCCGTGTTGGTACAGCAGATGAAAGATTAATAGGAATCCAAGAATTTCTGTGACTCATATAAATCTTGTAATGTTCCTTTAGCTGAAGAATCCTTGGGGTCCCCATGCCTCAGCCAGCCATGTGGCCGCTCCAGAATGCGTGTGCTTTGCTCCACGGCACATCTTCGCAAAGACAAAATTTAATCCATAAATTTTGAACGATTGCTGATAGAACTTATTTTTCTGGTACATTTGGGGCTTCCTTTTGAGTACGGGCTGAGGTCAGTGGAATTCTGTATAGAGAAATTGGGTGTGAGAGTAGGAGAACGTGCTAAAAGGAGCTAATAAAAGAAGAGGAGGAAACTCTGCAGTTTTTCGTCTTACAACTAAGTCCTTCTATAGAGAGGCTGATTTGGGTCTCCTTACTGCACTTTGTTTCCTTCTGCCCGCACCCCAATCCTGACTCTTCCATCCGGAACGGCTGGTTTATTTGCCGTTCTATCCTCTGCTTCATGAAGTTCCTAAAATTAATCATTCTAACACAGTTTTTGTCTGTTTTGAATTTGATTTATTTTTTGTATTTATTACAGCATTTAATTCATTTCCATATAGTATTTTTTGTTCTTAAGATGTAAGTTTCTTGGGGCGCCTGGGTGGCGCAGTCGGTTAAGCGTCCGACTTCAGCCAGGTCACGATCTCGCGGTCCGTGAGTTCGAGCCCCGCGTCAGGCTCTGGGCTGATGGCTCGGAGCCTGGAGCCTGTTTCCGATTCTGTGTCTCCCTCTCTCTCTGCCCCTCCCCCGTTCATGCTCTGTCTCTCTCTGTCCCAAAAATAAATAAAAAATGTTGAAAAAAAAAATTAAAAAAAAAAAAGATGTAAGTTTCTTGAGGACAAGGAATATATATGTATATATATATTTTATATATGTAATATATGTGCTTAGTCTATATGCTCAAATTGTTTCCTAATATACCAATTGTATTTCAACAAACTTGTGTTACATATGTTTGTAAGACAAATGTCACAAATTGTTCTTTACACACACACACACACACACACACACACACACACACACACACACACACTGAGATGTTGGACATAGAACTAGACCCAATGAAACAGGTAATTGTTTAAGCCTGAAGAACACCTGTTTTATTACTTTTAATTCAGTTTGCTTATGTTATGTCCTCTTCGAATTTTAGATGGTACAGTTCTTTTCATATAAGAATGAAATAGGGGCGCCTGGGTGGCTCAGTCGGTTAAGCATCTGATTTCAGCTCAGGTCATGATCTCACGGTTCATGAGTTCGAGCCCTGTGTCAGGCTCTCTGCTGTCAGTGTGGAGCCTGCTTTGGAACCTCTGTCTCCCTCTGTCTCTCTGCCCCTCCCTTGCTTGTGCATGTGCTCTCTCTCAGAAAATAAGCATTAAAAAAAAAATGCGTTAGCTCCATTGTGGCTTCTGAGACCACCCCCTCCTACCAAATCTCATTTGCCCTGGCTGACCCACGTTGGCCCTGAGACTTTTTCCTCCCGGGTTTGGTGCATTCCCTGTCTGTGCCAGTGTGGAAGGACAGGGGACTGGGCACTGTTTTTAAATGTTACGCACACCGAGTCTCCTTTCTTTGTGTCTACAGCTGACAGCTGTCCTCATACTACTTGCATGTGGAAAGTGGCAGATTAACTTTATATCTGTAAAAATTTTTATTCTGAGCATTCCAGTAGAGTACCTGAGGGAGTCTGGGTTGTCTTTTGAGGTTGTCTTTATGGGGTCTGCTCTCTTGCTGGCAGATAGTAGCAGGCTGGCATATCCACTTGGGGGGATTGGCAAACCAGAACTATGTATCTGGAGAAGTGATTCCTAGTTGTTGGAGCTTGATAACCCAGTAAAGTTTTTAAAAGTTGGGGTACTAACTTTAAAACTGTGAGTAAGGATGTTAAAAAATAATGACCATCTCACATAAAAATGATCAAAAAAGGACAGTCCTTAAAATTTAATATATCTCACTTTATGAAAAAATAATTACATTATTTATATTTTCCTAAAGACTATAGGAACTTCAAATTGGCCATCACTAGTTGATGGTTTGGCATTTAGGAATTTCTAGCCTAGACCAAGCAGGGAAGCTTTAAAACCAAATTTCCTCTCATCACCTCTATGGTTGGGAGAGTAGGCTCTATTTTCTTTTGACTGTCTCTTTTGTGATCCACTCAACATTTGAGGAGGAAAGCCCTCAGGACAGATTTGGGAAGAGAAAGGGCTCAAGTCCATACAAGGAGGAGAAGAACAATCTTATTTAAGAGTGTCTATGGGTTAGCTTGATTGTACTCTGTTTTGCTACAAAATGATCTATGCTTTCCCAGGGGTCATTGTGCTGTGCAAACTCATGCATGCATGGAAACTAATAGTATCAAATTTGCATGGCATGGCTCATAACGCACAATGAACAAAGATAGTTGGTAGATGTTTAAAGTGTGTGTATATTTTGTATATTCCTGTACAGTTGTGTACAGATTTCCGCATTTGCTAGAATGTTTTTTATTGGACAAATTTGTGTATGTGAAAACATGAGAAATTTGTGTTATGCTCAAATTTTTCCCTAATATATCAATAAAGGGATAAAAATTTGTGTTTTCAAAACATAATGTAGCAGAACTGTATATTTCGGAACAAAGACAGGTTCAACAAACACCGGATATAACTTTAAACCTAGGTGAACTCTATCTCTGTGCAAACCAGACACCAAATGGAGTGTCTCCAACTCTTGAATTCCATACGTAATAATCTTAAACCCCTAGTTGTATAATTTGGGGGAAGTCTAAGTCTCCTTGAACTTTCCATGTCCTTCTGATCTTGTGGGCCTCTTAATTTCTGGGGTTCTGAATTCTCGATTTCTGTGCTGTGCCCATTGACTCAGGTGTGAAATTCAAAAAGCCCCAAAGAATCTGCTCACAAAAAGTGTTGGCTTCATGTTGAGTCAGTTTTGGTGGGGGGAGGCAGGCAGGAACCAGCAGAAAGGGGGATGGGTGTGTGGTCAGGGTACTAAACCCATTAGCTTCCTCTCTGTGTTCACCATGGCTGGCTAAATCCTTGGAGGAAGTTATAGTTCCTGAAGGACAGGCCTCTCCACACAGTTTGCTGCTAACCACCACCCCTCTGCACTTTGAGCCAGAGATAGTAATGGCTGCACTAGAACTACCCCTGTCTACTGCCTTGGTTTCCTACACCTTCCTTGTTCATTTAACAAGGAGCTCTCCAGGTTCCAGTTTGCATGTGCACCATCTATTTCTTCCTGCAGCCATGACTTGTATACCTGCTTAACCGTAAGCAGTTTCCTTAATCTGCCTGGCTTCAGTTATACCCACTATGAAATGGGGGCAATACCACTCACAGTTGCTATGAGACTTTGATGGGAATAGATGGATGGATAGATCAGTACAGTATAAAGAATGTATTAAATAACAATAGAAAACTATTGTGATTGTTATTGTTTTTTAAAAAAAAAATTTAACATTTGTTTTCAAGAGACAGAGACAGAATGCGAGTGGGGGAGGGGCAGAAAGAGAGGCAGACACAGAATCTGAAGCAGGCTCCAGAGTCTGAGCTGTCAGCAAAGAGCCTGATGCAGGGCTCGAACCCACAAACCGTGAGATCATGACCTGAGCTGAAGTCGGACGCTTAACCAACTGACCCACTTAGGTGCCCCGTTTTTTTATTGCTCCTTTAAGTCTCAGTAACACCTAACCTTGGTTAGATAACAGTCTGAAGGTTGAATTTAAGATAATGGAAATGGTTTTTTTCTATGAGATTAAACAACTTCACAGAGTTTACTCCATGCCACCATTTCATTGACAAAAGTTAAGCACTGATTATGAAGAATTTCATAGAATACCCTCCCACTGAGAGATTTGTCATTGGCCCAGCTCTCATGAATCTGACAGTCTAGGTCATCTCCCTCAACACGAGAGGTCTTTGTTATTTGGGAAGGCAAATGTTACTACAATTTTCATAGGAGACAAGTTGGAATTAATATTTACTTCAAGCATCTCACATAGAACTTTAAAAAAATTTATATATTTAGACTCAAAAATAAATGTAAAAAAAATTTAAAAAAAAAGGGGCGCCTGGGTGGCTTAGTCGGTTAAGCATCCGACTTTGGCTCAGTTCATGATCTCACAGTCTGTGAGTTCGAGCACCACATTGGGCTCAGCACCTGCTTTGGATTCTGTGTCTCCCTCTCTGTCCCTCCCCAACTTGTGCTCAGTCTCTCAAAAATAAATAAATGTAAAAAAAATTTTTTTAATTAATTTATTTATTTGGAGAGAGAGCCAGGGAGGGGCAGAGAGAGAGGGAGAGAGAATTCCAAGCAGGCTCCGTGCTGTTAGTGCGGAGCCCCACACCGAGCTCAAAGTCACGAACCGTGAGATTGTGACCTGAGCCAGAATCAAGAGTCACAGGCTTAACCAACTGAGCCACCCAAACGCCCCTCACATAGAACAACTTTTAAAGTTGAATGGGAACTTTCTCTTCGATAAAGTCTTTTTAGACCAATTCTTTGAATTTGTTAGTTTTCTCTCTCTGGATTTTTCTCTCACAGACTCTAGCTTCTGTATTTTCTCTTTTTCTACTCAGATTCTCTTCATTACCCTGACTTCCTAGTTTCAACTCTTCTCCTCATTATACTTCTGGATCTTACTTTTAAACTTACAAACAAAAATCCAGTCAACACACAAGGCAGGTGGCCCATCTCTGCTGAGCAGCAGGCGGAGTCTCAGGTGGCAGATTGTTTCTCTGACATAAATTCCCCTCCCTGCCTCCTGCAGACTTTAATCACTTTTCACAGCAGCCCATTCGCCTGTAAGGGATCATTGCACAGGGCAGGTAGTGGAGTTAGTATGGCTTTGGGCATGCTCTCTTGCTGGTCAGCATTTGAGATAATCTCAGGCAGCTACAGTGGCTGGTGAAGATCAAAGGTATTCTGCCTGCCTGAGGTCAAGATCACTCCTGCTTTGCAAGCCTGTGTGCTCTTAAGTTATGTCCACAGATACCGCTTTCTCTCTCAAAAAAGTTTTAGCAAGAGATACGAAGTAGAAATTAAAATCTTAAAGGCAGATCAATAAAATCACACAAATTCAGTTCCTTGCATTTTTCTCCTGAAATAACTTATGTGTCCTAAGCTTGAGGTTTCTTGTACCTCTTGACCAATCCTTCCTTTCCACCCGCGAGCCACATTATTTGCACCTTTCTGGACAGAGGAAATAAGTCACCCTCTAATTAACTCTATACCTAACTCCTCACTTTAACCCACCCAAGCTTTCCCCACAGGCTGCAGGAGTTAGCCTCGACTATCTTTGAAGATTTAAAATTAAAAATTAATACCTCCTACTGAGTAAATTCTTGGAATTTTTGCCACAGATAAATGTAAAGAATCCTCTTATTATAGACAAAAACTAAGGGAAAAGTAGCACTAACTCTCCAAGTAATTCAGTTACTACAGTGTGATGGAAAAGAAGATGGGGAGGGCTAAAATGGTGCAGGTTATCTTAAGCATCTTTGAATTGCAAGGAAAGCATCCTAAACAAAGTAGCTTAAATGAGAAAGGAACATTATAGGATAAAGTCACATATAATTGAGTTTAAAGGCAAGGGAAAGTTGAGTCTTACTGGAGACTAGAACAAGGACGTAGAAAATAAAGGCAGCGAATCTCCTACCTTTTCTTTGTCTCTTCTACTTCTGTCTACATATCTGCTTCCTTCTCCTGTCTCTGCACACAGGCTTTCCCTGCTTCTCCAAGATGTGGTAAATAAACTAATGTTATTCAGCAAATTACTGCAGTGATGAAAATATTCTGTATCTGCACTATTCTGTATGGTAGTCACTAGCCATGGTGGTTGATGAACACTTGAAACATGGCTGGGGTGAAGAAGGATCTGAAGTTTTAATGAATTTAACCTGTAAAAGGTTACATGTGGTCAGTCTCTACCATATTAGGCAGCAAAATGGTAAAAGATAACTCCCCAATACTGCCTGTATTTGCATGTCCTCAATAGGAGCAACTAGCAGAGACTGACTAGGAATCTTGAATCTCAAATCCAGTTTCCCAAAGAGAGACATTGACTGGTTCAGCTTGTGTTAGGTACCACCACTGGCTCAACCAGCTTTGCCAGAGGGATAGGAATATATGCTGGCAATATGGCAGCCAGGGCCAACCCTTGTGTGTAGAGAGCAGGATATAATTCTTAGAGGAAGAACTACCCATGTTCTGAGTAGTTACCCCAAAAGATATCGACTCCTTGTGTTAATTTTCTACACTGATGAATTTTACTGATGAATTTTCAAATTATCTTTACTTACCAATGCAAAATAGACATAAGATTCTTGTTTATGCAAAAATAGGAATTATACTTTCAGTAACATCAGGGAGATACTTGGGAATAATTCAGAAATCAGATATCTATTTCTGGAGGCATTAGCCTCCTTTTAGTTTTCTCTTTTATAGGCAATTGAGTTTGAGAGGGTAATAGACCACTTGATTAGCACTCTCGGGACACAGGAATATTATTCTTCTATCTCTTAGTTTTTCTGCTGTTAAAATTTATCTCTGGTTTCTAACCAGTGGAGCAGGTAGCAGAGGCCACATAGTTTTGCAACACTTGACCCTGGGATGGAGCCTTCTGCCCTGGTGTTAAGCAATCTTTCTAGTGTGGGTAGATGAAGGGTGTCAAGTACAGTCTAAGGTCAAAGATCTCACATTTCTTAGGTGGTGCCCTTGATTTAGTCTGAGTATTTTGGCCCTGTCTACCCCATCTGCCCTGACCTTTAAGGCCTATTGGTTCATTAAGATCTTGGCTATCGACAAGTGACTTATTCTAGCCTCAGGCTTTGCTTTATGGCTTCCCAACCTTGCATGCTCCTTGATCCCAGTTTTTAAGTCCATTTCCCAACCTCTAGCTTGCTGTGATCCATATCAGGCATGGTTCCTGATTACTCAGATTTTCTGTCTTAACAATCTTCCCTGGGGGCACCAGTCTGATGAGTTCCTCTGTCTGGCATGACAGATGGGTTCTTTAGCAAATGTTTTCAGTTGAATGTGTTTCCTACCTTTTTGTTAAAAAGTAGATATACGGGGTGCACTGATAGCTCAACTAATGAAAACCTGTGTTCTAATGACCTTTATGAAATATTGCCAGAAACTTTATATACCGGATTGGATAATAATAAAGCTATAGGACCTGCATTCCTACTTTCAAGGAAAATTATCCAAAATAAGGCCCAGAGGATGGCTGCATTGTCTTTTAATGTCCTATTTTAGACCCGTCCTCTAATTATTTGATTTTATAGGCCAATGTACTATTATTTGACTTTGAAATTATTATTGATTGGCGCCCAGACACCATGTGGTAGAGTCACACGTTTACGTGTAGCTTTTATTCTATAGAGATGCAACTGATTTCAGTCTGGTAAAAAGATACACAACGGCTTATTGCCTTGTAGGATATTAATCAGTTTTGTGTCCATCTAGCTTCCTCTGATATTCATTTTTGTATTTCACACTGCCTGGAAATAGTTCCTTAAAATGTTTTTTGAAACAACTTTATCATCTACTGATGTCTCCATTAATTAATGAGTTGAATAAATTGTGCACATGTTCATTGCATATTTGAGTCAGTTCTTAAGTTATGAAAATTTTGCCAATGCACACGAGATAGGAAGTTTCGTAGTACTAAAATAGTGTCAGAAGCAAAATCAAATGTGAATCTGGCGATGATAGGAGGAGGAGCTGCGCTGAGAATAGTGAGGTTGAAAGGGAAGAGAGAACAGATAGGCATTGAGTCAGGGAAGAACATGCCAGAAAGAAAACTTCAGATAGAAGATGGAGCTCCAGTAAGTACACGAGAGTTATCCTGGGCCGACTCTGCCCCATCACCAAGAAGCCATGGATGAAGAGCTTCATGATTTGAAAAAAACAGACATCTGTTTATTTATGTCTGAAGTTTTCTTTACAGGAAACAAAAACTTCAATACATTAAAAGACACAACTTTTTTTTTTTTTTTTTTAAATCCATTGTTGCTTGGGGTGATACTCTGAAACTTGTTAAGGTTTTCTTGGATTAGCTGATTTTAAGCGATTCACTTTTAGTAGAGAATAAAGTGAGCTTTAGAGGGAACTGGAGTATAATGGGGAAGGGTTGGCATCAAAGAATGGAAGAAGAGAGGAGGGAGAAGTTTGAGGAACAGATGGCAGTCCATGTAATGCTTTATCTTCAAATATTTGTTATTTTCAAAAGTATTTCCATTTCTTATTTTATTTTTATTTTAGGTGTATTTATTTATTTTGAGAGAGAGAGAGCCAGCAGGGGAGGGGCAGAGAGAGAGAGGGAGACAGAGGATCTAAAGCAGGCTCTGAGCTGTCAGCGCATAACCTGATGCGGGGCTCAAACTCACAAACCATGAGATCATGACCTGAGCCAAAGTCAGATGCTTAACTGACTGATTAAGCATGTGCCCCTTCATTTCTTTTTTTTAAATAAGGACTTCATTGTTGAAAGTTTATTCCCAAATAATTCATTAGATGAAGCACTGTTACAACTTTTCCCCTTTTCTCAAAGGGGACCCAACTTTTAGTCGCGTCAACCGTTTGCAAACTGTGTGGTTGGCCAGAGTCAGAGTCAGTATATTATATCCTCATCCAGCTATTTTGAAGAGTGAGTAGAACTATCTATTTTAACTTCTGAGTCATGTTCTATTTAAGCATAGCACTTTTAATTCTGGTTTTTATCTAACTTGTGAAAGAGAATGCCACATTAATAAAACAAGATAAAATAAGCAATTGTTCTCATTTTAAAGAAGAGCTTTCACTTTTTAAATTCCTAATATGAATTCTTTAAGTAGGGAATTTTCCCAGTATATTCAAAATATGAATTTATTAAAGGAGGAGAAGAGATTTCTAGAAGCACACCTGCTATGTAATTTGAAGTACCACTGAAACCTTTCTAGCTCTAGTCAAGATAATTGGATGAAGATTCCCTATTTCACATTAGCTGGCATCTTCAGTTTCTGGAATGACACCAAGAAACAGATCTAATGAAAGCAGTAGACATTTTGCTTTTTTCTTCCCCTCCCTCCATCTCTTCTCTTTCCTTTCCAGGCTATGTTCTTGCATAGACAGATCCAGTGGTCTGTGTTGAGGCTAAAATGCTTTACACCTGTCTGGGAGACAGCTCCTCTGGGGATTGAGTACTCACTACCCCCCCCCCCCCCCCCCAGCAAGGTGGAACTAGTAGAGTGTAATATCTGTCTTGGTTAACTCCAGGTGCTGAGAGAATGGCCAGCAGTCTGTCACTTAAAGTATTACTCAGATTTACATCCCTAAGGGGCTCTGGACAGATACCCTAGAAGGCCAGTCTGTGAACTTTGGATGGCAGCTACTTTCAGAGAGTTCTGAACGCTCAGCAGCACGCATGGGAAGACCACGTTGCTTGGGTCTGACCCTCAGAACTGTGAAAGACAGGAGCCACAGGTGCTTGGAGAAGCTGCTTGGAAACTCCATTAGAAACGCCATTCACATCGAGTATGGGAATTGTTGACCGTCCTTATATCCGCCAATGAGGACAAGCAATAAATTTCCCATCCAGAAAACTAGTTGCATGGGGTCTCCAAATTACAACGAAGATTTTTCCTACTCCCAGTCAAACCGGAAACTCAGCCATCAGATTCTTGGCAGGAAAGAAGTCGAATTAAAAGTGACGACAGACTGAGAAGCTTCAAGCTCTGCTGGTAAAGCGAGTAGGGGGAAAGGCAAGAAAAGCACTTCCTTAACCTCCACCCAGATTGTAAATTTATTTTTGTGTCTTTTAAATAGGTTGGGCTCAAGCTTTTTGGCAAAATGACAAAATGAAATTTTCAAATCTTCCTTTACATTTCACAGATATGAATGGTACCAGGCTTACCATTAAAACAAACAAACAAAAAAACCCAAGAAACAAAACAAAACAAAACACAGTTGAGCTTCTAGCCTGTACTCCCCTCCCCCCCCCCCCCCGCCCCCCATTAATGGGTTCTTTCCAAGACAGGAAATCAACAAGAGAGAAAATTTATAGCTGGTCTAAGTTAAAGAATGCTGTTCTGAGCACTGGATTTTCTTTTCTGCTTTTAAATATCCCCATTTGTCTTCACATTTTCTTTTCCAAACTCCTCCCTATCCCATTCCATGCGGTAGATGCTTAATATGCTAACACTTATGAGAACAGAAGGCTTTCTCCAGAGAGAGTCACAGAGCTGTTCTGTGTGACTGCCAGAACCGCCGACCTGAACCCTCCCTGCCCTGCCAGGATGCAATCTGTCTCCAGTCCCTCGGCAGACGAGAGGCCCAGGGGCACCTTGGACTAGTTTTCTCCTTCCAGAATTGGAAGATGACTTCAAAGATGGAGTGAACTCTCCAGAAAGATTTTTTAAAATAAGGTTATCTATGGAGGGGACCGACTGAAAAAGACACTGGCTAGGGACATGCATTTTTGTCAGCAATATCTCTCTTCACTCTAGACCCTCATTCTGTTAAAAAGATTTTTTTTTTCAAAAATTTACGTCTTCTAATATGCCTTTTAGTAGTATGCACTGAGATGATTAAGATCGGGCTCTGATCTTATAATTATATGAGTCATAGTGCATAATTATGTGAGACAAACCTTTAAAAAGAGAAGGAGAGATATAATTTAATACATGTTTGTCTATTAGTATCTTGGAATTAGTATCTTGCAATCTCCTGAGGTCACAGAGAAAGAAGAGGATAGTATCACAGACCTCAAGGACTTTCTTTTTATTCATTCTTTTTAATTTAAAAATAAAAGAATTGAGATTTTTCCAGCAATATAATTTGCAAAGATTATTTTTATACAGTCATCTCTGCTAGTATGAGCAGGAGACGAGGAAGTTGGCATTTTAAACATTGCTCATAGTATACATTTTTGGAAGACAATTAAAGTACACAATTTACAGATGAAATGACAGGGCATCTGGGGTTTGCTTTAAAACTGTCTAGTAGGATGTGGTTGGAGGGAAGTCGAGTGGCAAGGGCAAAACAAGATCAACTGTATATTAATAATTGTTGAAGTTCACTAATGAATACGTGTAGGTACATTACACTATTTTCTCTAGTTTGTATATGTTTAAATTTTCATAATCATTTCTTTTCATCTGTTTATTCATTAAGTGCATTTCTCTGTGCCAGGCAGAGCTTTAAGTGCTGGGGATATGGTAGGGAACAAATTTTTCTCTGCTCTCAATGAGCTTAATTCTAGGGGCAAGAAAAGGGCTATAAAGACATAAAAAACAAACAAAATAGAGCAAGTGGTGATGGCTGCTATAAAAACAGGAGCGAGTTGAGGGAGTGTTGAGGTGAGACTAGTTGTGTGCTTTTTAAGACACGGTCCTTATGGGAAGCCTTAAGTAGAGAAATAAGCCCAGGAAGCAATCTCTGTGATTATCTGGCAGAAGAATATTTCAGCAATGTTCGAGGAAGAGGAAACGGTAAATGCAAAGGCCCTCAGGTGAGAGCATATTTAGTATGTTTAAGAACTACCAAAGACCATCTATGATGGAGAGAGGGCTCTGAGATTGGAGACATACCCTGAGGCAGGCAGGATGTTTTAGGGCTTCACAAATCATTGGAAAGACACTGGCATTCTTCGGAATGAGATGGGAAGCCATTAGAGTTTTGAGCAGATGGATGATAGAATCTAGCTGTTCTAGGAGTCTGTTGGGGATGGGGCAAGCAAGAGTGAAACTAGACCAGAGGCATTTCTCTCATTGAGGTGAGAAATTACGCTGGGGAGAGCTGTTGAGAAGCCATCAGATTGCTGGACGTTTTGATGGCAAAGTCAACAGGATTTCCTGATAGATTGGGTATGTAGTATGGGAGAAAAAAAGATGGCTCCAAAGTTTTTTGGCCTGAGAAACCGGGTGGATGGAGTTGCCATCTACACACATGCAGGTAATACAAAACAAAAAACAAGAAACACATGCGTTAGGTTTCCTACATTTGAAAGTAGAGGTAACTTTTGGTTGAGATGTTAAGTAGTTGGTTATACAGTCTGGAATTTAGGAGAGAGGTGCAGATTGGATATAGAGTTGATCTCTGCAGAATGCAGCAGTTAGGGATGGCGACCCCCCCCCCACCTCCCCACTCCTGCTAGATAGAAAGTAAAAAATCCACATGTAACTTTTGACTCTCTTGAAACTTAACTATTAACAGCCTACTGTTGACTGGAAGCCTTACTGATAACAGTTGGTTAACACATATTTTGTATGTTATATGTATTATACGTATTGTTATGATGTAAGCTAGAGAAAAGAAAATGTTAAGAAAAACTTAAGAGAAAATACCTTTACTGTACTGTATTTATTGAAAAAATTCTGCTTGTAAGTGGACCACTGTTCAAACTCTTGTTGTTCAAGAATGAACTGATTGAGTCTGGAGTAGTTGGTGTAGAGACGATAGTTAAAGCCATGGAACTAAAGGAAAAAACCAAGAATAAGTGTCAACAGAGAAAGGGTCCAAAGACTGGGACACTTAAAATTTCAGTGTTAGAGGTTAAGGAAGGTAAGGAAGAACTAGCAAAGACGGTGGAGAACCACAGATAGTGTCCCTAAAGTGAAGTGACCAAAGTGTTTGAACAAGTAAGGACAGATTCACTGGGCCAAGTGCTGCTGATAGGCCAGGAAAGATGAGGACTGACATCTGCTTTGGGCTTGGCATTATGGGGCACATTGCTGTTTTGTGATAGAAGTGGAACAGAAGTGTGATGGAGTTTCTCAGGATAGGAAAAGGAGGAAGCATTGACCGTAAGTAATGACAACTCCCTGTAAGGAATTTTACCATAAAGGGGATAACTCAGTAGCAGGGCAGGGAACTAGAGGCACACTCTATTTAGGGAATTTGGGCTTTTAATAAATGGGCTGCTTACAAAGGCTTGAGCAGGGAGTAGGGAAACCACAGGGGATAGTGCATTACTATAGGGCTACCTAACAGTGGACTCTTACTTCCTATCACATCTGATGTGGTGAGGGGAGGGAGCCATCACCAGAACCTGGATAGAGAAAGGGAGAAGAGCTCTGTGGGGAGGGCTGCCTGACGGGAGTTGTGATGCTCAGTTGAGGGATGCAACTAGTTCAAGGCCAACCTTCCAGGTAAAAGAGGAGTCAAGGGAGTAAGTACGCCAACTTCACTCTCCTCTCTTCATCCTTCCACTCATTGTCTTGCTTCATGCCTCAGTGCTTGAACCTAACAAAAAGCAAGAGGGCTTGGGAATTGGTCCACGAAGTCCATGCAGATCCAATATCCTAAGACAAAGAAGAGAGGCAGGGAGTGGGTCTGGAGAGTCAAAGGAAAGAAAAGATACTCAGCACAAAGAAGGTCAGAAATGGACCAGTAAATGGACAGAAAACCTGGAGTTAAGAGAATAAGAATTGATGGCACCAGAAATTCCACTTCCAGGATATAATAAAGGGCACACAAAAGTTTCAGCTATAAAATTACAACTCAGGACTACTAACCGCATAAAATGGAAATCTGGTAAAAATTCATCCACCCAATGGAATACTAGGTAGCAGTTAAAAGTAATCTTGTAGAATATAGAAGGACATAAAAATAATGGTAATTGAAATAAACATGTCATCTCATAACTACATTATGTACATTATGATCCAAAGTTTTAAAAAGGAAAACTCTATTCACCTGGAAACAAAACTGAAAGCATTTATACCAATTTTTTTTCTCCTGTTCTGCACTGTATAGACTGCATTTGTGTCTCACTTTCCTTCAGTGTGAATGCACTGCCCTCAAGAAACACTTAGTTTGTATCCCAGGTTGACCTCCCCATGCTTCTTGCTCCAATGGATTCTACAGATGTGTTGTATCATTTGCAGTTGAGCTCCAAGGCATCTAGGTGGGGCCCTAATAACATGTTCTGCTTTGGCTCTATTTCTTACAGTAAAAATCACATACTCACATGTCTGGTTGCCACATATCCTCCCCATGAGGGCTATGCAATTCCAATTCTGTGCTGAGGAACTAGAAACATGCTTTAGTCACATTGTTCCTGATGCTAGGATAGTAATAGATATTAAACATAGGTCAAAGGTTGAGTTTGAGAGAGACCCACACCAGGCAAAATATTGCCACAGTTGAAGCCCCATTGGTGGACACTGTGTAGGTGGTGGATGTAAAGGTAGATGGTACTTGTGATGAAACTGCATCAAGTAGTAATTATCAATTCACTAAAAGCATTTATTGAGCACCTACTCTGTGCTGAAAGCTAGGTCAGCAGTTGTGCCAGAAGAATGCAGGAAATGGTCTTTGTGCTCAAGGAACTTAGCTGGAGGTACAATTAATCCACAAACCAATAAGAATAATAAGATGTAATTAAATGTAAAATTGCTTCTTACAGTCCATAAATTCAGTGTGTTTCGGAGGAAACGAGGAGGGTGGTATTGATTAGGACTGTGTTACCGAGATGTTAATCTGAACTTGGAGGGAGAAGTGGGGCTTGAAGAAGAGTTGGGGAAGGATTCTGTGGGGGGCACCAAACAATCAAGGGCTGATGGGGCTGGATTGAAGCCTCAGGGAGCAAGCAAGGCCCCCCTTTCCCTTTTTTAAATAAAATAAAACTTTCCCAAGTTAAGAAAAAAAACTACATTCTTGAGCCAATTGACTGTAACATGACATGAGGATTAAGTTCTTTAAAAATCTTTGGAGAAAGGCAGCCTCTTGGTAGGGAGGTGATTTAGTTTAACAGGTCATTAAACAGGTTAGGAAACATGAATTTTAGTCCCCATAATGACTGTCTTTTGATATCAAGTCCTTTAACCGTTCTGACCTTACATTGGGGAAGGCTTTCTTATCAACTGCTTCCTCTGCTGGGCCTCTTCTGTCCTTCATGTCATTTTATTCTCCTAACAACCCTAGGAGTAGTGGTTTTTCTTTAAATCTACATTATACAAATGAGGAAAATGCAGACTCCGAGAAATCAAGAAACTTACCCAAGGTACATAATGAGAAGTGGCAAGGTTGCGATTCGAACTTCAGCCATCTGATGCCTTGACACCACCGTGTCATAAACTGTCCTGCGTTCTCTGGTCATTCAATGAAAACATATATGGGGAGGTTCCCGTAAATTCCACCTTTTCTAATCCTTGTAGCTTTCTGCTTTTCCATCTTGTGATGAGCCATGACTGTGGAGCTGCATGTTTCACAAGAGATAGCCTTGAAAACTGAAGTATCTGTTTTCAAATGGCATTGAAATTCTAGAGGCCAGTATGTTTTCTATGAGTGAAAACTTCTTGGCCAAGTCCCCGGGCCCAAGAGTCTCCTGCTATGTGCCTCCTTGGAAACGGGCCAGGGATGTCCACAGCTCGCAGTGGAGGAATGTAGCCCTTGGAGAGATAGTCAGGGAGGGTGCTGGGCAACAGGAGGAAATGGCTACATTTCAGTAACCTGCAGAACTTGGAATTCGCAGGGAATGATTTCCTCTCTTGTGGGAGCTAAGGCATTCCAGTAAATCTGAGTGCCTGTCAGAGAAGCAGCCACCACTGGGCTTGCTGATTACATTTGCAGTGGTAACCAAAAGCCCCCGCTTGTGATCGTTCTAACTTTGAAAATTATATCTTACAGGGATCTTTGCTAATGCCCCCTCTACACAACAGATTGAATCTTCACTGAAAATCCCTGTAGCCCACAGAGATAAGCCGCCTATGCAGATACAAAGCAGTGACTTTTTCCCCAAATGTGGGTGGAATGGGACTTTGGTGTGTTAATCAATGTCTACCTACTCCGATTTGCCTGGAAGGTTGGGTAATTCCTGACAATGCCACCCTTTACCTCAGAGTCACAGAAAACTATTCACGTGACTTTTGAGGTTTTAAGCCTGGTGTCTGATTGGTTTCCCCAGTGGGGCCTTGCTTTGGTTAAGAGCACTGCATTCTTAAGTCAACTGAAAGGCTGACTATTTAGCAACCCAGAAGATGTTGGTGCAGACTGTTGAAAGTTCGTCATGAAATAGTGCTGGTTCCTCTGGAGGCGCTTTCAGCTGGGAAGTCACGCCGGCCCTTTCTTTTTCCTTTGCCAGACCTGGAATTTTAGAAGTCTCTGATGTGTGGAGCAGGGGAAAAATTGCTTGGCTAAAATCTTTAAAAAACCCATGTCTCTTGCACACACGTCCGCCTCCGAAGAGGCCCCTGCAAAAAGTCAGACTAGAAATGATGATATAATGTGGCTCCTTTAGTCTAAGAACCTGTCATCTTCTCTTCTACAATGGAAATCTCCATCAAATAAGAATAGGAATGTAATTGAGTATCTGGCCAAGTTTCAGCTTCGGAGTGAAGCCCTCTTTAAGTTATTCCCATGCCTCCTGTTAACGTTTAATAGGAAAGGTAAGCAGGCTGCACATTCAGTCTTAGATGGAGCTTTCTCTGCAGCTTTCGAACCACAATGAGCTTTTCTCTTTTTATCACCCCGTTCCTTCCCTTTCACCCGATTGCTTGCAGAACACTTTCCTCTCCATCTCTCTTTTTTCTGTTCTCACCTTTTGCTTTCTTCCTCCGTCCTTTCCTTCTTTCTTTCTTTGTATCTCTTTCCACTTCCCTTCTCTCCCCATCCCACCCCCTCCTTTCTTACACAAACTAATGACTAACACAAACACACAAATATACTCAAAATCCTAGAATATTCATAGTGTCAGGGAACACAATGGCTTCCAACCAGCCTGACCTCAAGTTCCGTTTAGCCCTCTCTCACTGTGTGCCTTCTGAGCAGGGCAGGGCCCACACCATTTACAGTATGTCTTTGCTTTTAGATTGCTCTTCTAAAATTATTTAAACAGCAGTGGAATTAGAAACAATTTAAACTACTGTCATGGATCATTATCTGCATACAGGGTTTTTTTTTTAATTGAAATATAGTTGACATACAATATTACATTAGTTTCAGATGTACATACAGCATAGTGATTGGACAACTTTATACCCTTAATGCTATGCTCGCCACAAGTGTAGCTACCACCTGTCACCATACAATGCTATTACAATACCATTGTCTATATTCCCTATGCTGTACCTTTTATCCCCATGATTTATTCATTCTGTAATTGGAAGCCTGTATGTACTATTCCTCTTCACCCATTTTGCCCATCCCTCCACCCCCTTCCCCTCTGGCAACCATCAGTCTGTTCTCTGTATTTATGGGTCTATTTCTGCTTTTTGTTTTGTCTTTTAGATTCCACATATAAGTGAAATCATATGGTGTTTATCTTTCTCAATCTGATTATGTCACTTAGCACAAAACCCTCTAGGTTCATCCATATTGCTGCAAATGGCAAAAATCACATCCTTTTTTATGACTGAGTAATATCCTATTGTGTGTGTGTGTGTGTGTGTGTGTGTGTATGTAAACACACACACACACATGCCACATCTACTTTATCGATTCATCTGTTGATGGACACGTGGATTGCTTCCATATCTTGGCTATTGTAAATAATGCTGCAATAAATATAGAGGTGCATATATCTTTTTCAAATCAGTATTTTCATTTTCTTTGGGTAAATACTTGGTAGTAGAATTATGAGACATATGATATTTATAATTTTAATTTTTTGAGGAACCTACATAATGTTTTTACTCAGTGGCTGCACCAATTTATATTCCTACCAAGAATGTTTCTTTTTCTCCACACGCAGAGCAACAGTCTTGGTTTTATTATTTATTTATTAATTTTGTAAATTTCTTTAATGTTTATTTATTATTGAGAGCCAGAGACAGACAGAGCATGAGCAGGGGAGAGGCAGAGAGAGGAGGATACACAGAATCTGAAACAGGCTCCAGGCTCTGAGCTGTCAGCACAGAGCCTGACGCGGGGCTCGAACTCACGAACCGCGAGATCATGACCTGAGCCAAAGTCAGACGCTCAACTGACTGAGCCATCCAGGGACCCCTCATTATGGTTTTAGTTTGTATTTCCCTGATTAGTGATGTTGGGCATCTTTTTGTGTGTCTATTGGCTATCTGTGTCATCTTTGAAAAAAATGTCTATTGAGGTCCTCTGCCCATTTTAAAATAAGATTATTTTTTTGGTATTGAATTCTAGAAGTTCTTCATATATTGTGGATATCAACCTCTTATTGGATATATCATTTGTGAATATCTTCATTCATTCATTGAGTTGCTTTTTCATTTTTTTGATGGTTTCCTTCACTGTCCAAAAGCTTTTTATTTTGATGTAGTCCCAGTAGCTTATTTTTACTTTTGTTTCCCTTGCCTGAGGAGACCTATCTAGAAAAATGTTTCTAGACCTAGCTAGAAAAAAGGCCTATATCAAATAAATTATTGCCTATGTTCTCTCTAGCAGTTTTATGGTTTTAGGTCTCACATTTAGTTCTTTAATCCATTTTGAGTTTATTTTTGTGTCTGGTGTAAGGAAGTGGTCCTATTTCATCCTTTTACATGTTGATGTCCATATTTTCCTAATACCACTTATTGGAGAGACTGTCTTTTGCCCATTGTATATTACTTCCTTTGATGTAGATTATTTGACCATATAACATGGGTTTATTTCTGGGCTGTCTATTCTATCAGTTTAATTGATCTACATGTCTGTTTTTGTTCCAGTTCCATACTGTTTTGATTACTATAGGTATGCAGTGTATCTTGAAATCTGGGATTGTGATACCTCCAGCTTTGCTCTTTTTCCAGATTGCTTTGGTTAGTTGGGGTCTTTTGTGATTCCATACCAATTTTAGTATCATTTTGTTCTAGTTTTGTAAAAACTGTTGTTGGTATTTTAATAAAGATTGCTCTGGGTGGTATGGACCTCTTAATAGTAATTCTTCCTATCCAGGAGCATGGAATATCTTTCCATTTATTTGTGTCATCTTCAATTTCTTTCATCAATGTTTTATGGTTTTCAGAGTACAGGTCTTTCACCTCCTTGGTTAAATTTATTCCTAGGTATTTTATCTTTTTTGGTTTGATTGTAAATGGGATTTGTTCTTAATTTCTCTTTCTGCTACTTTGTTATTAGTGTATAGAAACACAACCAGTTTCTGGGCATTGATTTTGTATCCTGCAACTTAACTGAATTCCTTATTACTTGTAATCATTTTTTTGATAGACTTCATTCTGTTTTAAGAGTTGAATGGGCAGAATTCATATCTTCATAGAGAGGAAAACTCGATACAGGATAGTTAATGACTGAAAATCAGACACAAAGCTGTAACTATCAAGAAATCAATGAAATACTGTTGAATTCCTACTTGAGACCATTATAATAAGCAAGATGGGGCATACAAGCATCATGCATTCTCGATCTCAAGTAGCTTATGATTATGTTTGGGATGACAGGGAACTTATGCGTGGAAAAGTAGCTAGAAGTAGCTCTAGCTAAAATTTATTGAGCACTCATTGTCAGCCACTGTAGTAAGCTCTTTATGTGTGTTCAGTCCTGAAATCTTGGAAACAACTCTAAAGTGTATGCCACATACCATCAAGATCAGCATCTTAGGGATAAGGAGACTGAAGTTTAGGGATTAAGTATCTTGCTCAGAGTCTCCCGGCTAGCATATGGGAAAGCTGGGACTTGAGCTAGCATAATCAGTAAATGTTGTGTACAAGTGAACAGAAGAATATTTTTGAAGTTCAGAGCTGGAAAATCACTGTGTACTGGGGAGGTTACAAAGAGACAGCGTTTCAGGACTGGAGGAAACCTTTGAAAGTGGAATCTTTTCCGTTAATGTCACACTTAGGGAAATTGGGACACAAAGACAGGGATAGTCTGCTGAAAGCAGTGGCCTCTGGATGACATTTGTAGGATGGACGAGTAAGGTTTTGCCCGTCTTGATGGAGAGGGCTGGATGGCATTCTTGGGGGGGGAGGGAATAGGAATGATGGTCTCCTGAAATCAGCTTCCAGCTGTTTTTGGTATTATTTTCTTTTCACTCAGAACCTTTCGCCAATATCTGGTATGTCTCAAAATGGTTCCAGGGAGAGGAGTTTGGGAAAGGAGGAAAATGGGAACCTTTTGTACATGTTATCACTTCCTGCATTGTGAGGGTTCTTACCCCCACGGGACTCTCAGTCAAAGTGGCCATTGCTCCTGTCTGATGAAGTCCCACGGATGTCAGAAGGTATAACCAGGGAAAGGTGAGCAAGACTGAAATAAGGCTACAGCAGAAACAGAAATGCAGTAGAACACATGTCAGCATACAATCTAAAGCTTTGAAGCTGAAAAAGTCAAGCTTGCAGAGAAGCCTGCCGTAGTCTCTTTCCTCTGTGTTATCCTCGAACAGAGCACAGTTTTATATAGAATGTTTGCTGCAAAACTAGACACAAATAGTTCCGAGGATTAACTTTGAATTTCCTGGATTTGGTGGGCATAAATCAGGGCCTTCATGCTATTTTAACACTTTTTGAAAACAAGGTCCTTATGAATAAATGGCAAAACTGGGTCAAGAAATGCTTTATTCATTAATAAGTAAAATCTAGAACTTGGAGTAATGCTCCCTAATTATGAAATGGGCAGCACTCTGTACTGTTTTCTGATTGGCTGACATCAGTTTGAATGCAAAGCTTTATTTCACTGCAGAGTCCTGGCATACTTCACACATTAAAATTCTAAGCTGTCTAAGTAGGTGTGAAACTAATTTTGTGTTTATTTTTTAAAACCCACCTATGATCATTTAGGACCATCCACTTCACTTTGGGAGGGCAGCACCCGGTTGTAGGTGGGCCCTGGGAGACAATAAAGGAGAGGATAATTTCTTAAATGGCTTAAACCAGAATATTTATAGTTTCCTGGAATAGTTGTAACTACTTATCCATTTTTCCAGCCACAACTTTTCTTAATAAGAAGGGCTTTGAAAAACCTGCTAAATCTGGGCATAAAAGGAAACAGAAGTTTTCCTAGAGCAGTGGAATTTTTTAAAGTCACATAGTAACCTTATTGATGAAATCAGGAAGAGAGCACTTTCAGATCAGACTTGAGGGAGGTTATTTACAAAACATGGGATTTTTCTCAGCACACCAGGCACATTCTGCAAGGTTTCCTGCAATATAGAAGACACATACTGTCACTGGTTTTTAATCAAGTCCGGCCATCTTGCAGACGCACCTTCAATGGGGAATGCTAAATGGCATTACCAGCCACTGATTCATTCAGAATCATGAGGAAGACTCTTTGCAGAGGTCATTTGGCACTCAAAACAAAAACAAAAACAAAAAAACTTCAGATCCCTTAGCAGTTAAAAAAGTATATTTTCTGCTTAGATAGATCTGTCTTAATCTACTCATAAAAGCACTTTCTTGTTTGTGAATATCCTAGTAAAATTTCGTTTAAAAATGTAGTGCCTTTTTGAGCCATGGACAATCTGATGAAATGTACATTTTGGAAAAGCCAAATTCACACTGACCATCATTGAAAATGGTTGGTTGGTACCTTCACCCCTGGATATTTTAACTGCTTTATTGATAAGGAAGGGCAGCTAACTCAAAACATGCTCCTTGGAAGATCTACGATCGAGAGTCGTCCCCCCCCCACCATCCTCTTTCTTATTGATGCTCCTCCCCCTCTTCTAAATAACTAAGTACTGAGTAAAATAATTCAGACTATTGTGAAATGTTGGTGGAATAAAGTCATTCATCTCAGACTGGTGGCCTTCTGCTCTGGAAGTCACCATCCCTTCTCAGTTGGGCCCCTTGAACAGAATGCTGACAAGGGGAAGGCTGAGTGAGCCCCGTGCCTTCCACTGGGTTTTCTTCAGGCTGCTCAGCCTAACCAGGGTTCTGCAGCTTTGTTTCATTATTTTGTTTATTTCATTATTTCATTTATTTCATCAATAAGCCCCAGCAGTGAAGCTGGGAGACCATCATCATGATATAGGTTCTGTGGAACATACCCCTTCGTTCTAGACAGAGCAGAGTCCTCAACTTTGAATGTGAAGGGCATGTGGCATAGCTAAATAATGAGATCGGTCTTACGGTGAGGACATGGTATTGAATGCAAATAAATCCCTTTTATCTTTCAACAAATATTATGGGACATTTTGGCAAATTTTAGAGCATTAAGGAAAATGCAGAGTTATATAAGATGAAAGGCCATCCTTCAAGAGCAGTAGATGAGATGGTACACGGACACCAATAACTGAAATAAATGGCTATAAAACAATGCTTTTAGCATAAGGAAAACAACTACAAGTCTTAGGAAGACTCACTTCTAGCTAAGGAAATCCTCATAGAAAATAGTGGTAATTATATTTTTCCTTTATTTAACACCTATTATCTAACAGACTGTGGAATCATTTTACATATATTATCTCATTTAATCTCATAGTAACAAGAGGGAGAAAGCTTTTTTATTATTTTTTAATTTTTATTTTATTTTTAGGCTAGTCGAGTAAAGCAGTGGGAGTGAAGGAACAAAGAAATCTATAATTAGCTGTGATCAGTTAATTGCAAACACCAGTGCACTGGGATCAGCTGGAAGCAGGCATGATTATCTCCATGTTGACAAATGAGCAGGCTGATGTTCACCCAGTTTAAGAGATCTATGCAAATTATATGTGTGGCGGGCTGGGATTTGAATATTGGAGCATCCATAGGTCTGTCTCCAAAGCCTATGTTCTTCATCACAAATTAACCTGCTGTTTCACATCCCTATTATTGACCAACCCCTCTAGTTGAGATAGCTGTCTAGTTTCTCTTGTCTCTCCTTATAAAATTCTCCCCCCAAAAAGCAGCCTGTAAGAGCACCCACATGAAAGGCCAGATCACTCAGAGCTCAGGAGAGAAGAGAGGAAAGGAGGGGGCTCCTGGCTGAGACATGAGAGGAGAAAAGCATTAGGAGTTTTGGATGAAGCGGCCTAAGAGAGAGAGAGAGACTGATGAAGACAGGAGGATGCTTAATAACAAAGGAACCAAGTGGGGATTTAGACAAATGTACATGTAACAAAAAACATATTAAAGGGTGGCTCCATTCAATATGGAGGCCTAATCTCCCAGTTACCCTCACACACCTTTAGGACATACATCCTGCTTCTCAACCAAAGAGACATTAATGATAGTTTCATATCATTTGGTTAGAGAATTAGTTAATTTAGTTTCTCTGGTGCTCCTATGCGGGAATTAAGGCAACAGTATTCTATTTACCCATTCTAATATCTACTTCTATATATTTTGGTGAGTTAAATTCTACCTTGTGTTGCCAGTTAAGGTCACAAAAATGACGCAAATGATCTAAGAAAGGCAATGCTAATGAAAGGCATATGTAAGTATGAGGGGAAAGAGGAGTCCCTAAAAGGTGGCCACTTAAAACACTTTCCTGAAAGGATGTCAGATTCTCATCAGATCCTGATCTCCGAATGGACTATAGTGGCACATACCACCCTTAGAGGACAGACCATTGGCTTCATATTTGTTGAGATAAGGAAATGTGAAGGGCAATGCATCTGAAGTCAAATGACCTGCATGTGAACTTCAACCTTGCAATTTAGCAGCCACCTACACCTAAAAATTTTTTATACATAAATAACAGTAATACTTTACCTAAATTTCAAAGAGTTATTGCAAATAATAAGGGAAATGATAGATGTGAAAATACTCTGCAAATTACAAAGGCTATTCCAGAGGTTCCTACTGTAGTTCTGGATTCCCAGTTATGCACTCACCTACCCTTCTGGGCTCTAACTAGTGAAGAAGAAACACTGAAACCAAGGGGAAGGGAATCAACAATATTAATGGAGGTCCAGTTCTTAAAGCTGTGGATCCCAACTAAAGTTGAATCAAAGAATTTGGCAAGAGCCTAAGGCCAAACCAAGAAGCCTTCTAATATGGGTCCCCCAAATGAGACCTTGCAACTGAGCTGGATCTGCAAATAAGACCCTGGCCTGTGGCGTGGAACGTCCTGTCCTCTCTCTCCAATCTCAGAGAAGGCAGACAGTTTATTCATTTTAAAGTTATTTATTATCTTATTTGAATTGTGAAATATAATATCTGAGGAAATAAATAGCTGTGTATGTTAATTAATTGAACATTGCAACAGAAATTAATTTTGGAGGGGCGCCTGGGTGGCTCAGTGGGTTAAGTGTCCAACTTCGGCTCAGGTCACGATCTCACGGCTGGTGAGTTTGAGCCCCATATCGGGCTCTGTGCTGACAGCTCAGAGCCTGGAGCGTGCTTCGGATTCTGGGTCTCCCTCTCTCACTGCCGCTTCCCTACTCACACTCTGTCTCAGTCACTGCCCCTCTCTCAAAAATAAACATTAAAAAAAAGTAGAAAACAAAAAAAAGCTTTTCAACACAGAATTTAAGGCTCTACTTCTATGGAAACAACTTCATTCCCCTTTAAAATAAGAACTTACTTAGCAATTCCAGAGAATAAGGTCTTATAGGGAAACAAAATTTGGAAAAACATTCTCAGCCAATACTCCCCCTTACCAAATGCATTTCTGTGCCCATCATTTTCTAAGCCAATAAGGTACAGTAGAGTTAATGGATGAATTCTAGGATGTAAATTAAATGTTAAAATATTAATAACATATTTCTCTGATGCTTTTTTTTAGAGCTTTTATTGTTCACTTAGATTGAAGACCAGTTTCATGTTATATTATTTTTCATGTAAAATTCTTGAAATTTAAATAGGCTACTCTTGAGTCTAGTTCAGGTTAGTGGCTGCCTCACAATGGCTGGGTTCATTTAGACATCCATCTATCATACTTTTAATATTGTTTGATAATCTATTTAAGCCACACAGGTGCCAAATAAGCTCATGAACTGTGAGAAATTTCCAAGGTAATGTATAATCATGTCCAACATTGTAAATAAATACAAAATTGACTTTATAAACTGTTGTCAGCTGTGGAGTCAAAACTAATGACAAATCTTAAAATAATCTTTGGCAACCATCTAAAACAAATTTATATTATTTACTGCTACAAAATGTTTAGTGAATATGATTTTTATATTCTGGCATTATCTTATTTGTGTTTTATATACTTTCAGCTGAGTATTTTAGTTTTTTTTTTTTTTTTTAATGTTGAGAGTGAGAGAGAGTGTGTGTGTGGAGAAGGGGCAGAGAGTGAGGGAGAGAGAGAATCGGAAGCAGGCTTTATAGCCAGCTCGGAGCCTGAGTCGGGGCTCAATTTCAGGACACTGAGATTATGACTTGAACTGAAATCAAGAGCCGATGCTTAATGGACTAAGCCACCCAGGTGCTCCTATTTTAGGTTTAATATCAATGTCATTTAGCAGATAAAAATGATGTATTTAAAAAAAATGATGTATTTATACTAATAATGAAGAGATTTTTCTGAAGCTGAAAAAACAAGCTTTCTCCCCATCTCTCTAGCACTGAATGTATAAGATATTTCTTAAGAGATAGAAGACATTCTTCTTTTAGAAAATAAAGATACAGTCTTGATGGAGTAAAGAGTTGATATTAGTGAAAATTAATTAGTACAGACTGTGTTTCCTTCACTGGCTTAAATTTATTTGGAAGAGCAAGTCTTCTCTTCTGTCTATATTGGAAGTTTTTCTTTCTCGTTTTCTCTTACTCTTTCTGGCTATGCTTATGGGACGACAACACATCTAGTTGAAACGTGAAAATTTGGAATAGCCCATGTTTTTTTACATCTTTGTATCATCCATATTTGATTACTTCTCATATGGATCTTGCTTTATGTTTCATTTTTACAAAGAGTTTTAAATTTAACTCTGGAGTAGGTATTATTTTCATATTATATAGGTAAGGAAACAATAGTTGTGTCTTTTACCCTTTTTAAATACTGGCTTGTCAATATTTTCTTCATGGGGGTGCTTTATGTATTTTATATAGGTACGTGTATACAAATTTAAAAATTAAGATATATATATATATGTTGATATTAAATAAAAATAATTAAGATCTGTATACATATTTATATATATACATGCACAATAAGAAGAAATTGTAAGCAACTTTATTATAATAATTTAGCAACTTCTATGAAATGAGAAAATTCCTTAAAAATCAAATTACCAAGGGGCGCCTGTGTGGCTCAGTCAGTTAAGCATCTGACTTTGGCTCAGGTTATGATCTCCTGGTTCGTGAGTTTGAGTCCTACTTTGGGTGAGCATGAGCTCCACTTCAGGTGAGCCCTGCTTGTCTCACTCCCCCTCTCTCTCTGCCCCTCATGGGAATCTCTCTCTCTCTCTCTCTCTCAAAAAAAAATTGACTTACCAACACTGACATAACAAGAAATAGACAAATCAGAATAGTCCTATGTCTGTTAATGTAATCAAACCCATAATTTAAAACTTCTCCAAAAGAAAACTACAGGCCCAGAATGGCATCATCAGGGAAGACTGATAAATTGGACATCATTAAAATTAATAACTTGTATTAGTTAAAATATATATGTTATAAATAACTTGTATATGTACACAATATTATATATATGTAGAAAACTAATATCTCTTATTGCCTCTTACCCCCCTCTCCATCTTTCTTTCAAGCATCTATTAACTAAGATATTTTCATTGTTAAGATTTTTCAGGACACTGTAATCTGAACCTATATCCTTTATGCTTTATTTAAACATTGGTTCTAAAATTGAAAAGTAATAGAGTGTTCATAATGTAGTAGTATGTATGTATTTTTATCTGAAGAACCAAATAGTATGATTTGATGCACAGAGAAAGAAATAACTCTATGTCACTAAAAAATATCAAACCAAGATTCTTTTTCTTTTGTTTGTATTTCATATCATCAAGTGCTCAAAATCATTTCTCAATTTTGTTTCCTGTTTGAATTATAACTTTTTTACTAAGCTTTCCTCTCCCCTGAAGTTTTCAGTCATCTCTATTCTTACTGACATGAGAAACATGCTTACATCATGTCAGTAAGAAGTTTAAACTTCTTAATCATGCCATTTGTCTTGAAGTTCTTCCAAAAATTCTGCTAATTGGAGTTCTGACTTGCAGTTTTAATTTGGTCTAACTCATTTCTTGACTTGCTGTAGAAATCCTATAATTTGTTTTCACTGTACTCTATATCTTGAAACATATACATACATATATATATATATATATATATATATATATATATATATATATATATTTTTTTTTTTTTTTTTTTTTTTTTTTTTTTAAGATAGATGTCATCTTGGGAGCATTTTGTACTTTTCTGAAGAACACCTTCAGTAGATTTTTTTTTCCTAGAAAGATACATAAACAGGTTTCTCAGGCTTTTGTATATTAGGGAATATCTTTATTTAGTCTCTAGTTTATTGTTGCCTTGAAGTGAGTAGAATCAGTCTCCCACATGAAATTGGTTTAAATGTTGAGAGCGATGATGTCGTACACTCACCAATATGGTGGGAAACATTTATTTCTCACATAATGAAGCTTTCTGAGGAAATAGCAGGACAGATACCCAAGCCAGTCGGAAGTGTCTTGAGTGAAAGTTACAGAGTAAGGCCATAGTGAAGGTGTGAACATCTTGCCAGTGCCAAGGGAGGTAGTGCTTAGTCCTGTTTATAGGTTTGCCTGGATATGGGGCCAGGAGGGGGTATGGGGGAGAAAGAAGGGTGAAGACTGAAAACTGTCAGGGGTAAAATGTCAAGAATGGAGTCAGATTCTTGTCGTATCCTCATACTAAAATAATAGTTTACCTGAATGTACAACTTTACATTGAAAATCATTTACCTATTGAACCTTAAATATATTGCTCCATTTTCTAAGCATCTGCTACTGATGAAAGTCTGATGATAATTTCTTTATTGATGAAATACTTATATTTTTCTCATAGAAACTTAGTAGATCCATTTGGGATTCTCAGAATTCTGAAACTTCACTATAAAGTGCTAAGGTATAGGTATTTTTTTCCATTCATTTTGTTTGACACTTGGTGTGATTCCTTTCAGTTTGGTACTTATGCTGTATTTCAGTTCAGAGGAAAAATTTCTGTCAATTTTTTTGGATTTTATTCTCCTGTTTGTTTTCTCTCTTCTCTCTGGAGATCTTCTAGGGCCAGATTTCATGCCCACTGGATATGTCTGTTATTTCTCTGAACTTTTATATTTATATCTCTGCTCTTTGTTGTGTAAGTTTACCTCCACTCTTTAGCCCTTCTAGTATGAAAAATTGCCAGTCTTATGTTGAAATTGCAAGAATTCTTTCAAGTTATCTGGTTCTTCCCTTTTCACAGTAACCTGTTCTTGTTTTATGGATAAACTTCCTTATGAATCTTTGAGGATATTGCATCAGTTATAAGTGTGTTTGGCCATAAGCAGTAGAAAATCCAACTATAGTAGCTTAATAAACAAAAGGGTTTATTTGTCCCTTGAAGCAAGGATCTGGGGATAGGCAGACTGAAGTTGATCTAGTAAAGAGAATCTCTCCATTTTAGGGTTCTGCCATGTTTAACATGTGGACCTCTTTCCTCATGCTTATCTCTTCATGGTCATAAGGAAGGTACTACACTTTTAGACATCTTTTCACATTCCAAAGAACAAGAAGTGATAAAGGCAAATGACTGAACTGAATCTATAACTTTTCTTTATCTAAAAAATAACTATTTAAAAAAAGTCCCCTTAAGGCTAAATGGGTGTGTGTGGTAGGGGGGACAAATAAAAGACTCCCCAGAAAGTCCTACCCCATGACTTACATATCACTGTCCAGAACTGGGCCACATGGCTACCACAGACCAATAATTGGAGGGTTTTTAAAACAAGGAATGGCAGGGGTGCCTGGGTGGCTCAGTCAGTTAAGCATCTGACTCTTGATTTCCGCTCAGGTCATGATCTCACAGTTTATGAGATCAAGCCCCACATCAGGGCCTGCTTGGGATTCTCTCTCTCCCCTACCCCTCACTCTGCCCCTCCTTGCTCATGCTCTCTTTCTCTCTCAAAATAAATAAATAAACTTAAAAAATATATAAAATAAAACATAAAAGAAGGAATTGCAAATGGGACTCTGTTAACTAACCAACAGTGTCCACCAATGATATTAATTGGAATTTTAATAAATGTTCTGCTCTTTGAATTGTCTCTTTTACTCTATTGCTGTTTCTCAAGTAACTAGTCGTACTTGGTGCTACTTGTAGCTAAAGGATTAGCTTGAGAAAGTTTTGTCTCTTTTCAAATTATTTTTCTTATTTCATGTATTTATCATTTATGCTAAAGTTAAGATTTTTTCAATTTTTGTCATGTTTATTCCAGCATTTGTCAGTTTGAAAACTTTATTACTTTATTACCTTAGATGGTGGGGCTATAACAGTCACAATTCTCTGAGTCCTGTATGAGGAAAACTTCTGACTTTACCTGATTACCATAGCAAGCTCTCTCTTTAATTAGATGGAAATTGGTCAGCTCTTCACCATGTGCTCTCTCCACTCTTCACTGTGGATATGTGATCTTGGTTCCTATTTAACTCTGGATCTTTGCCAAAAAAATTTGAAATGAACCAGAACAGCTCATTTTCCAAAGTTTGCAAAAAGTTTAACTTACATTTGTTTTCATTATTTTCCTTTTTTCATGGGCTTCTGGGAAGAATCTGCTTTGGGTTTTGAGTTTTGAGGGGAAGGGAGGAAAAAGAAATAAAAAATATTATGGAATTGGGCCAAAAGAATAAAAAAAGTTAAGGGTATTCTTATTGAAAGTTTTGCCTCCTTGAATTAGTATTGTTTTACAAGTATGGGTATTAATTTTGTTTTTATTATCCTTAAGCTTTACTGGTTCATAAAATCTGAAGTAAATTTAGAATAATGGGAAGAAATTGAATTAAATCTACACATAACAAGACAGGAACTGAGATATAATTGAAGGTGGAGCATGGGAGGAGAGACGATGGTTGTTAGAAGAGAAGCTCCAACATTTTTGAGCCTGTGCTAGAAGGTGGGGGGGGGGGAACCATATTAAGACAATCTTGATCATAGAAGCTCAGTAAACATGTATGCCTAAGGTAGATTTGAATGAACATTTAGACTTTGAAATGTTTATCTAAAGTGGTGAAATCCATAAGCTTTGTGTAGGATAAGCCTTAGAATTCACCCAGATATGGTACCTATATAGTCTGGATTGATTGGGATAGTTTTGATTTCATATATATTATTTTCACCGAAATATTTTGTTAAATATAACTGATTACATTTAATGTGTATTCACAAAAGATGTTACATATCAACATTTATTTTAAAATATTTTGTCAAGTTATGTACACATAGACCAAGTGACTACTGGAAGAACAAAAAAATGTGAACTTGCATTCCAAAGATTATTCAAGTTCACTTGACAGCAGAGGCAGGGTTTAGGAAGGGAAAGAATTAATGTTTGAGCAACTACTTTGTGTTAGCAACATAGGAGGCCATTTATATACATCATCATTTTTAATCTTACAACTTTTGAAATATCTGTATTTTAAGTATAAGAAATCTGAGAACATAAGTAAGTTGTTCAAAGTCAGAGTTAGGTCAAGAGGTATATTAATTTGCTAGGGCTATCATACAAAATACCACAGGCTGAGTGAGTGGCTTAAACACAGATTCTGGAGGTTGGTAGTCCAAGATCAGGGTGTTGGCATTATTAGTTTTTTGTTTTTTTGAGACTTCTCTTCTTGGTTTGCAAATGCTGCCTTTATCTGGTGCCTTCTCACCATATTCTCAGATGGTCTTTTCCTCTGTGGGTGCATACCCCTTGTGTCTGTGCGTGTGTATAAATTTCCTCTTATATGAACACCAGATTGCATTAGGGCCCACCCTAATGGTTTCATTTTAACTTGATCAAGTCTTTAAAGGCCAGATACAGTTACATTTGAGATACTGGGGATGAGGACTTCAACATAAGACTTTTGGGGGGGTGCAGTGTAGCTCATAACAAGGGGACAAATGTATTTAGGAATTGTGAAATGGTCATCAGTCGTGAAGGTTTTCTTTCTTTTCTGGTCTCCTCGTGTTGTGGAATATAGAAGGAACACACGGCTGGAGGGCACATGAATTCACAACCATTTATCCAGTATACGTGTGGCCCAAATACAGAAATGGGTCCAGCTGGGGTGGGTAGAGAGGACTGCCATACTCAAAAGCCTTATGCTAGAATATTTAGCCCAGGGGGAATCTAGAAAATACCTAGTCTGAGCTCTTCCCTTTACAAATAACGAAACAGAAGTCCAATTATGAAATGACTTCCCGAATATCATAAAATTAGTGGTGTAACAGAGCTAACATTTTTATAAGCTATTGTGTGCTATTCACTGAGAATATATTCAGTGAATAAATACAAACATACTCATTTACGTGTACATATATGTAAATATATAGTATATAAAAATAAAATGTCTTCTAATCCCTAAAGTGATTTTTTTTTTTTAAGAAAAACACAGGACTTTATTATTCCCATTACAGAGGGCAGGTCTTTGCAGGATGACAGCGGGGACGAGGCCCCTACTTGCAGGCGATGAGCGGGTTCCACAGGATCAAGATGACAGACGGAGTCCCCGCGCAGGAACATCTCGGAGATGTGGCAGTCCTTGTTGACTGGCTCGGACTTCTTGCCCTTGCCGCTCTTGGGGACCTCGGTCCACATCTCCTTCACGTTCTCCAGCACCATGTTGCAGTGCCTGTCGAAGGCCTTCGCACGGCCCAGCAGCTTCTTGTTGTTGCGGCAGTTGATGAGCACTTGGGTGTTGTTCGTGACCGACTGCGTGAGCACGGAGAGTGGACCCATGTTACACTCTTCCTCCTCCCGCTTCTGCAGCTCCTCGGGGGCTATCTCACCCTTGGGCTTGTTGAGGAGGCTCATGGTGGTAGTGGCTGCGCTTCCAGGTCAGTGCCGTCTCCTCCGCGTTGCTCCTGCCTCCCCTTAAAGTGATATTTGAAGGTAGACTTTACTCTCTGCGTTTTACTGATTACAAAAAAATAAAAAAATAAAAATAATAAAAAAAATCCTGCAGCTGAGATTTAACTTTTTTTTAATGGATACACTTTTTTTCTTTCAGCCTTAGTTTTGTTTTTTAAGTGTTTGTTTATTTATTTTTAGAGAGAGAAAGCATGAGCAGGGGAAGAGGCAGAGAGAGAAAGGGAGAGACAGAGACCCAAGCAGGCTCCATGCCCAGCAGAGTGTGATACGGGCTCAATCCCACAACTGTTAGATCATGACCTGAGCCAAAATCAAGAGTTGGATGGCCAGCCCACCAAGACACCCAGGCGCCCTTTAGCCTTAGGATTTTTTGAATCAGTAAAATGGAGGTAGTAAAGACTACTTTCACATATCATTTTAAGTTAGAAGACATATAATATATATATATTATAGACACACACATCTCTAGATACAGGTATAGATATATAGATGGTTAGTCTCAGAGCGAAGAGTTTACAAAATCTCCAGCAGAGAGAGAGTCTGTCCAAAAAATTCAGATTCTCACATGGGAGAACATGCTAATTGACACAAAAGAAAGTATCTCCTTGTCACTTTTTTTTCACATGATTGTATAGCCGTGACAATTACATTGATATGTGACTGAAGACCTCGCTAACTTGACTGCTAACTTGATTTCGTTTTGTTTCATTTGCTTTGTGAGCAGAGAGGCTGATGGTTTAAAGTTCTGGCTGCTCCCTCCCCCACCCCTAACCCATGAGGTGGTTTAAAGAGATTGTGGCTGAAGGAGCCAGTAAAATTTGTCATATCTGAATCTTCTTTTCTCAGGGAGCTGTATCAGCAGTCTATGGGTACCAACTGTGTCTTTCCCTGAGAAAGAAAAATAAACTTGCTCTGTTAAACTGTGCAAGGCCCTGTTCAAGTCCCAGCTTCTTCTCTTGAAATTGGGCCTATAGGTGGCAGCAACTGTTAGCTATTGAGCTTGGTGACAAGTGCCAAAAGTTCTCTTGAAATACTTCAAATAGTTTAAATATTCTTGGATACTTGAAAATGAAATTTTCTCTAGATAAGAAAGTGAAAGGTCAAACTTGAGTCGTAACTGTTGAATGATTCATACAATATAGCCAACATTAAATAGATTAAAAAGTTGTAGTGGCTTAAACATTCTACATTTTAGAAGTTTAAGACGTGATGATGGTTGGGTTCAGTCTTTACGATCTGTGGCTGCTGTGGCCAGATTGCTTATCCTTTGCTCTCCATGGTTTTGTGTAAAGTGGATTTTTGAAACTTGATTATTCTCCAATCAGTTCCTCTGTGCTTACCATTCAGTAAGAGTTAAGATTTCAATTCATGTACTGTCTGTTTTACACAATGAATGTGCCATAGGAACATTGAATATAATTCAAGTTTCCGCAAATCAAACAATGCTTACATGCATAAAGCAGTTTATACCTTAGGGGTAACTCGCAGGGAAAATCCTACTTGCAGTTTGAATCATTTCATAATAACATAGTAACTTTTGTTGAGAGTTTGGAATTCTGTTAGTGTTCCTAGATGAGGGGCACCTGTATTCAGTAATGCCTCCCAAGACTCCATTAAGTTCTGGAAGAGTTGAGGCGATATGGACTTTAGCTGGGTGTCTGCAGGTGACTGCTAAACCATATCTTGGCATGACTAATCTGAACACATTAATCATCCTTATGGTTTATATAACTTGCGGCTCAGTCTGTTGGGGAGACAGTGGGTTGCATCAGCCACGTTTCAATCAGCTGGACCCAGCCTTTGTGTTAACTCATTCTCAAGAGAATTTAAAAAGTTGCTGCTCCTCTGACTAGACTTCTTAACCACCCCCCTCCAAGAGATCATACAGAGTACAAGACTAGCTGCTTCTAATGCAGACCTTTGACTACCCAGCAAAAACGAGTTTATTTGATTTAACAATTTCTAAAGGGAATTTTTTATGTGAATTATTTAGTTGGGCTATTTCTGTTGTGTAAAGAAAGTGTCCAGTTTTCCTTTACTATCCTAATCAATTTGAAGAAAAAGTCTTGTCACTTTGGAAACATGAGTTTCAGTGCATGCCAACAGTGAGACTCACTGAATCCGAGTGGATGGTTAAAAATAGTTTGGAATAGATGCATCTACAGTATAGATGTCTGTTAAATTTAGGAAAAACGAGGCAGAGCCTGGTAATAGTCATAAGTTGTCATAATAATAGTCATAAATAGTCATGATTTGATTTTGAAATAAGATGGCAGAAACTCAAATTGAGTGGGGACAACTGAATGCCTTTTGTACTGGAGCTTGTGGGAGATAAAACTCAAAGGGTTAACTTCCTTCTTTGGGATTAGCCTGCAGTGCATCTCTTAGAGTTTTTTTGGTTTTATTTTTGTTTGTTTTTGCTTATTTTTTGTTTAGTGTGCTGTATGGAGGGAAGAGGATATAGAACAGATACATAGATACTGACCTACAAAAGCAGTGTTCTATATAATCAAATCAGCTATAATGTCTAGAATACTGAGCAGAAGTTACTAGGTGCCTCAAGAGAATGTGTTGGAAAACAAAAGTATCACGTGCCTTTTAGGGCACTGATGAGGGAAGAGTCCAATACAAGGCAAAGGTGGAGAAATGAAAGAAAGTGCTTCAAACAGATGGGCATTTTTTACAGAGAACTTCCTTGTTGTCCTTGCACTCGAAAATACAGTATACTGTGTTTAATCCTTTAATCCTTATCTTCAAAGATAAGGATTTGTCCCAATGATGATTTTATTATTGTTCCAAAGCTTATTTAAAATTTAACAAGGTGCATATATATATATATACACATATATATATAAAAATATATATGTGTGTGTGTGTGTATATATATATATGGATTTTTTTTTAAAGATTTTTTTAAAGACTCCTGCCTTTCTATTTTTTGACTTCAAGTTTTATTATCACTAGGTAATACTTGGCCTGTTTCTATACAGGAAACAATATTTAGCAGAATTAATACTTAATAAACCGTTAAATTCCAGGTCCATTCTCTCCTCTGTAACACATAGGCTTCTCTTGTATCCTTGGATTCGGTACTTATTACAAATTCCCTGTACATAGTGCATATTCTTTTTTTAAATTAAAAAAAAATTTTTTTAATGTTTACTTTTGAGAGAAGAGTGTGAATGGGGGAGGGACAGAGAGAGGGAGCGGAGGATCTAAAGTGGGCTCTGCAGAGAGCCCAATGTGGGGCTGAAACTCACAAACTGAACCGTGAGGTCATGGCCCGAGTTGAAGTCGGATGCTCAACCGACTGAGCCACCCAGGTGGGAGCATATTCTCGATGCTATTCTCCTTTGCCTTGAGTTGGGTAAACTGCAACCACTTGGTCCTGAAGAAAGTATCTTAGGGGATTCTAGAAAATAATTTCCCTCAGGAACCTCTGATATTGAGGGGAAAAAATAGAATGCCTCCAGGAAGGCTCATTTCCTCTCCTCAAAATACCTGTCACTCTCTTCTCTGTAATATTCTCTGGATTTCACATTTTAAAATGTATTCTTCTCTCTCTCTCTCTCTCTCTCACACACACACACACACACACCATCAAATTAAGCTACGATTAATAGTATTATGTCACATAAAAGGTCTCTTTTGCCCATACTTTAGATTAATATTAAGGCTTCAGTATTATATATTAAATGTAAATTTTTACAGAAAATGATCAGAATGATTGACTAAGGCCCATCTTTGCAGGCTACATGGTTGTATTGACTGTATAGCAAAATGGTAATAATTTCTAGGATATAAACCCTGTGATTCTCATAGAGAATCACCTATCTCATAGGCTTCTCACCTATTTTGTTCTTTGCAGTTTTGCCAATGCCTTAACAGAGCTTGGAAGCTTACAGTTGCTCAATAAATACTTGTTGAATGAGTGAATTGTTAAGAAAATTACTGGAATAAATTGAATGGTTTGCTGGGATACAATGTCTAGCTTTTTCCAGCTTAGAATTGAATTAAATTCGGTTTCATCCAAACACTCTGTTACTCTGACTTCTAATTACGTTCCTTATTTCCCAGGGACTTAGTCTGTGCCTATTCACTCATCAGTACTTTGGTGCTGTAACTAGACTAGCAGCCATTTTCTCTTCAACATGCAACAAACCTACCTCTAACCCAAGAAAGAATTCTTTCATAGTTTCCTCACTCTTGAGTGCTCTAAGGCATTGTGAGTTTTTGCTGTCTACTTGAACAATTGATAGTAGTCCTTTGAAGTAGAGCTTTGAACGAGAGATAAGAAATAGTAATCTCACCATAGCCTATGCTGATAGCCAACAGGACCATCTTGCTGTTCAGGCCATTGGAGATTATCAGTCTCACTCAAAATTATGTTGAAGCCATAGAATATATTTCTAATTCTCAACTTACTCTCCCTCTCCTTCCTTGGATGTTCTTTACTTTTGTTAAGTCGTGCCGGCAGGATAGAAATATAAATGAGAGTGGTATTCTGTATCAACCCTCCTTCTCATGGGCAGCATGGCCTGAAATGAAGTAAGGCCAGAGTGTAAATGTATGTGCCTTTCTTTCTGATGAAACCACTTCAAACAAGAATCTCACAACAGATATGTTCTTTTTAAAAAGTGTCAATAGCAAATATTGGGAGTTTTGTTTTGTTTTGTTTCCCTTGAGTGGGAGGGACATTTGACAAAAGGCACTGTTGTCCATCCTAAGACAGATATTGTGCCACCTACCAACGCCAACCAGATCTGGGAGGGGACAGATCCAGTGCCTCTGAGCATCTATTCTTGCATTCTTATGCTTTAAAGAGTCTTGGGGGGCACCTGGGTGGCTCAGTCGGTTAAGCGTCCGACTTCGGCTCAGGTCATGATCTTGTGGTTCGTGAGTTCAAGCCCCGCGTCAGGCTCTGTGCTGACAGCTCAGAGCCTGGAGCCTGTTTCAGATTCTGTGTCTCCCTCTCTCTCTCTGACCCTCCCCCGTTCATGCTCTGTCTCCCTCTGTCTCAAAAATAAATAAACTTTAAAAAAAATACAAAAAAATAAAAATAAATAAAGAGTCTTGAGACAAATTCTCAGAAATGGGCTAACCAGCCAGAGGAAAGTTTGTTACTCTTAAAAGATTTAACCACTCCTCTACTCTTCCCTCATTTGGTCTTCACATTGTCCAAGAGAAAACTAGTCAAAGGGCTCATTTAGAAACATTCTCATTCTGTCGAGACTGGTTCAAACATTTTCCCAAAACTTCTTTCTAGACCAATCTGGTTTTTCTGCCAAGAAACTTACTTTCACTGCTACTAGGTTTCCTGGGCTTTGGACATGAGCTGTTGATGGCTTTCTGTGGTTTTCTCTCTCTTTTTGTCTCCATGTTGAGGTTACTCACCTTAATAAATCTAAGTTATCTCACTCTGTGAAACTTCTTGGTCCTCATTGTTGAAAAGCAGAGCCAGAGGGCAAGGCAGCTCCTGTCACATCACTGCGCCAGAGGTGTGGGGCACGCCCAGTGGCTCCCTCCAGTTCCCCCTGTGCCCACGGGGTATTGCAGCAGGTTCCTGAAGCCAGGCAAGGTATTGTCATGAGGATTACACTGATTAGCTCTAAGTCAGTTAGGTAACAGGAGCCCTTTCAATGGTGTCCTAGGATTCTGTCAGGTTGACTATTCAAACTCTGGTTTTTGGGATCCCCTCCAGCATTCCTTAATGTAATCCAGGCACGTTATTGCAGGTTTTATTTGAGAAGGGGCTACTTACTTGTCACTTAGAATATTTTCAGTTTTAAGTCAAAACCTTCTTAACCAAGGGGGAAAAAAAAGAAGAAGAAAGCAAAAGAAATGAGAGAATATGGTACAAAGTGGAGGTGGTTTGGGGGGCAGGTAGAAAAGCACAGAACAAAATGCAGAGGTGTATCAGATGCCAAACCTGCATTAAGTGCACGTGTGCTCTGGGGAATGTGGTTTCTGTTTTGTTTTACATAGTAACTGTAATGATTTTGTGCTGTTTAGGGTTTTGCTTTTTCAAGGAACTACTAAGATCCATGAAGTCAAAAGCAAAGGAATACAGGAAGAGTGCAAGTCTAAGCTGCTTATTACAGGGCTTGGGTATGTGCTTCTGTATTCCATCCCTCACCTGGAGGGAGCGCTGTAGGCTACTGGTGGATACCCAGTTCACACCTTATGTGTTTGGACTGGATGCTGTTAGGAAGAGAGACAAATTCCTGGGTGCCAGGGCAGAGGCAGTGGTTCTAAGTGAGTCAACTGTTATTGCTACTGGAAGGACAAGATTCAGCAGCTTTTTGGAGGTGTTCAAAAAGGCATAAAGGCAGAAGGAGATGAGGTTTTAAAAACCAGCCATTGGACAGCGTCCTTTAAGGAAATATGAATTGTTGAGTTTCGGCAGAATTTTGGTGGGCTTCCCCTTTGTGTATACATTCTTCTATACATTTTTTTAAAGTGTCTACCTAGCTTGGTGCCTGACATATTATCATAATTATCTAATAAATGGGATTTTTATTTCTCTTTTCCTGTAGCTTAAAGGCCTTCTCATAAGAATTGAAGTCTAAAATAAATCAATTTGTGAATATTAAAAAAAACTGAAGCACTTTGAAGAATGCATCTCTCCCACTATATTTATTTTCTTGGATAGCTAATCTTTGCAGTTAAAAATGTCATTAGAATAAAACATAGATACTACCTTTGCTTTGTAGTGCCTAGTTAGCCCTGGTGAATTATTAGCTGAATAAGATTGTTGAAAACAATCTTGGAGATAGTGAGAGGCAAGAATATCTGTAAACCTCCATTGGTCCAAGTTACACATCCCTGCTCCTAAAATTATCATTCATTCTGAATTCTCTCAAATGACCCTAAAATAGATAATCTATCTCTGATGCTATTTATTGTGACTGTTTTCATTCTCTCTGAGTGTGACTTTCTAGCACTTAAAAATAAGAACCCTTTCCTGCACACTCTCTTCAGGACTTCCTGCCGGTTAGAGACTTTCACTCTCCTCCCCCGCTCCTCCCTTCTGGCTTCTCCTAGCTGTCGGAGCTGTCTTGTGATGCTGCCAGCTTCTACTCACCCCCTGGAGAAGTGGCTTCATCTCCAGGTTGGGATAGGGTAGGGGGTTGCAGGTGTGCAGCTATATTTCGTCTGAGACAGAGACAGTATGGCCCCACGTCCACATCTATGTAGTTTTTACTCACAAGTAGTTGTTAAATTGTTAATTCAGTTTTTGAAAGCCAGGTTTTGAAAGAAAAGGAGAAAAAGCAATGCTCTGGCTAAAAGACTCAAGAGTAGGGAGCATGAGTGGTTGCTATGAGCTTTGAAACACGCACGCACGCGTGCATGCACACACACACACACACACACACATACACACACAAATACATGGACAAAAGGATAAATTGAAAAAGAATGCATCAATCCCTGCTTGGTTTAACAGTACAGTCAGCCCCACAGATGAGGAAGTGTTGCTTTGTTCCAAGCTAAAGCCCTGTTTTCTTGTTCATTGTCTTTCAGGGTAAAATGGGAGGGGGGGGAATTCACCTGTCTGATGCAAAGTTAAACTGCTGGCTTTAATGTGACTGCATGGGAACTTGGGTTTATTAATGAATACAACATACCCTCTTTGATTTGAAAGCTTTCACCCTGCTGAAAAGATTCAAAAGGCATCGCTTCCTGCACCAGCGGCATTCCTTTATCCGTCTCAGTGGTTCACCCCTACCCAGCTGCTATATCTCATTAACAAGCATTTGACCACTGCAGCCGGCCTGGGAGTGTTGACACTTGAAAGGCCCAGGCAGGCGTGGGCAGGCCATCAGCTATGGCAACAGGAAACTGCCCCGGAGACAACACTGAGAAAACAGCAGCTGCAAAAGCCAAAGTCAGAACAGACATAAAGGGTTGCCTATACCCACGTCAGTCTGGGGTATCGGTGCGTGCCTGTGGGTCTGAAGTCACACATCCATTTACTATATTTATGGGACGTATGGGTTGCTATCAACATGTATCAGAATCTGGACTTGTTGACAACCCAGAATACTGTTTTTGACTTACAGTGTTCTCAAATCCTTAGGTGTCAAAAATCTTAGTCTCCTTCTAATCTACGTCTTATGCACATAAGAACGTCCACTAGAGGCTTGGACTTGATATACACATGCACTCTGGTGGAAGTCATATGTACAATCAAAAGCATATATACCTGAATCCTGGTCCATTTTTCAGGCTACCACATTATTTTTCAAAAACAGCTCAACTTGTAAAACTGTCATATAAATATGTAAGATTTCTCTGAGAGTCTTTGGCTCAGGAATCAAACTGTGGTAATTTTGTGTAGAAGGTCTAAGGATGAAACAGTCATTTCAGTGGTGTAAAGATAGCTCATAAAGTGAAGTGGGACAATCCATATATATTATTGATTATACTAACTTTAAATACCTATTTTAATAAAATTTATTTAGTATTCATTTAATTGTAGACAGTGCAGTTCCATATCCCTGAATCTGGCTGCGAGTGTTGTTTCCATAGTCTTTAGGGGAGCTCAAAGTACCGATACCAATTAGACTATCTCATGCAATGTTTGGAGCAAGTATTTCTCCAAATCTTGTGTGTCCGTGTTCAAGCCTATAAAAGCATTTTGAGAGGATAGGTAGGCAGTAGTTCAAAATCAAAGTTTTTCATCCATAAGGAAAATGACCCTTTTCAAAACAGGAAAAAGAGGTCACTCCGTATTGGGGGGGGCGGGAAAGAAAGCTAAATGAAAAAGGACACTAATGCAACATGTTATAATTGAAATTGGTTGTCGCTCAAGAGTGGTGTATTATTTTCCTGTCATCATTAGTACAATAGACTATTAGTAATTATTACACTGACATGTACTAATACTTTATTTTTTTAATAACTTAGATTTACTTCCATTATCACATTATTTACGTATCACTCATAAAAACTACCCCAACTTATTTACATCGTTACTCTAAAATGATTAGATAAAAAACATGTGAACTTAATTAACATTGCTGATTAACTTTATTTTCATTGTTAGAAAATGTTTCTTGAGCACAGTGAATTTTCCAACTCTGCCTTCATCTACCTGTTTCTTTCACCTTTTATATCTCAGGGAAGAAAAAAATGTACCAACTGCCCCTGGAAATTTACGTCCTTGGCAATATGGTAGGTTTAGAAGTATCTTCCTGATGGTTATTAAGATTTCCATTTGACTTCAGTTTTTTCATGGTAGTCACACTGGGTTACATTCATGTTTAATAGGCAGGAGATACCCAGGCTCTGGAAACAGACATCATGGGAGCAACTCCCAGTTCTGCCACCTAGCGGCAAGGCAGACCTTAAGTAACTTAAATTTTCTGTGCCACACTTAGACTCCTACTTTGTTAAATAGGACTAAGATTAATAGTACTTAATTCATAGGGTATTGTAAGCGTCAAATAAGTGTGCATCCATATATACAGTGCCTATCACATACTAAGTACTCAGTAAATGTAAACTATTATTATTAACCTCAACCCTTTCCCCACCATTTCACCCTTTCTCTCTCTACCCTGTGATATATTTCCATAGAAATGATTGTAGTTTATACTGTCATGTGTGTGTTGACTTATTTATTTTATAATAAAATCCCTCCCTGTCTTCTCCTACTCTAAGATATATATTCATGAATATAAGCTCCATGAAATAATGCTCTATGAACTAATGGATGTTACCTGTCTTATTTATAATTGATTCCCTTGAGCCTAGTATACTGTAGGCATATACTAACTGCTCAATAGATTTGTTGGATCTTTAATACTGAATGAATGAATTTTCATAGCTCTAGGCTCAGAGGTAAAAATAATAATAATAATAATAATAATAATAATAATAATAATAATAAAAAATAACCAAGAATGAGTTTTATAAATTAATCCCAAAATGGAAAATTGCCTGATGTATACAGTTCTGGGGGCAGGATGAATACTATTTCAATGCATGTCTCTATTCTTCTATATCGTAAAATTGATGCCAGTGTCCTGGAAAACACCTTGATAATGTTGCCATATTCAATTCTACTGGGCTGATGACTCAGAGTTCCTATCCTGTTTAACTTACGTTCTAATCTTATCCAAAGAATAGATTGTTTATATATAGGGGCCATAGTTAAATGTTGTGTAATGTACAACATTCTTAATGCAAATTGACATGATTTCAAAGTGTTGTTTGGAGTTTTTGTGAGTTGAAATTTAGTTTTTGGTAAAATGTCTTTTTCTAGTAGAGAATTGGAGGATTTGAGGGTAGGGGAAACTATGGCACTAAAAAGGAGAACACGTAACTGACACTTTAAGGACCGTGGGGATGAAGTAGGGGCTTCAGCAGTGAGGTTGAGGCTAATCTCAAAGCCTTAACCACAGGGAGGCCCAAAGGTGGTAACCTCAACCCTGCAAATTTTGGGCTTCAGTCTGACTCTCTAAAATTTGCCTTATACTTCACCTCTTCACTTCCTCTTTCCCTTCTTCATATCCATTTATTCCTTAACCCTTATCATTACTAACAAATTATATAGTTGACTTTCTTATGTAATTATTACCTGTCTCTGGAACTGAAGCTTTTTAAGAAGAGGATTTTTGTTGGTATTGGTTGCTGTTATATTCCTGGCACATGAAATAGGTCATGGAACATAGTAAGTGCTTTTTTTTAAAATGTATTAATTATGGAAGTTGTGGTTTCCCAAGATGGGGTAGATTGCAAACGTGGCCCCAATTAGTGGTTTCCCTGTATCCATCCCCTTTGTAATATGATTTTGTAGCAACTCCTGTTAATATTTTGAATCTGTTTTCCCACTATTTGAATTTGGGCTCTATTTGTTTTGGTTAATAGATTGGAACAAATATGACATTGTGCTTGTTCCTAGTCTAGACCATAAAAGGCCATGTATACATCTAGAAATTATTTTGAAACTCTGTCTCTACCATGAAGAGAAGTCTAGAAAGGTAGCAGAAATGACTTAGCTAAGGTCATCCCAGAGTAACCAGTCCCAGCCAACCCACCACTGATGACAAATGCAGGAGCAGGCCCAGCCAAAATTAGCCAACTTGACCTAAATCAACAGAACTACTAGTAAACTCAGACTCATAAACATAAAAATATTGATATACACACTGAAAATTTGTGGTTGCTTATTATGGAGCACTGTTGTAGTAATAGCTAACTGATATATAAAATCACTCAGCTACTGAATAGTAGGAGGTAAGATTTGAACCTGCATTCTGTCTCCAGAGTCCGTATTCTCAACTACTATGTAAGTTCTACCATTAGCACATTCACAGTCTAGTAGAAAAAGCAAAATCTAAGCAAATGAAGTACATTGTGATAACTGAAATAATATAAGCACCATTTGGGAATATTGAGAGAAGAAAGTACTTAATTTTGCCTGGAGTGGAGAAAGCATAGGAAATTTGATGATCAAATACAATATTACAGGTGAATTGTCATCAAAGTTGAATTTCAGTAGAGCTATCCAGGTAGACAGGAAAGAAAAGGACTTTGGGAAGAGACCGTAACAAATAACTTCGTAGCTTGTTTGGAAAAAGTTAGGAGGCTCAGTGTTGCTGAAGGGTAGAGTGTGAAATTAGGAAACACCAGACTTGAGTTTGGAGAGGTAGATAGTGTGTCCTGATTATTATATGTAATACTGAGGAGTCTGAGTTGTATTCTATGCAAAAGGATATCATTACTCTCCTGGAAAAAGAGTTTGCAAAAATCAGTCTGGCTGCAATATGGTAAGTGCATTTGGAGGTGGCTATGATTTTTTTTTTAAAATGCTTATGTATTTTGAGAGAGAGTGAGTGCATGCATAAGTGGGTGGGAAGGGACAGACAGACACACACACACACACACACATATGCAGACGCACGCACACACACACAGAATCTCAAGCAGGACCCATGCTGTCAGCATACAGCCCAACGCAGGGCTCAGTCCCACAAACTGTGAGATCATGACCTGAGCTGAGATCAAGAGTCAGACACTTAACTGAGCCACCCAGGCGCCCCTCGAGATGGCTATGATTGAAATGAGGTGGAGACTCTAGTGGCCATTAAAATACAGAGTTCTGAAAATACAGAATGATGGTGATAGTGGAAGATGGAGGTGAGAGAACACTACTCCCTGGGGAGAGAGTACAGAAAGAAAGGCTTTGAGAAGAAGTGAATTTGAATAGGTCCTTGAAGAATAGATAGACTAAAACAGTAGAAACAGAGATGAGATATTCTAGGCTCAAGAAATGGCACAGATGAGGCCACATAAGTAGGGAATTAACAGATTATTCTCAGAAAGGAATATTACCTGTCTTGTAGGTAGATAAATTCACCTGAAGCCTAACATCCAGAGTTGATTACTATTGAGAACTGAGGAAGGATATATAGAGTCATAAAACCCCAGAATGTTAGAGCTGAAAGAGATTTCACAAATTGAGTTGGAGCTATAATATTTAAGGTCTTGAAAGCCAGGCTAAAGCGGTTTCAATTAATTTAATGGTCCTTTGTAGTCACTGCTAATTTTTGAGTTACTGTGAGCAAGTATTTTGTAGTATTGAGAGAGGGGAGATTAGGACCAAAGGTATTTCTAGTGGACGGGAAAGTAAATGGGTTTGGAACAGCTTGATACACATGAACTTATGGGGAATGACACAGGATTCTGTTAGCAAGTTGAGTTTATAATATTGAGTCTTATTGGCTTTCTTTAACAGAAATAATAATGCCAGAGAAAAACTGGTCTGAGAGAGAGGAGTCTCTCTTGTTGAGTCTAAGTTCTAGAAGGACTTTCAAATAGACATGTAGCCCTGAAATGGAATTGCCTAGAGCTTGGAAGAGAGTGCAGAGCTAGGAGAGGAATTTGGTAGACATTTGTATTGATGTGGTATTTTGATGATACAGAAATAGGTACTATCAATATTATAGAAGGAGGGAGGGGAAAAGGCAAGATCCAAAGAAGGCAACCATATAAATTATCCTCGAAAATGGAGCACTTTTGAGAGTGAAAGGCAGTGGTGCTAATAATTATTGACAAGGCAACAGACTATACACCAAGATGTTCCCGAGTCAACCTGGATGTGTAGACACTTTACAGGAGAGGGCAGGTTGTAAAGACTTTGGGGTTGGACATTGACATGGAGGAAACCCAAGAATGGCTGGAGGAAAGATACTAGAGTAAGGAGGGGTTGCCTACAGAGTCCATTTGGAATGGGGAGACCTGAGTAACCAGGAAGGATCTATTGAACTACCTGAGGAATAGTGGGTCCTAAGGAAAGCCAGTATTGCCACAGCTACAGAATATTTAAAAACTTCTATCCACAAAATAGCATCTGTTTTTGAGGGGTTAAAATTGGCTATCCCTCCACTCTGCCACCTACATTTCTCTTGTGCTAGGAAGTGTGTTGTACTCTGAAACACCACTAGCCACCTCCTCAGCATGTCCCAAGACAGTTTTACAGCTCCAAACGGAATGCAGATGAATGGCTGCCTGTTTCCATTTTATGCTCTGGATTTACAGGTGCAGGTTGTATAGCTTCTCATCGTTACTTAACTTGGAAAACATTTTAAAAGCTTCCAGCATGTCAAGCTCTGTGATGTTGGATAAAATTGGATTTTGAGTCTGTTGTGCGCCTTTAATATTTCCTGTGCTGAGAAAATTATAATGATAAAGCCAAACAAAACACCTGCCCTGCATGAAATGTCTCCTGAGTTTCATTTGGTGATGTTTGAATTGGGACGAGGAAATTGCTTTAAGTGTAAATTGTCATGAAAATATTAATTCTTAAGTTGATTTAGGGATGTTGTGGTGTACATGCTCAGCGCTTGGGAAGGTGAACCCAACTCTTTGGGTGGTAGCTTTTAAACCAGAAGTGCTGCTGAGGCAGGGGCACCTTGACCCTGGAGAGATCCTTTTTGGCCAAGGTGGTAAATTGCCTTGACCTGGGACAGCTGTGAAGGGGTGAAGAAAATTTTCCTTGAAGCCCCTGTGTGGCTCTGCTTCTTGCCAGTTGTCCTGGTTGGGTGATGAATCCCACTCACTCAGACAGAATGCTCCAAGCAGACAAAATAGTCACTTTCTAATTTCCTCCAGTTCTTTGTTACTATAAGTTCTTCTGATCTTTTTGTCCTAGCTTATATCTATTAAGAATCTGCTGGACCAAATTTGGAAAACTGAATGTGCTTGAATGTAAAGCCTTTGTGCACTGGCCAATGGAGGGCTAAATCCTATAAAAAGGTACATAGTAGTTTATGATGTTCATGATATATCATAGATTTGTTGGAGGGTGGGTGTAGACTTCTTTTTTTAAGCAAAACACTATCAAAAATAATTTTCTGCAAAGTAATAATTGTCTGAGGTTTCTAATAACCAGTGGAATTCCAAAGAAGCTCTTGGAATAGATTGAAGTAAGTTAGCATTTTCCTGTTTGGTTGTAAAGGCATATAATCACAGGTATTTTAAAGCTCATGTAATCATGTGTCAAATGAGGAAATGGAGGTCTAGAGACAATGGAACTAACCCATGCCCGCACATTCCTGGTGGCCAAGTCAGACCCAGAACCCAGTGGCTGGCATCCCAGCTCCATGCTTTCCCCACAGCGTGACCAGCATGACAGGTGTCTCATGATCAGAAAACCAGAGCACTTCAGAGAGCGGTTGCCTGACACCACGGGTGATATGTGAGCCAGCTGCATGGCATATGCTTTGTGTTCCTTGGAGAAAATTTCAGAAGTTCAACTGCTTGTAGACGTAGGGCACATTTTTGGATGCATAGGTCATTCCGAAGTGGCAAAGATGGTCTTTAGGGTCACAGACCTGGCTTCAACACCTGCAATCTGTGCAGGTGACAAGTGGATCCTTGATGAAAGGTAGACATTTATGGGAAAGGAAGAATGTAAATTGTTCACCATGCAAATATTTGCTTGAATTGTGTGTCCTTAGCAAGGGAAGTATTTTAAGCAGGAGCTCTAGCTTCTGTGGTGTGAATTCCCTTGTAGTCTGATCAGTCTCGTCCTGGTCCCTTAAAAATACTGTGCAATACCATCTCACAGTATTCAACTGAGGCTGCCTACTTGTTACGTATGTGTCCTGTGGCCATTCTAACCGTAAGTTGGGACACAGAGTCCGATCTGCCTCTATAGACTGATGTGACCTATGAAAAAGGATATTTAAAGCTGTGCTGTCTAGAGAACTCTGCAATGGATGATCACCTTGCCTTATGTACTTTTAAAGAAAGGTTCACAAGAGAAAACTGGAATGGCCTTTAGGGAATTCTGTGAAAAGACTTTAAAAAGTGATGGGCTCCAATTCTGCTTCTATTCACAAATAAAGACGATACCCAAGGTATCCCAAGGAGGCCTCTATCGTGAGCCTACGGTATTCCTATTATTAAGTTAGAGTCATTTTAGCTGTGACAGTGCAGAAATTGTAAGTGTGCAATTTGTGTTCACATTATTTGGACAGTTAAATATAGGAACTATGGAGGCTCCAATTCTAATTGGTTAAGGAATGGCATCAGAGGTGTTGGTAACTCTATTGTGTGAAATAAATAACCTGAGTTAATATTTAGCTCTAACATAATATTTGGACTAATTTTCCCTCTTGAGTTTCACTGGGTAGAACAAGGTATAGTCATGATATGCAGAGAAATACACCCATGCCCCTTTTTCTCTTGGTGCTATGGCTGTGTGAGCTTTGGGAAGGAAATTTTTGGCTCACAATCATTGGCTAGAGTGCTGTTTTCTATGGCACTATGCTACACCCTTTTACGAAACATCAAAATACATTAGTATAATTTGGGATGTGCTCTGCGGAGTAGAGCTTAAAAGCTTCTTTCCTTGGATAAATTCCTAATGGAAAGTTCCTAAATATTCTATGGAACTGAAGCAATGATACTCCACTCCATTGCAAAGGATTTGAATATAACTGTAAGGTTGCTAATTAAGTATAATAATTTTGTCGAGGATTGCTCAGTCATATGGAAATGAACAAGGGTATTTTCATTACTCCTGTCTCACTCTGTTCTTGACCGCAATCCATTCTACAGAATCAAAGGCCCCCATCCCCACCTTCTCTATTTTATAGTCTATGTATACAGGATCATTAACAATTTGCCAGAGCAATTTAATATGATTGAAGTAATTCCCAGAAGAGGAGGAAGCTGTAAGTGAAATCCTACTGCTCCAACAAAAATAGTGTTAAGCCTTCCAGTGAAATCTCCTGAAATGACAATGTGCTCCCTGAGTTGAAATAGTTTGGTGGCTACAAGCAGATTATTTTGATTCTCTAGTACTACCTGTTTGTCCTTAGGCACATTGTTTAACCTCCTCACACCCCAATTCCCTAATCTATAATCTGGGGAATAACAAGATCTGTCTCATAGGACAACTGTCAGGATTAAATGAGATATGGTATTTAGTTCAAAGCCCATTTTCATTAGTGTCTGGACATTGTAAAATTTTAATTAATAGTAGCTATATTATTTTTAGTAGTAATAGTATTACTAGTGCTACTGCTACTATAAAATTATCCACTGGTTGGTTATTTATGTAAACCATGTAAGTGCCTATCCATTCATTCATTCAACACGTATTAGAAATGTGTCAGGCTGGGAGCTAAAGACACAAAAAGTGAAAGATATATATATATATATATATATATATATATATAAAGATATATATATATAAAGATATATATATAAAGATATATATATATATCTACATACACACGCACACACATACACACATATACATACATAAACACATATATATAACGTGCATATATATACACATACACGTACTTTATTAAACATATATATAAATATAAATGTCTTGTGCCTGACTCAGAAGGACTGTCTAGAATGTCCCTTATCTTTGTCACACAGGAAAATAGGCTTCGGGCATAGGGCATTACTGACACAAAGAGATTGATAGGGCCATGGCCAGATGTCACATCTTAAAAATTTGGTTTGGTGACCCAATGTTAAGGATTCAAACAAGCTCCAAATCAATCAGGTCATCACCAGCTAATGACAGGTATTTTGACTTTATTGTTAGAACCAAACCAGGGAGGACAATAAAGAGAATGAACTCAATTTAGTTTTGGTTTTGTTGCAGCTGGATTACTATCATCTAGGAGCCATTTAGCAAATAGACGAGAGACACATGGCTTTATTTATAGCAGTCTGTAGGGAAGGAATGCAGTCGATTGCGCCATTCCTTCCGCTGTAGTTTAGCTACAGAATTATCTCTATCAGGTGGAGGATGCATTAGGCAAACATCAGCTCATACCGGAATGTAGGCAAATTGATCTCTAAATGGACGGTGCTGGTTAATTAGGCAACGCAGTCTCACGTGGGGAGTGACAGTTTTACAAGTGGGGAAATTTAGTACAAGTAGTTTTTAAAATTTCTTGAAATAAACATCACCCCTGCTTTTATTTTAAAACATACTTTTATACTTCTTCCAATTCAGAGACTTGAGTTAAAATTATCCTAATGATTTATACCGTTGATACTTCCGACCATGTGTGGACACTATTTCAATTGTACTGGTCTGATGGTATCGCACTTATACCCTTCACTCTGAAATAAACATTCCCCAAAGCTCTCAAACAGATAGTGCTCAGAGCTTTCCCCTGGGTCCTCTTTTGAATTAAATCAATTAGGAGAAGGCCATATGTTCACCATATGTATGTCAACTTGCCAGGGATTCTTGAAAGGAGAAGGACATTTGAAAAAGTCACAGATCACTTGGAAACACACAAAATGAAAAAGGATTAATCGACCAACCAGTTAAATCTCTATTTCTATCATTCAAAAGTTGATTAAAATTAGACAAGATAACGTACCTCCCGATGATCATAATATATTGCACTTTCAATTTTTTTTTTCCATTCTCATATGTAATTAATTTCTCAGGCAGTATAGAGAATCAATCACTCTTTATCAAGTTTTCTTCACCTGTTCACCTGGAAAAAGTAAAATGATTGCCAGGCCAGAGGTAGTAGATCTTGACAAAATTCTTTAGAGTTCACTAGTCTATAGACTATATGCAGCGACATTTGGTGAAGATTTTGTCCATTAACTGGGTTGGGAATCTAGTTGGCTGAAACCCGATTATAGTATCGTGACAAGTTAGAGTGGGGATATGCAGAGTAGGTCTGTTGGCCTGACTTTTTAATTGCACAGATACTGTTATTCCACTTTGAATCTTTTAGAAGGCCTCACATGGTGTTTGGCACATAGCGGAAGTTCCATACATATTTTAAAAATTGGAACAGTAAGGAGACAGGGCTAGAGAAGCTAAGGGGCATCAACAAGGCTATCTAGTTAGTGAACAGGTCTTCTGACTTCTAAACCTTTTGCTTCTACACTGTGGACACCAGCAAGTATTCTCCACAGGCTCCCACACCTCCCCACTGCCCATGTCACTTCCCAGGTTAAGTGTGGGGCTCTCACCTTGGCATTCATCACATCTGTCCAGTCCCATCTCCCTTTCTTCTTTACATTATGTAGGTGAACTTGTGTGCTTGTCCATATGTTTTCTGGATTTAGCCTCCTGTTTCCATTTTTGTTGTTGTTCCTTTGCTCAAGCTGTTCCTTTCACAGTGACAACCTTTTCTATCCATCTCTACTTTTCAAAATCTTAGCTACTTCTTAAATTATGGGCAAATTTAAGTAGAGGGTAGAGGAATGGGACCAAACCTGGTAAAAACAAAACAAAAAAACACCACCAAAAATAGTTTGATTACAAGTAGCAAATATCCCAGGTAGTTTCCAGAAGGGTGGCGGAAGTATGTCCTTGATTGAATGTATGCAGTAAGTTGCATATTTAGTCTCCATTACAGGGAGTTGAAGTGCTAAACATGTGGGGATAAAGGGTCTACTTGGGCCTGCTCTGGAAAAAATTTAAACCATACAGAAATTATTTTTTTTATCGTTAAAAAATTTTTTTTAATGTTGATTTTTGAGAGAGAGAGAGAGAGAGAGAAAGCGCACGCATCACGAGCGGGGGAGGGGCAAAGAGAGAGGGAGACACAGAACCCGAAGCAGGCTCCAGGCTCTGAGTTGTCAGCACAGAGCCTGACGCGGGGCTCGAACTTGTGAGTTGGAGATCATGACCTGAGCCCAAGTCGGACACTCAACTGACTGAGCCACCCAGGTGCCCCCAGAAATTATTTTTAATGCAGCCCTATGCTTCTCTTCTTCTTTTGGCTCTTTTCTCCTTTTCCATCCAACAAATTCACTTAAAGTTGTCCAAAGTTTTATTGCTATCCCTAAAGCCAGAGGACTTTACAAAGGTAAAAACAGTAATAGTTCCTCCTTTTTTTTTTTTTTTTTTAATGTTTATATACTTATTTTGAGAGATAGCATGCACACACAGACATGATGGAGAGGCAGAGAAGGAGGGAGAAAGAAAATCCCAAGTAGGCTCCACACCCAGGACAGAGCCTGACTTGGGGCTTGATCTCACATCTGTGAGAAGTCAAGAGTCCCAATACTCAGGGCCCCTAAGTGTCTCAGTCGGTTGAGTGCCAACTTTGGCTCAGGTCATGATCTCACGGTTCTTGAGTTGGAACCCCACATCAGGCTCTGTGCTGACAGCTCAGAGCCTGGAGCCTGTTTCGGATCCCATGCCTCCCTCTCTCTCTGCCCCTCCCCTGCTCGTGCTCTGTCTCTCTCTCTCAAAAATAAAATAAACATAAAAAAATTTAAAAAAAAAGTCCAGCGCTTAACCAATTGAGTCACCCAGGCGCCCCTCCTTCTTGCTTCCTAGTTCTGTCCAATAGTAACACAGCAACAACAGAAAATTCTTATGTGGTGCTTGCTTACTGTGTGTCAGGAATGGTTTCAGAATATACATACATGTTTAATTTCCATAATCAACTTTGGGGGTAAATACTATTATTAGCACAATTGTGCAGATGAGGAAACTGAGCCATGGAGAATGTAAGCAACCTGTCTAAATTGCCCAGCTAGTAAATGGAAGAGCCAGGATTTAAATTCATCAGTGTGGCTTCAGTCTGCTTTTAACGGTGACTTACAAGCATATCCTCCTTTACTCTGACCCCTGACTGCTGGGTTGTGGTCAGTGGGAGATAACTAGCTAATTACATTTCTATTTGTCCTGACTAGAGTCCCTAATTGGATTTCTGGATATAGAAACTTTTTTTCTCTTTTTATGTCCTTTCTGACTTGAATATGGTTCCTTTTATGATAAACTTAGCTTTCAAATAATTAAATAAACAAATATTGTTAAATTTCATTAGCAATAGTCTCGCTTTCTTTTTCCATTTTCAGTTTTGTGACTTATCCAGGTTATTGTCTGTGCCTTTAGTCTTAAATTTCCCTCTTTTATCTGCTCATTTAAAACTCTTTGTTTGCTAAAAGTATCTGCAACTCTGCACAGCTCTACCTTTGGTCAACACTTACCCATGAAATCCTGTTGAAGGTATCTTACCCTCCTCCAGGCTGTATCTTCCTTCTCTATGTCTTTTTGAAGATCCATGATTACTTTTTTATATAAAATTTAACTCACTGATTTTTATATACCATCTCCTAAATGCCTGAAGTTTACCATTTACATCTTAAATGAGACATTTTGTCTCTTAAGTTCGGTACACAGATATGGAAGAACCTTGGGGGAGAGGTACATAAATTTATTTGTTTGCCGATACCGGGGCAAAGCCATACGTAGAGAACTATGTCCCATATATTTATATTTTGCAAA